>NC_064415.1:10025000-10360000 GCF_023375975.1 Astyanax mexicanus | reverse complement strand
CCATCCATCCATCCATACATATGCATTTATCTATCCATCCATACCTCCATACATAAGTCCTACCATAAACTTATCCATCCATCTATTCATTTATTAATCCATACAAAATTTTTCTCCATCAGTCTGTCTATCCACCAATGTATCCATCCATTCATCAATTCAATGAACGGTCTATTAATCCATCCATCCATCCATCCTCCCACACATCAATTTATACATTTATCCATTCATCTATCCATCCATCCATCCATCCATCCATCCATTCTTCTATGTATGCATCTATTTATGCATTTATCTATATATACATACCTCCATTCATTAATCCTGCTAATAAGCTATCATCCATCTATTAATTTATTCATCCATACATTCATTTATCATTCATTTATTAATCAATTGACTGAACAATTTACCATCCATCCATCCATTCTTCTATTTATGCATTATCTATCAATCCCTACCTCCACCCATTAAATCTGCCATTAAGCTATCACCCATATATTAATTTATTAATCCATACATCCATTTCTCCATCAGTCTGCCTATTCAATAATTATCTATCAATCCATCCATACATCAATTTATCCATCCATCCATCCATCCACCCATCCATCCATCCATCCATCCATCTACCCATCCATCCATCCATCCATCCATCCATCCATCCATCCATCCATCCATCTATTTATGTATTTATCTATAAATCCATACTTCCTTACATTATTCCTACCATTAAACTATCCATCATCTATTTATGCATTTATCCATCCATCCATCCATCCATTTATGCATTTATCTATCAATCTACTTAAATTCATCCATCCATCCACCCATCCATCCATCCATCAACAAAGCTACCCAATCATATATTACATCCATCTGTCTTTATGGAACCAAAAGTGGTTCTTCTATAACATCCATCAATCAGTCAATAAATAAAACCATCCATAAATTTTTCAGTTAACCCATTTATCCATCCACCCACCCATCCATCCATCCATCTGAGTGTGTAGAGGTGTATTATGTTCTCTGACCGTTCAGGCGCGTGAGGGTCCAGTTCCTCCTGACGTCAAGGGGCCGGTAGGGCAGTTCGAAGGCGAAGGGTCCGGCGTTGGGGTTCAGGTCTTCGTCCAGGGCGGTGATGTTGATGCCGTTGGGTTCTGGTTTCTCACACATCTCCACCTCCTCGGGGAACACCAGCGGGGCGTTATCATTAATGTCCCGCAGCAGGATCTGCAGAGTACCTGTTCCACTGGCCGGCGGGACACCTGCACACACACACACACAAATAAACACCATCATTAACACACTCATTAACACACATTAACACAGACTGCAGGGGGTGTACATCTTTGACCTACTATGACTATGATGAATATTTTGGCTTTGAAATTTTGGCTCTTATTTTTCTTCTTAATATTTATATGGTATTATATATTTCTATCAATTATATACACTTGTATAATTATTATTTCTTATTATATGTGCATATATTAACCAAAAATGCTAGTATCTCCATTCAAACTATTTTACACAATGTAAATCTGGTAGTTGTTGTTTGCAAAATGTCCAAATATTCCCAAATATTTACATTTGGCTCTGATTGCTGACCCAGATGTGCAAACAAGAAAACAAATAACTGCCAATTGAATCGAATACCATTCATTTCAGAAGAAACACTGAATGCAGGTGTTCAAATACTTCAGTGGATAAAGTATTTTTTGGTTGTTTATAAGCTAAAAACAAACAGCGTTGGGAAATGGCCTGAAGACACACAGCCAGAGAAACAGCTGTGCAACCAAAACTACGCGTACAATCAAATGATTCATAAATGAGAGCTGCTGCTCTTTCTTAATGGTCACGCTATTATTTAATACCAAACTTATTCATTATCTCTCTTTAATATTCTCTCTTTCTCTCTCTCTCACTCCCTCTTTTACTCTGTCTTTCTCATTCTCTCTCTCTCTCTCATTCTTTCTTTTGTACTCTCTCTCTCTCTAACTCGCTTTTTCTCTCATTGTCTCGCTCTCTTAAACTCTGATTCTCTCTCTTTCTCTCTCCATCTCATTCTCTCTATCACATTCTCTTTCTCATTCTCACTTTTGTGTTCTCTCTTTCTCTCTCCATCTCATTCTCTCTATCACATTCTCTTTCTCATTCTCTCTCTCTCTCTCTCTCACTCCCTCTTTTACTCTGTCTTTCTCATTCTCTCTCTCATTTTTTCTTTTGTATTCTCTCTCTCTAACTCTCTTTTTCTCTCATTGTCTCGCTCTCTCATACTCTGATCCTCTCTCTTTCTCTCTCCATCTCATTCTCTCTATCACATTCTCTTTCTCATTCTCTCTCTTTCCCGCATTCTCTCTCATTTTCTCTCTCTCTCTCTCTTGCATTTTCTCTTTTATTCTCCCTCTCTTACATCTTTCTCTGTCTCATTCTCTCTTTTATTTTCTCTCTTACATTCACTTTTATTCTCTCTCTCTCTCATTCTTATTCTATCCCATCCTCTCTCTGTCACTCTCTCTCATTTTTTCTCTCATTCTCTCTTTTTCTTTCTAATTTTTTTATTCTCTCTTTCATATTCTCTCACTCATTCTCTCTCCTTTTCTCTCTCTTTCTCTCTCACACACACAGTCTCTCTCTCTCTCTCTCTGTCTCTCTCTCTCGCCGCTGTGGAGCCGCCAGCAGCTGCCACACTGCATAACTATCATCCAGCACTTCCCACATTAGACTGGGCATCGTCAGGCCGCTCTCTGTAAACATACAGTGTGTATCTTCCCGAGTGGCTGTGATAGGTGCTGAATACTAAAGACTGCTGGCTGGCACACACACACACACACACACACACACACACAGCCGCCTCTGCCGGCCAAAGAGGCTTTCGCTATTCAGGCTTGACTCAAACCCGCCAGTCTCGGCCAACAGCGCGCCGCCGCTGACCGCAAATCTCTTTACTGTGAGAGGTTTTATCATAACCGGCAGGAAACCGGCTCCAAGCACTGTCTCAGAGTGTCCGGCCCAGCCGCACTCTTCATACTGCTGCTTTATCATTTACTCCTGCAGCCTTCAGCAGCACATCTACACAGCACTGCTCTGAAATGTGTGAGTAGTTACAGTAAAGAGGGTCTAAAGATGAGACTGAGATAAGATACTGAATTTTAAATAGTGCATTCTCTATTACACACATGTAATTCATTACAATTAAAACTCTAAAAGTGAGTGGGTAGACACATACGTCACACTATACAAGTTACATAATAGTTTCACAGGAGATACTGAATAATTAATAAATACCAAATAATAAGTAGTCACTATATAATCCATATTTATTTAAAGTGGCAGTCCGTATTATTTTGTTTCTAAACTGAAACCAGAAGCATTTCTGAGTGGATAAAGGGATAAAATATTGTGCCTAATGATACCAGTGTGCTGGAACTACCATTCCTGCTAAGCCTAATAATATAATAATAATATTCTTTCTAAAAACTAAGATGTTTGGTCGCTTTTCATTGGAGTTCCTCTGGCCATGTCACGCGTCTTTACGTACTTACGCCACATGTACAGCCTCTACAAGAGGATCCAGCTCAGTTTTACTGAATGCGAGCGGCTGGTGGAGCATTGGGGACTTCAGAAGGGAAAACTCAAGAGCTCAGTAGCTCAATTACTCATAGTAAAAACAAAGAAATGAAGCACTGAAGTCTCTGAGTGAACATAATCTGGAATCAGATTCATTGACTCTGAAAGGAGACTGCATCACACCCGCCCAGTTTAAAATGATTCTTCCACATGCTCGGTGCAATTACCCGTTCTTACCAGAGAGGGCCCTAAATCCCAAAAGTAACGGACATCAGCTTTAATAAAGAGTAATTAGTTACTAGTTTTAGAAAGTTAATATTTACTGAATTAGAATGTACTAGATAATTACTACCTATAGAACATTTTGTAGGTGCTGAGTAATTTATATGTACTAAACGAATAGGTACTAAATAATTATTACTCGTTTATAACATTGGTATTAAGTGTTGAATGATTACTACCAATCATTTTTAACTGGAACTGAATAATTAGTAATTTGTAAAAGATCAGGTATTGAATAATTAGTAATAAATGTATATATATATATTTATATTTGCTGAATAAGTAGTAGATGCTAAATACAAGTATGGTCCAAGTGAATAGGTACAGATGCTGAATAAAAAGTAGTCACTAAATTTGTATCTACATAATATGTATTACTGAATTATTAGTAAAAAAAAACAATAAGTAGGTTCCAAATAGTTAGTATGTATCACACATAATTAGCATGTACTGAGTAATTCAAAAGTATTACATACTTAATATTTAAGGGAAACAAAATAATAATAAGTAGGTACTAAGAGATATGTTGATACACAGTAATTAGTAGGTATTATACAGATACTCAATTACTTCTACCTATTTCTATAGCTCCACTGGCTACCGGTTGCTGCTCGCATCAAATACAAAGTGCTTACAATCGCCTACAAGGTGATGACAGTACAGGCTCCTTCCTACCTGCACTGATCACTCCTGAAGGCTTACGCTACCTCCCGGCCGCTGCGCTCCTCCAATGAACGTCGCCTCGCTTTACCAAACAAACATTCACACAAAGCAATCCAGACTGTTCTCATACAGAGTACCCAATGGTGGAACAAACTACCTTCCACTACAAGATCAGGAGAATCTCTCGCTATCTTTAAGAAACTCCTAAAGACAGAGCTCTTCAAAGAGCACTTACTCTCCTAACACCTCTAACTAACTACCTTCTACTACCAGATCAGGAGAATCTCTCGCTATCTTTAATAAACTCCTGAAGACAGAGCTCTTCAAAGAGCACTTACTCTCCTAACACCTCTAACTAACTAACTACTTCTAACCTCATCTCCTTCTTCCTCTTCTCTACTCCTCTATCCCATTATTTCCCTCTGACCTCCTTAAGGCCCTATCTATAGATGCTTTATTTTTAACTTCTATTATTTTTGTACTTAACCTCTTCTATTATTTGCACTTCAATATTGTAAGTCGCTTTGGACAAAAGCGTCTGCCAAATGTAATGTAATGTAATGTAATGTATATACTTCAATAATTAGTATGTACTAAATTACTATTACTGTAGGTCCTGTGACTGTGAGTAGGTAATAAATACTAAGTACTTACTGATTGTAGATTAGTAGATACTGAATAATTAGCATGTACTGAATGTTAGTAGTGTTACAAAAAAAAAAAACATCTCATAAATCAGGCTGGGTTTTAAGGGGTTAACTGCAGGGAAACAGCTCTGGCTGAGATGAATGTGTGGCTGTAGGCATAAATATTAAGTGATTGCTCTGCTGTTAAGAGGAAAAGAACATTTTCTGGCACAGTTATTTAGCGGGACGCAGAGGAATACGTTTAAAAAGTGTTTTATTATTCTATAATAGCCCTGGGAAACGGGAGGCTTTTGGTGTGGGACGAGTAACAGTTAACTAAGGCTGTCTGGAGCTAATGAGCTAACAGTGCTAACCAGCACAGTGCCGCATGCTGCATGAGATTCGTGGACAGAAGCTCCAGAAAATATTTCCTCCTCAGTGTTTTATAAAGTTTCTAATGTTTCTAACAACATTTTTAAAGTTTTTCATAACCCATCTAATTAGATACAGTAGATACTGAAGAAGTACTGATACTGTACACAGCATGACAAATGTCAGGAACCTCACTCACACGATAACACCTCACAACTTGCACAGGTGTGGGCAGTTCCAAGTCTACTTCCACTCCAAGATTTACATTCTGCTGTCCTATAAACCTTTAATATGTCAGTGTATAAAGACACTTATTCAACTAGAATTATTACTAATTGCCACTTAAATCAACAAAATAATGGTTAATTTCATGTTTTACATGGTATACATGATTTGTAGTATATTATAATAAAATTGCATTGGCTTTGGAAATCTGTCATAGCACTTAACCTCCTTTTTTGAGCTTAATTTAAAAGGTAAACAGTGCCTTAACCATTTAAAACAACAATACAACTATTTATTGTTTTAATGCTTAATTTGGTTTGTGTATTCTAATATAATAAAACAGTGGATGTCTTGATAATCTGTTACAGCTGTTAACTTATTCTTTTTTAGACTTAAGCAAAAATACAAAAAACTAAATAATGGTCCATTTCATGTCTAAAATAATAATAATAAAAAAACAGTTATATTTCCAAATTTAAACATCTGGAAACGTTACAGTTCTTAATATAATTTTTTGGATTTATTTAAAACGTGAGCTAAAACCATTTTTTTAACAACAAAATAATGGTAAACTATATCTTTTAATTGGCTGTTTGTAGTTTAATATAACAAAATGATGAATTTGGAAACCTACAGTTACAGTTCTTAACATCCTTTCCCAACTATTTAAACAACAGCAAACACTTTCTTTGTAGTCTAGTATAATAAAACCTTGTTACAGCTTCTGACTTTTGTTTAAAATTTCAAAATGTGTAAGTGCCTAAATTTAACCACTTAAAACAGCAACATAATGGTTAATTTTATATTTAACTTGTGTGTTTTTAGTTTATTATAATTCAACTTTTTTTTTACAAGGTTTTTACAAGGTTTGAAAATACGTTAGTGCTTAACATTCTTTTTTTTTAGTCACTAATAAAAGTGACTAAATCTCTGTACAACAATATTTCTAAGTGCCTAACCCCTCAAACTTACATGGAACTCAACGGCTGATTCAGCGTTTTACTTGGCTGTCTGTCGTCTAAAATAATAAAACATTGGGAAAACTGGAAAAGCCTTACAGCATAACATCCCTTTTTTGGGGGGGATTTAATTAAATACAAAGTGGAAAAAAGTGAACTAATCCTCAACATGTCTAGGTATCTAAACAGTTTAAAACAACAATGGAGTGGATAATTCCATGTTTAACTTGGCTGCTATAGTTGAGTGTAATGAAACAGTGGAGAAAATGTGCGTAATGTCCTTTTTTTTTGGAGCTAATTTAAAAGTGAAGAAATCCGCAGGGCTGCTGCCAGTGCTTTTACCTTGGTTCTGGTGAGGCTAAATGTAGCTACACACCCACACCTTCCACTGTGAGCCGGCTGATAAGGTGGCTGTCAGAGAGCCATGCTGTCTGTTTTCATCTGTTTCAGGAAGCATGCATAGCAGCTCTAAAACATTGCCCTTATTTTTCATCAGGATTTCAGCAAGGCTAAACATTTCACCTGCATGCAAACGCACACCTCCGCCAGGTATCCGCTCTCTCTCTCTCTCCGACACACCGCAACCTCCCCCACAAGCCTCGCGCTCGCTCAGTTACAGTTAGAAGCCCATATTACACTACTTTTAAAAGTGCAAGGCCAGCATTCAACAAGTCACTGGAGTTAAAACACTTCACAGTCCCACATTCCTGCAGAAGGATCTAAAGTGAAGGTAAGTTTTATATAGTAAAGTATTATATTGTCACCGGTATAGACAACCTTGCTCTGAGGAGATCTTCTATAACTCAGAAAAGAAAAAGAAAATGGATTTATTGTTGCTATAACGGTTTCAGTAGCCGTGGCTCGGTGGTCATTTAACACAGCCTGGCTGACCCTGTGCTCTACACACAGCTTCCTGTGCGTATAAGAGTGTGAATATAAGAAGAGGAAAGAGGGTTTTGTTGTATTGTTTTATAATTTATTTCAAATATATGTTATTCATTAACTTTATGAATTTTCTATGTTTTTTTTGAGTGATGTATTCCGTATCTATGGATTTATAAAGAATTCACTATGAATCATTCAGTATTATGAATGAGATTAGATATTATTCAGTATACTCTATGAATTATTCAGTATCCACTATAGATCATTCAGCAAGTACTATAAAGTATTTAGTATCCATTATGATTTTTAGTGCCTAATATGAATTGTTCCGTGTGCAATATAAATTAAAGTATCCATTGTGGATTACTCAGTATTTACCATACATTATTCAGTAATTACTATAAATTATTCAGTATCCACTATAACATATTCAGTATCCACATGGATTATTCAGTATCCATTATGGATTTTTCAGTACCTATTATAAATTAAAATATCCATTATGAATTACTCAGTATTCACTATATATTATTCAGTAATTACTATAAATTATTCCGTATCCACAATGGATTATTTAGTAACTACTATGAAGTATTTAATATCCATTATGGATTTTTCAGTACCTATTATAAATTAAAGTATCCATTATGAATTACTCAGAATTTACCATACATTATTCAGTAAATACTATGAATTATTCAGTATCCACTATGAATTATTCAGTATCCACTATGAATTATTCAGTATCCACTATGGATTATTCAGTATCCGCTATGGATTATTCAGTATCCACTATGGATTATTCAGTATCCGCTATGGATTATTCAGTATCCGCTATGGATTATTCAGTATCCGCTATGGATTATTCAGTATCCGCTATGGATTATTCAGTATCCGCTATGGATTATTCAGTATCCACTATGGATTATTCAGTATCCGCTATGGATTATTCAGTATCCACTATGGATTATTCAGTATCCGCTATGGATTATTCAGTATCCGCTATGGATTATTCAGTATCCACTATGGATTATTCAGTATCCACTATGGATTATTCAGTATCCGCTATGGATTATTCAGTATCCACTATGGATTATTCAGTATCCGCTATGGATTATTCAGTATCCGCTATGGATTATTCAGTATCCACTATGGATTATTCAGTATCCACTACGGATTATTCAGTATCCACCGTATCCAAGTAATTAGTATCCATTAGGAAATAAACAGCATGCACTATGAATTATTATTAAGTAACCATTATGAATTTTTCTTTACCTAGTATGAATTTTTTCAGTGTCCAATATAAATTGTTTAGTATCCACTATGAAGTATTTAGAATTCCTAAGTATTTAGAAATACTAAGAATGTTTCAGTACCTACTAGAATGTATTTCATATTTTTATTAGGAATTCCATATTCCATAGGAATTACTCTTTGTATTCTAGTATGCATTCTGTAACATCTATATTATTCAGTATCCAATATTAATTATTTAGAATCCACTATGGATTATTTAGTGTCCACTATAACATATACAGTATAATATCTACTATTTATATATTTATATTTAAACTTTTTTATCAAGTATTCAGTATCCACTAGAAGTTATACTATACTGTACTAAACTATACTCTACTATACTATAAACATTTTATGTTAAAACTGGCCAATTTCTAAAACAAATAAAGACTGTGGAAAGTAAACTGGTATTTTTTTATCGTAAACTCACCGTTATCAGTGGCGAGGAAGGTGGCGTTGTACATGTTATTCTGAACATATGGGGACTCTCGGTCCAGAACGGCGATGGTGGTGATGCGCCCGTTGTTTGGGTCGATCCTCAGCCAGTCGGCCGGGTCTGAGAGTTTAGAGTATCTGTGGAGAAAGAGAGAGAGAGATAAAGAGAGAGAGAGAGAGACTTTTACTGCTGCTGTTACTGCAGAAGGACGTTCAAGCTGTCACTGAATCCAACCGTTTCTGAGCTGAGGGAAATTATTTATCCTGCTGTTTACCAGAGGACACTTCACACACACACACACACACACACACACACACTTTACTACACTACTGTAGAAAGTCACATTAAACTGTGTTCCCCAACCCGAACTCACACCTCACTCTACATGACCTTGCTGAAGCTGGACTGAGCTGGACTTTACTGAAGCTCTACCACTAAATCACTTTAACAGCAGATGATGAGCGAATATATGCTTCCTTTATTCATTTGTAGTGAAGCTACGAGGCTAATGAAGCTAACAAGCAGCAGCACCTAATATCCAACAACAATTTTGACGTCTGGGCAGTTGCTGGTTGTTTTTATGTGATTGTTTGGGTCACTAAGATTTACTAAGATAAACTTTTAATTTTTTGCTAGGTGGTTGCTATGCTATACCACATGAATGCTATGCAACTGCTACATATTTGTTGGATCATTGCTAGGGTGTTAATAGGTCGTTGTGGTGGTCTTTATAGGTGGTTGCAATGCATTTGTAAGTTGATTGTAATGGTCTTGCTAGGTGGTTGCTGTGGTCACTTGGATGTGGCTGCCATGCTGTTGCTGTTGTGGTTGATTGATTGGCTATACATTGCTGTTAGGCAGTTTTTTTATGGACCACCATGTGGTTGCTATGCATTTGATAAATGATTGCTGTGAGGTTGATAGGTGGATGTGATGTGATGGTCTTGCTAGGTGGTTGCTATGATATACAGCATAATTGCTATGCAAATGCTAAGTATTTGCTAGATGATTGTGATGGTCTTTATAGGTGGTTGCTATGCATTTGCTAGTTGATTGTGATGGTCTTGCTAGGTGGTTGCTGTGGTCATTTGGACGTGGCTGCCGTGCTGTTGCTGTTGTGGTTGGTTGATGGGCAATACAGGGTTGTTAGGCAGTTTCTATGGAACACCAGGTTGTTGCTATACGATTGCTAGGTGACTGCTTTGAGGTTAATAGGTGGATGTGATGGTCTTGCTAGGTGGTTTCTGTGATCATTTTTATTCAGTGACCACAATTAATAAAAACCTATCAACATCAAAGCTATCATATTGATTGATGGGCATACATGGTTCTTAGGCTATGGACCACCATGTGGTTGCTACATGTTTGCTTTGAGGCTGATAGGTGAATGTGATGGTCTTGCTAGGTGGTTGCTGTGATCACTTGAGGGTGGTTGCTTTACTGTTGCTCTTGTGGTTGACTGATGGGCAATACAGGGTTGTCAGTCATTTCTAATGAACACCATGAGGCTGCTATGCAACTGCTATAAGACTGCTTCGAGGTTGATAGGTGGATGTGATGGTCTTGCTAGGTGGTTGCTGTGGTCACTTTTATTCAGTGACTACATAGCTATCATTTTGATTGATGGGAATACATGGTTCTTAGAATATGGACCACCATGTGGTTGCTAGATAATTGCTATGAGGTTGATAGGTATATGTGATGGTTTTGCCAGGTGGTTGCTGTGGTCACTTGGGCGTGGCTGATACACTGCTGCTGTTGTGGTTGATGGCCAATACAAAGTTGTTTCTATGGAACCCTCTGTGAATCGGGGGCTCAGTGCTGGTTACAGAAGATCTACCTCATGCTCTGCTGCATGAAGCGGTCGGGGTCCTGGGCCGTGTAGGTGGTCAGCACAGACTCGGCCGGCATCCCCTCGTCCAGTCTGATGAGTTTGGGGTTGGGGTCGAAGTACGGGCTCTCGTTGACGTCAATGACCCGGATGGAGACGGTAGCTGTGGACTGGCGGGGCAGGTGGATTCCTCGCTCCAGCGCAACCTCGTTCACAGCGACCACCGTCAACACGAACGATCGACTGGTCTCAAAGTCGATTGACTGTTGAAAAAGGCGCCGTTAATCAAACGATAACATATGCAAATTTGGCTTGAAAAATAAATAAATAAATAAATGTTTTTTTTTATGTTTTGTACACATAAAAAAAGAACTAGAGCTGGGTGATTTTAATAATCTTGCTTAATAAAAAAAACACTGACATCATCTTGTGATTTCTTATTGAACTATATTTGAATACAGTACATTACAACAACATTTTATATTGTTCTTAAACTGTTATTATTTTTCATTTTATGATATCTAAATATTCATTTGATATTTTATTTTAACTTCACTCTCAGTAGATACTCTACAGTAGCTGTTCCTCACCTTTTGCAACTCACAGCCCAGTAAGCCACCACAAAACTTGGCTTAATTACTTTAGATTTAAAAATATTGTTGGCTGAGAATCTTTAATCGTGATTTATTTATGGTACAGAAAAAATACATTTAAAAAAATCATGCAATAAGATGTGACAAAGCAAGAAGGTGTACTGTGCCAGTTTAATTCATGAGCTTGACCCAAATTTTAATTTTTTTTTTTTTTTGCAAATAATTGAAATAACATCTGTCGCATATTAAATTATATCTGTTTTATGAGTATTTTAAATATTTAGATTTAAATGACTTTTGCAAAAACAGAAAAAAACACAAAGTACCACTGCGACTTACTGGTTAGGCTTTTTTTATACAGTTAATATGTTAAAATATGTTACATTTTGAAATCATATTGGAATAATTTTCTACATATATCTGCATTCAAAAACCTGATTTCACAATAAAGGTCTTTACCTATAAACAGTATAATGTAGGATGTTTATCAGAAATGATTTGAATTGTATTAAATACAGGTGCACCTCAAATAATTACAATATAATTGAAAAGTTACTTTTATTTCAGTAATTCAGTTGAAAATAAGAAACTCATATGTTATATAAATGTATTATGTATTATGTTTATGGCTTACAGACAATAAAAACATAAAAATAAAAAAAAGAGTTTCTCCAAAAAGTAGAACATTATATAAGACCAATTGATACTTTTGGCAGTGTGGAAGTGTGCCACACAGTCCTGCTGGAAAATGAAATCTTATATTACTGTATGTTTCTAATGGTTTAAGCACCTTGCAAAAAAACATAAAATAAAAAACAGACCTTTGTCCACTTTGTAGACCATGATTTTTTTTGTTTAGTGCTAAAAAATGTCAAAACTAAGTGTAGAAAAAGTGAGAATGCTTCACATTAATAAAGATATTTGTGTTTGTGCCCTAAAACTAACCCAAAAACCCTCAGTTTAAAACTAACCCAGTAAGACTCTGTCATGGTCACAGTTATATATTTAACATGTGTAGATATGGATATATATAACAGCACGCTGGAGCTACAGTAACTCTCACACAAATCACCTGACCCTGAGGATCAGATCAACAGGCTTCTGGACAGATTCCTCCTGTATGATGAACTTTAATCTGAACAGAAATCTGATTCATCTTCTCCTGAATACTCCCCCACATGCCTACCGCAAGGACTTCAGTCCAAAATATCATCAGGTCACCGGGGCCCGGAGCCCAGAGCCCGGAGCAGAGGGAAAGCTGTGTAAGTGGCTCCCAGTGGAGTCTGGGTAATCCCGCTCACCTTCACCACGGTCACCAGCCCCTCATTAGTGGTGGGATCGGTGGGGACGGAGAAGCGTCCGGTCGGGTCGCCGCCGGTGATCTTGTACACGGCGTTCCAGGCCGGAGTGTTGGGCTGGTCCTTGTCCGTTACGGTCAGGTTGGTCACGATGACGTTCACTCGGTTCTCCGGTACCTCACCATAGAACTGTGTGGAAAGCACAATCACACAGGGTTCATACACACTCACACAGTCATTAAAGCTACCATGAGAAAACTTTAACAAAAGAGTAATCTTGCCCATGTTAGACATTAATTATTTCATTCTTATTAATTATTAATAATTATTAATTATTTAATGTTAGTCAAATGAAGCCAGACACTCCATATTATCATAGAAACAAAAGTCACTAACAGTTAGACAGCTGTGCCACCCAGAATAGATTATATCAATAAAATAAAAATAATATAAGAGAAATATCTTATGTAAGTGTTTAGCTTAACCTTGCCCGTGTAACTTTTTGTATTTTTACCAGAATTGACTACCCTAGTACCATTCCTGATGAGAGCCAGTTTCATCATAACCTTTTTCACGGTCTTTGTTTCTTAAAGCTGATGTCTGTAAGTTTTGGGATTTAGAGACCTCTCTGGTGAGAACGGGTAATTGCACCGAGCATGCGGAAGAATCATTTTAAACTGGACGGGTGTGATGCGGTCTCCTTTTAGAGAAAGCGAATTAATCTGATTCCAGGTTATGTTCAGTCAGAGAGAGAGAGAGAGAGAGAGCGCTCTGTCAGAAACTTCACTTCAGCTACTCACTTTGGTTTTACTATAAGTGAATGAGCTACTGAGCTCTGAGTTTCCTCTTCTGAAGTCTCCATTGCTCCACCAGCCGCTCACGTTCAGTAAAACTGAACCAGATCCTCTTTTAGAAGCTGTACGTGTGACGTAAGTAGGTAAAGACGGGTGACGTGGCCTGAAGAAGAACTCCCGCGAAAAGCGACCCGATACCCTACTTTTTAGAATGAATTTATTAGGCTTAGCAGGGATGGTCGTTTCAGCACACTGGTACCAATAAACACAATATTCTGTTCCTTTTTCACTCAGAAATGCAACCAATGTTCCTACATTTAAATGCATCTGAATGCACAGTGCATTTGATGTGCTAATTCAACATGTGAAAGGTTGTGTTACACACTACATCTTCAATATATGCTTGGCTTAATAAATATAGTCCATAATTTACTCGTAAATACTCTGTCATCTATTGGACTTTTTTCCTTACTTCCACCCACACACTCTAGATATCTGCACATCTATATAACACTGTATATTTATATGTTCAATCTTACTTAATGTATTTCTATTTACTTAATACATATACTTAATACATCTGTCAGTATGTCTATAGTGTAAGTTATTGTGTGTATTGTGTATATTGTAAAGTTATCTTTAATTCTTCTTATTCTTTTACTTGTTGTAAATACTGTACGTTTTTCAGTCACATGTACACCTGTACTCTGTGATAAAAAATTTAAATAAAAAAATCTTTTATTATCAGTCTTATTATTATTTTTTTTTTTTATAATGTATTATTCCTAATAACCATTATTATTTTTTTCTAAACAGAATTCCAATCCAACTCCTAGCTCCTAGCTCTGGGAAAAACATATACATGTATATAAAAAAATCTAATTATTTTCTTTTATATAGTTGTGGAAATAATTCATTTCACATTGATGTTAATAGTAATAAATTCAGTGCATCACTTTCCCTTATTACACTTTTCCCATTCCTGCATAAAAACCCAGTTCACACACAGCACCAGACAAGCCAGAAAGACCACCAGCCAGAGTAGCGGGAACTGCACACACCGCCGCCAGACACATTTATACCGATGATGAACTCTGGCATTGCTGAGATTCCCCCAGCCCATAATAACACACTTTCCTCCACGTGGCGTGTGCTGTACGAATGACAATATCATCTACATAATTAAGCATGATGATGTTATCATGGTGAAATGTTGCCTCGGCGTGTTATGGTAGGCGAGGCACTCCGAGGTAATCGAATCAGACACGTTTGGGAAATACACGGTTTGCGTTTCACTCGGAGAGAGAGATTGATGGAGGCCAAGTCGCCCTGGCAGTTTATTTCGGCGAGGGGCTGTTAGGCGGGGCGGCGAGCGGTCCGCTGTATCTCCCGTGGTTAAACAAAACTCAGAGGTAGTGTTTTTGAAGTCCTCATTAATATCTAAAGAGCAGGCTGTCGAGCGTGACTAGATTTGTCTTCAAATATGCCGGGCCGTCGCCGAAGCTTTGGAGGAATAATGAGAAATGTCCTTCAAACACACTTTTCCAATTCCATTAAACACCGTTGTGTGAAAGCGCAGTCGTTTCCTATGACAAGTGACAGAAATCACAGACTAACTAGATATTGGGCGGAATGGCTTGCTAATATCTTACCTGTCAGGGTGGAGAAAAAAAAAAAAGCAGGAGAGGGAGGGATGGAGTGAGGGAGGGAGGGAGGGAGGGAGGGAGGATGGGAGGACTAGGAGATGGTGGGTAAATGAAGTGAAAAGCTGTGATAAGTTTAAATGGACTTCAGTTAAAAATACTATAAAAATCTGAAGAAACTCAAACAAAAAAAAAATCTATCATCTATCAGTCTGAAAAAGGTTACAAAGTAATTTCCAAGCCCACAGTGAATCACTATTATTCACAAATGGAGAAGACACAGAACACTGGTGAACCTTCCTAGGAGTGGCCGGCCAGCCGACCGAAATTATTCCAAAAGGGCATGGACAACTCATCCAGGAGGTCAGAAAAGAAATGCAGTTAATCACCGAATATTGTTGTGATTAATCAGATATTATATATTGTTGTGCAAAATATGCTGATTTGTTTGAAAGCAATTATTGGCTATATAAAGAAGATTTGGATTAAACTTGGATTAAACACTGTAAGCAACTTTTTTTTTTTTTTTTACAATTAATTACATTGTAATGACACTGTCAGATAAATTTGTGAAGTTACTTATTAAACTAGATTACAATGTAGGTACCACAACATTTAATGAGTACTATACTTTCACAATTAATTACATTGTAATTACACTGTTGGTTGTTTTATTCCATTACTTAATGAACAAACCATTACTGTAATTGCAGTGTATCAAAAATGTAGCAAATAAGATATTTTCAAATATAATTACAATGTAATGCAATAATACACTGCATGATAACTCAATTCTGGTATGTATTTTGGATTAGCTACAAAATGTTCAACAACTCAACAACATAAGTACAGTGTAATTCGGTAAGTAAAATACTGTCATACTTAATTACACTGCAATTGCAATGCTGCATAATTCAATGCAGTTTAAGATTGAAATAGCTTAAAATTTTAAGTGCATTGCAATTTTGATGAAGCATGTTCATATTTAATTACATTGTAATTACAATGCTGTCTAACTCAACTCAAGTTAGTTAATAGATTAGTTCACAGTGTGATTACAATCTAACTTATAACAGTTAGCTCCATAATTGATTACAACATAATCACTTTGCCGGCTAATTAAATGTATCGATTTACTGGATTAATCAATTAAAACGGGATAAGGTAAATTTAAAAGTATTAATTTCATATTGAAATGCACTGTAATTGCATTGCTGGCTAATTCAATATAGTTAAATCAGCAAAGGCATGTTTTCCTTCCCATAAAACAAAACAATGATAACTTTTTATTACATTTAGATCATAAAAAAATGATAAATTACATATAATTAATAAAATATATATATTTAAAAATACTTTTAACAGCATTTCTCTGCATGTCGCAGTCAATTAGTTATTGATTAACAAATACTAAACATAAATTTAAACCATAACTGGCAGTAAAATGCTAAATGCTAAATGAAAGGTGGGTGAGTTAGCTGTACTTACGGTATCGGCGGTGAACTCTGGAGGGTTGTCGTTGACGTCGGTCACTCTGATGACGGCGGTGGCTGTGTTGGAGAGGCCGTACATCGGGTTTCCCTCCATATCTGTGGCCTGGATGATCAGGGTGTACTGAGGAACTTTCTGTAAATAAAACAAATCAAACAAAACTTCAAATAAACGACTTAAAATATGTCGACAATCTAACTTAAAATAGTTGACTTCATAATTACTTTGCTGGTTAATGAAATGTAGTTACAGTATTTACTGGATTAACCAATCAAAACTGAATAAGGTATATTTAAAAGTATGTATTTTATCTATGCAGAAAATTACGCTATTGCTTTGTCATTTTTATCATCATTTCACACTGCTATTGTCATGTTTCATAGCTATCCCTCTACATCACCACATTTCCCAGAATCCCTCGTAGTCTGACTTCACGCACACGATCGCTTGACACTGCACAGGGCACTTCTAGAGAAGCAAATCACCAGAATATTGATTTCACCTGCGAACACCTGTGTTTAATCCCCCTTCAGCACACACATTCATCGCTGATTCCTCCTTATGACCCTGTTTACTGGTATTGACCCTGCTTGTTCTGACTACTCTTTGCATTACCCCTTTTTATAATACAGTCTGTTGTTTGAGGACTAGAATGAGGATTAAAACATGCTCATTCTACATCTTCATCATCATCATCATCATCATCGTCTTCATAACAGCTTATTTGATTTCCTTGAAGCCACTTACAGATCCAGGCTTCTGAGAATCCTTCCATGAATCCTAGAACCTTCAGATAAAGCCAGAACTTGCTCTGTATTCCATGTAAGAGTACGGATATGAAGCCCTAGGTGGTAATAAGCCTGGGATCTTAAGGGGTTAAACGAGTGCTGGAAAAGGTTAATCACTGAGAAGCACCATCTCCCTCAAACTAATTGAAATGTTTGAGATGCGGTTCCTCCCGGTTGATTAAAATTTTCCTTTTTTGGTTCGGTTTGCTTGATTCTGAAATGCCAGCGTCAGGGTGGCAGCGTTGCGGTTTGAGATAAAATAATTATGCGTGTCGACATCAAACGGACATTTTCGCTGCCTTTATGCTCCTTATTAATATTCCTCTCAATTTAAGAACTCAAGCAGAGCGATATCTCATTTGTTTTCTTTATAAGAGAAGGTGAAGTGTAGCAGCGAGAGCTGATGGACGGGGTGCAGCCCTTTCATTAGTAACTGCAGGCTGGGTGATATGTGGATCAACATGTGCTGTGAGCTGTTTGTATATTGTATATGTTTATATATATATATATATATATATATATATATATATATATATATATTAGCTCACCACCTGTCTGTAATATGTGTCTATATATATGTGTGTGTTCAGGATTCTCGATGCTTCAGACGGATATGCTATTTTATATTAGTCACATGCTGGTCATACCTGACTGGAGTTCATATAATTCAAACATTTTTAGCCAAATAATTAGTCTGAATATCTTAACATCAATTTCTAAAATTAATAGAAACAGAAAATCCCCCCCAAAAAGTGATCTCTGTCACTTTTTATCATCATATCACACTGCTATTGCCATGTTTCACAGCTATATCTCTTCACTACATTTCCCATAATCCCTCACAGTTTGACTTCATGCTCACCAGTTCAGATCCCACCAATCAGGGACTGTTCTTCATCATCATCATCATCATCTCCAGGATACTGAGTAGTATCACCTGTTACACCTGTTATCACCTCTGTTGACTCAAATTTGTCTGTATGTCTTTGTCCTTGCAAAATATTGCCAACTTTTGTCTGTTGTACATAGAAATGTATTTCCTGTTTGCTGCTCCATTTTCTGACCCTGTTTTTGTTTCTCTGTTTGCGATTGCCCCTTCGTTGTGGATGCTGGGTTTTATAACTGTTTTACACTTTTGCCTGCTCTACGGTTTCTGCTCTGGTCCATGCATGTATGGTAATGTCCTATTGCTTATGGTTTGTGCAAAATCTTTAAAGATTTCACCTGGCGAGATACCCAGAATACATCTCACTCTGACATCACACACTCACACGATCACCTGACACTGCACAGGGCACTTCTATAAAGCAAATCACCAGAATATTGATTTCACCTGCGAACACCTGTGTTTATACCCCTTTAGCACACACATTCATCGCTGAGTATAGTTTATCCTGCTTTCCAATGTGTTATTTTACTTGCCCTTGATTGCCTATGTTTGTGACCTTTTTCCCTGTGCCTCAACTCTAATTTTTCCTCTGCCCTGCATAACTGATTGTTTGTGTTTGAACCCTGGACTGTTACCCATTCATGGTATGTTTTCTTACTCTTTGTATTACCCCTTTTTATAATACATTCTGTTATTTGCATCTGAATCTGCTGCTGCTAATGCATTTTGTCTGTTTAATAAATGTTTAATAAATACTGTGTAGAGTCATGCAAGTCATGTCACTGTTTGTCTGCCTACTCTAATTCTCCTGAAAAAGACTCTATTTCCCATGATGCACCTGCGTTCAACCCTCTAGACATGCTGGATCAAGTAACTTTTTCACCATATTATCAATTTCCACTTCTTATTCCATATAATCAGAGAAATCACCTCAAATATTTATGTTGTCTTAGTATCATATCACTGAAACCCTTCCTCACTGCTGTCCTTCATTTTCCCTTATACTCACTTATTATCGAGTTAGATTATTAGATATAAGTTAGGTATATCTGGATTTTAATACCAGATGTAAAGTGTCCCAAATCAGAATAGAACATGCCAAGATTCAGCGTGAACTTTCTTTTCACACTGAGAAAAAATGATCAAATCTGTGAAACGTCTCCCCGCTGTGTGAACGTAAGCGTATCTAACTTTAGCACGAGGACAGAACGTGTCCGTCTCTGAATTGTCCAGATCAGCGGGTCTATCATGTCCACTCCACACTTCCAGTGTGAAGCTGCTGAGATAATGGTTATCTTTAATTCTCCATTAATGTCCTGCGAGGCCAGTGTCAATATCGGCGGGGACACGGCGCTGTGAGACACGCTCACGCCGAGACGGACGCTGACTCCTGCTCCGGTAATAGCCGCAGAGGAGCCAGAGCGCCGGATCGCTAATCAGACTCCCTCCCTGCGGCCGCTGACCGAATACATTAGCCGGGCCGCGGGGCGGAATTGATTGAGCCGGGGTCGGCCGGGGTGTCCTTATTAGAATTTTAGCATCTATTTATTTATTTACGCTTTATTTCCGTCTGTGCGGCGGCCCAATTAAACAGACTGCTAATGATTACGGTTCACAAGGACACACACACACACACACACACTCACACACACACAAACCAATCACATATGCGCACATAGAGTGCCGTGAAAAAGTATTTGCCAACTTACAGATTTCTTTAGTTGTTTTGCATTTTTGTCAAAATCACATTTTTCTGATTATCAAGCAAACTTTAATATCTCAAA
Source organism: Astyanax mexicanus (assembly GCF_023375975.1). Lineage (NCBI taxonomy): Eukaryota > Metazoa > Chordata > Actinopteri > Characiformes > Acestrorhamphidae > Astyanax > Astyanax mexicanus. The sequence goes on along the minus strand of NC_064415.1, from coordinate 10,339,566 downwards.
TATAAAACATCTCAAATATAAAACATATTCTAGTTTGTTAAACACTTTGTGAAAGAAAAAAAAAAACATGTATAATGTCAGTGTTAAGGCTGTGTTTGCTGAGTCTCTGGGCTGAAGGAGTGTGAGGTGGGAAGTCATGAGCAGCGTTTTATCAGGCATTAGTCAGTGTGTCATTAAAAAGCCCATTAGGCAGCGCAGAGCCGAGCAGCCAGCGGACCTGCTGTGTGTTACTCAATACAGAATACTGCAGTGCAGAGCTCACCGCCTGCCAGCTCCCGCACACCTGATCCAGCTAATGAAGGCTGATAATGAGCTGATAAGCTGAATCAGGTGTGATGCTGGAGCAGATACACGATACACGCTAACCTGTACCATACCGGCTCCAGCATTACCATTCCCATTACATTACACCCTTCCACACCTCCACTCTGCAGCATGTGCTCATACTGTATGTGTTTAACACTGATATATTCAGTGGATTTCCTCTGTACTGAAGGGGATCTGGGATAATTAACCCTGGGATCTGGGATAAAAAAGCACTTCATGCTTCCCTCTGCTACTGACAACTTTTATGGAGATGCGGATTTCATTTTCCAGCAGGACTTGGCACACTGCCCACACTGCCAAAAGTACCAATGCGCTCTTTGCACAACTACTCCCGCATTCTCATCAGTGCTGCTCGAGCGTTTCCTGTTTGGATTTTCTAATACACTCGCTATGGCAGTATTTTCAGCTGGTGTTTACAAGAGCTTCTAAAAATTAACCTCAACGTCGAGGAGACCAGTAAAGCCTACCACTAGAAAGCTAGAGAAAGGCTTTAAACTATATGCATCTTCATACCTACACAACTACGAAGATTTTTTCTTATATTTTACGTTAGCCCACACAGCTCAGCATTAGCTAGTATAGCTAACTAGCTTGCTAGGTGCAGTACTGATAGTTAGTTTCTTCTGTTATCAAATGGAAGTCTAATAAAATGCTAGTAATAATAATAATTCTAACTATAATGATCATTATAAAAATAATTATACAAATGCTAGCTATAATAATAATAATAATAATGAAAATAATATCTAGCTATAATAATAATAATAATAATAATAATAATAATAATAGTAGTAAAAATAATAATATCTAGCAATAATAATAATAGTAAAAATAATATCTAGCTATAATAATAATAATAATAATAATAAAAATAATAATGCTAGCTATAATAATAGTAAAAAATAAGAATACAAATGCTAGCTATAATAATAATAATAATAATGCTAGCTATAATAATAATAATGATAATAATATCTAGCTATAATAATAATAAAAATGCCAGCTATAATAATAATAATAATAATAATAATAATAATAATAATAATAATAATAATAATAATAATAATAATAATAATAATAATAATATCTTGCTATAATTATAATAATAAAAATGCCAGCTATAATAATAATATCTAGCTATAATAATAATAATGCTAGCTATAATAATAAAAATGCTAGCTATAATAATAAAAATGCTAGCTATAATATTAATAATGCTAGCTATAATAATGATAATAATAATATATAGCTATAATAATAATAATAATAATAATACTAATGCCAGCTATAATAATAATAATAATAATAATAATAATAATAATAATAATATCTAACTATAATAAAAATGCTAGGTGGTGGATCATTCAGGCAAGTACCTTTAGCTGATCTCCTATCCCAAACACGTGGAGCCTGGGTGCTGTCACGTTAATTATTCCATATTCCAATTATTCCAAGCAGTGGCACTGCATGCTTTGCCAGTCGTCTCCAAGCTTCTGACGTTTTTGGTTTAACCAGGTAGTCTGGTATTAAATGTTTGCTACAGACCTTTCATACAGCGAAATGGTAAAGTGGTGCCGACTGATGTTCATTAGCCGCTGTTTATTAAATCACTCTGAGCAGGGAAGCTATGAAAGCCTAAAGCTTCCATAAAACTTAGTCGACGCCGTGCAAAAAGGAACACAGCAGTGCTTAAAACGGCTTGAAAACTTCACGCTGGATACTCATTTTGACCTCTCGCTAGTAAAAAATGTACGTTTTGCCTATACAGGCGAATGTAAACAATACAACCGGAAACGTCCGAGCCGTATTATTTGAAAACGGAAATGCGTCAGAGCCGTGAGTGCAAGGAGCCCATTGGTCTTATATAATATTCTAAATGTCTGAGACAATAATTTTTGGGTTTTTATTGGAACAGGAATATTTAAGGAAAACAAAGTAATTCAAAACTAGAAAAACACATTTTAATATTGCAAAACATTGTATATTGTAATAGAATATGGTTAAATTTATATAATTATAGTTATCTATATAATATAACAAATCTATAATAAGTGGCACATTTATTAAGTGGCGCAATCAGAGCAAAGGGTGGCTGTTGTGAATTTGTTAAGTACATAAAACTCCACATGTGTTAATTCATAGTTTTGATGCTTCAGTGAGAATCTACAATGTAAATAGTCATGAAAATAAAGAAAACGCATTGAAGGAGAGAAGATGTGTCCAAACTTTTGGCCTGTACTGTATGTGTCTAAAGGGTAGCTATTAAGTAATGGAAACTACATGTAACTAAATGTACACCAATTAACACCAATTATCACAGTGCATAAAATCATCTAGATTATTCATCACTCATTAATCACAGTGCAGGTGTTTTCTATGACCACAGACAGAACTCCATCTCCAAGGTAATACATAATAAAATTTATAATAATAATAATAATAATAACAGCAGCAGCTTTATTATGATATAATGGAGAACACACGGTCCTGAGTTTACCTCTCGGTCCAGTCCAGCGGCCACCGTGATGATGCTGCCGGTGCGGTTGTTGATGGTGAACATGTTGGAGCTGGGGCTCTCGGGGTTCTGAGAGAGGATCTTGTAGCGCAGCTGACCGTTCTGAGTGCGAGGGTCATCCTTATCTTCAGACGTTACGGTCATGACTGACGTACCTGCAGAGAAAACGAGGACAGAAAGCAGCTTACAGTCACTAATGAGTCAAATTATACTGTTTAATATACAGAGCATGGAGAAAAGTATTGGAACACCTGCTCATTTTTTTATTTTTAAGAAATTAAGGGTATTAAAAAAAATGTTCCTGCTTTTGTTGGAATAACTGTCTCTACTGTCCAGCAGTGTTAATTTAGATGACGAAAAAATTGTTTTTAAGACGAAAATGAGACGATAACTAATAAAAACAGCCTAAAAAGATAAAAACGAGACGAAATTAACCAACATTTTCGTCAACGAATAAAAACGAGACGAAAATGTTTGGCAGGTCAGAAAGAAACTATAACAGAATAGAAATAGAATAGAAAAAAAAATATAACAATAAAATAAGTGAATCTCTGAACCCAAAAGTCTAGAACAACATTTTAAATGCAAAATATTTAGTCACATACCTACAATAATAATATATTAAATCATATATAAATATATTTCACATTCAAACATTAATAATATTACACAACTGGTTAATAAATGTTTATTTTTTTTATAAATGTATAGTTAATAATTAAAGGGAACTGATGAAAAAGCATTTACATTTACACCCTTTACATTTTAGTCGACTAAATTGACTGTAATTTTAGTCAACTATATTCTTATGATATTTAGTCGACTAAAACTAGACTAAAACTAAAAACATTTCAGATGACTAAATTATGACTAAAACTAAATGCTATTTTTTTTTGTCAAAATTAACACTGATGTCTAGGAGGGAGGGCTTTTTTAATAGGTTTTATTGGAAAGTATTGTTGTGAGAATGCATTTTAGTGCATTCAATTTAGTGACAATTCAGAATTAGTGATGTCAGGATGTTGGATACAAACTCAACAATCCCATTAAAAGTCCTCATATCTGATCTTTATCTTTATATCTATATGCTGGGGGGTTTATACCCCCTCTATATTCCACACCATGCATTAGAAGTTTAAGGGGTTAAACTGACTGAAAGCTGAAGCTGATTTGAGGAATTTCTAAGAAAAATCTAAATACTGTATACACCATTATATCTCCTAACAGACCTCTGATTTCTCAATTCACTGCTGAAACTAAGATTTAAAGGTTAAAGCTGCTGCCATGTGGGTCAGCCAGACGTCTTCCTGTACCAGTTTTCTCACGTTTCCAAGAGTCTTTTTCCAACATTTTTTTTCAGACATTTGCAGATAAAATTGACATAGTTTATTACAAAGGAGACTAGGGCTTCAAGAGTTGTGAGGGACAGGCAAGGTCAGTAACAGAATGGCAGCAAATGTAAACAACATACCAAAAGAGTAGTCAGGCAAAGCAGGGTCATACATGGTAAATCCAACAACAAAAGGAAAAAGAGAAGTCCAAAAATACAAAACGGTCGGCAAAAAGAGGGCAGTAAGCAAAAGAATGGGCAAGGCAAAAGATGATAAAACAGAGGTACAAAAAGAAGGGTCAGTAATAATAATAATAAAAAAAACAATGAACTGAAAATAAACATAATCTAGAAAACTAGATTCAATACTCAGTAAAGAACTGAGCAAACTGAGGGGTATATATACTAGGGAGGGCAGGTGGAGCCAATTAGTAACTTGGAGAGTGAGAATACCGTAGTGTCATGTGATCAGTGGAGTCAGGGAAGTTCGGTGTGGGTGCATGTTGGAAAGTTAGCACATTTCAGAGTCTTGAGCAGAAAGACTGACGGCGTAAAGGACTGGACTTTCTGTTTAATCTCTTAATTTTCTTCTCACTATAAAAACAGCAGGGAAATGGATAAAGTAAGATATTGTAAACTAACTACAGCAGAATTTAAAAGGTGTCCTCGGCTCTTCAGCTGAAACTCAATGGCTGAGTCACTGAATAGAAGCAAAGGAAGCTAAACGAAAGGAAGGACACCATAATGATTCTTATGTTTAAGTTTACAATAAGACTTATTAGAGTAAAGAATTAAGAATCGAGAGCTGGATTCATAGAAAGTGTCTTTCATAGTGTCTGTTTCGGTTTATTGATCTGACTGTGTTTAATCTCTCACTGTCCTCCACTCTATTACACACTCCTACCTACATCTGAAACACCTTGTAGTGTATAAAGTAAAGTCAGAAACAGAAGCTCTGAATCTGTTGCTGCACAGTTTACAGTGTTGCTCATCCTCTAGTCCTCATCAGTCCTTATCAAGGAGTCTAAATAAAGTACTATACGATCAGTGGAGCTGATAAAATGTACAATGAGGTGGTTTTAATTAACTGGCTAACAGCATATTTGAGTTAAGTTAAACTTATTCCAACTTCTCAGTGTGTTGTATATATATATATATATATATATATATATATATATATATATATATATATATATATATATATATATATATATATATATGGATAAAAACAAAACAAGAGACCACCTAATAATGAGTATATTTGATTTTACCAAATTGAAAACCTCTGGAATATAATCAAGAGGAAGATGGATGATCACAAGCCATCAAACCACCAAACTGAACTGCTTGAATTTTTGCACCAGGAGTAAAGCAGCATAAAGTTGTCCAAAAGCAGTGTGTAAGACTGGTGGAGGAGAACATGATGCCAAGATGATTAAAAAACAGGGTTATTCCACCAAAATAGATTTCTGATTTCTGAACTCTTAAAACTTTATGAATATGTTGTTTTCTTTGAATTTCTCTGCAAATAAATGCTCTAAATGACAAAATTTGTGTTTGGAATTTGGGAGAAATGTTGTCTGTAGTTTATAGAATAAAACAACAATGTTCATTTTACTCAAACATAAACCTATACAGTATTTATGGGAAATAAGATATCTTGTTTGGAGTTTGGAGCGTGTACCTGGCCTGGAGCCCTCCGGCACAGTTCCGTTCCAAATCTGATGCACAAACTCTGGTCGGTTGTCATTCATGTCAATCACGTTGATCACGATGTCGATGGGGTTTTCCACCTGATTGCCATTCAGGTCCACTGCGTGCGCCCGGAGCTGTAGGGGTGGAGAAATAGGGAAAACAGGGATTTTAGAGAACACACACACACACCATTAAAGCAGAAAAACACACACACACACACACACACAAATACACACACAAGTACACACAACAATGGGTTTATCGCTCACAGAGAAAAAAAAAAAAAATCGAGAGCTTCTCGTCTCTGCAAACAGTCGAACACAAGAATCACACACTTATGAACAGGCACTTACTAAGAGGCCTAAACAATACAGACATGATGGCCAGAGGCCTTCTCAAGCAGGCTAACCATTTACAGCATAATCAGCCAGCCCAAGCACTCAGATACACACACACACACTTACACACACACACACACTCTGCTCCTTAAGCACAAGGACATCATTTCCACCCTGATTAAGCTCAGTGGGCAGGCTCTTGTTTCTGAAGTCCCCCGTTGGAGAGAGCGGAAGGCGTGTGTCCAGTTCTGTGTGGTGTTGTGATTAGCTATACTGGAGCTGGATCAGCTTTAGCAGAGCTGGGTTTGTCTGTAGCAGAATATATTTATATGGACAAAGTATGTGTATGTATTTTCATGATTATTTACATTGTAGATTCTCACTGAAGGCATCAAAACTATGAATGAAGACATGTGGAGTTTTATGTACTTAACAAAAAATGAGCTGACCTCCACAGTCACCGGACCTGAACCCAATCCAGATGGTTTGGGGTGAGCTGGAGCACAGAGTGAAGAAGGCAAAGGAGCAACAAGTGCTAATAAACACCTCTGGGAACTCCTTCCTTCAAGACTGTTGGAAAACTTTTCATTTCAGGTGATCACCTCTTGAAGCTCATTGAGAGAATAATGCCAAGAGTGTGCAAAGCAGTAATCAAAGCAAAGGGTGGATATTTTGAAGAAACCAGAATATATATATATATATATATTTGTTATTTCATCTTTTTTTGTTAAGTACATAAAACTCCACATGTGTTCATTCATAGTTTTGATGCTTCAGTGAGAATCTACAATGTAAATAATCATAGAAATAAAGAAAACGCATTGAAAAAGAGAAGGTGTGTCCAAACTTTTGGCCTGTACTGTATGTGTAATTTTAGTCTACAAATAGACACAAATGGCCACCTATAGCCCAAACTGAAAGGTCGAGGATCTAGAAGCTAGAAGGTCTCTGTGTTTATACTGTAGTCATCATCCGCAATAATGATAAAGTCATGGTTCTGTTATTATAGGCCATTTTGAACAAGTAGAACAAGTAGAGAAAAGCAAAGTCTAGCATGTGCTTCCAGCAAGTCTCTTGAAGCCACTTGAGTAAGATTGTGCTGAACGATGGGGGAGATGGAGGGCCATCACATGGACAAACAAGAACGAGGACAATTGCGCACTCTTGGAAATACAGTATTGTATGGTATGATTACGTAATTGTGCTGCTCTTACAATAGTTGACATTGAATAGGAATAATCATACCACAGTTAGCTCAGACCCTGCAATGTGATTGGCTGAGAGGTCGAGTTGTGAGTGACGTTATCAGCTGGTAATGAACTGTAACCGAAGTTACAATGTAGCAACGATGCAGCGCTTACAAACCAAATACAAATCAAATGCAATGTAAGTATACACCACTGGGAGCCGCTGGATCGAACAGTGGCACAGTGCACAAACGCCATGTCTCCAATAGGCGGCGCAGGCAAAGACGAGGTCTACACAAAAAATAATAATAAATAAGCCCAGTGATTCTAAAAATACGCATTGTTACACACATTATCAGCCACCAATATCAGAATGATCAAGAGTTGTTGGTATTAAAATAAAAGCTTAGCGTAGTGCTGAAAAAAAGTGTATATATGTTTTTTTCAGTTAATATAAGGTATTTTAAGTTGGATGTAAGGAGGCCGAAAATACGAGGTTCTTGTAATTCCGCAGGTCTTGCCACTGAGGGGCGCCAAGGAAACCTTTAATTCTTTAAAAAACAAAAACAAAAACAAAAAAAATTCTTTAAAAAAAGTCAAATGAGAGCTGGACTATCATCTACACAGATTTGTCTCCTGAAAACAAATTTATTTGGGTGAGTAAAACTTGTATAAATAAATTGTAAGCTTAAATAAACGTAAGAGCTTTCCTGGCGGTTCATTTGGAATCATTAACGAATTATTAACGAATTAACGTATTATATCATTTTTTAAATGCAGTTAATTATGTCACCAAGTATTATCCCAACTTCTGCTGTAATCTAACACATCCCCATCCAACACACTTATTTTTGTATTATTTGAGCTAAGCTGCTGATAAGGCACAGTTTAATCTGATATATTAGCCAGATAATATAATTCTATGAACAAACACTGTCTCTGCTGCTCCATGCTGTTTACACGTGCAGTAATGTGCAGCCGTCACTGCTCACATCATACTTATTTTGTTGCAGTAGTATATTCTTTATATTTTGTCACAACGCCAAGAGTATCGTTATCGCAAAAATAATCTGGGATATTGTGCTATTATTTTAGGGACATATTGCCCATCCCTACAATAAAAGTTCTATAATTATGCGAATGAGAAACTGAAATGTGGGGTAATGGAACAAATTGTGGGTCTCATGGTGGGACCAGAGGAATGGGCTGAGAAACCCTGCATTATGATCTACAACATAACGGCTCAGACATCCACCCCCCCTCCTCCTCAAACACACGTACACAAACACACTCAGTACCTCTCTGTCTTTATTCTCAGATTAGAGTTCTGAAGGGCACAGTTTCACCAGACCGTAAAAGTGCGGGTGGTCTTAATCCCTACAGCTTCCAACCCATGAACTCATTCACCACCTTCTTAGACCCTCCTAAACTCTGAAACTCAGCCTGTTTTGTTTAGATAAGTGGCAAACAACATAATTTTTTTTTTGTTGTTATACCAATTCAAATGTTTTTATATTATTTAGAAAGTTAGTGCTGGTTCCAATTTTCCAATGTTTACAATGTTATATGATATAATAGGATTAATAACAGTGTACTAATACAGTTAAGGGACTGTAAATCTCAAGTTCAACCACATCCATTAATCAAAATTTTCTACTGGATTCAGATTTGGTATTTGGTATTTCCTCCAAAGTTTGCCAAGAAAACACTTTCTTGACACTATTACATCAACTTCACTAGCCTGGAATGTTCACACAAAGCAGGTCATGTCCATTTTTTCACACTATTGGCATCAACTTCACTTTCAAATTCACGGAGTTTAATCTACACAGATTTCTCTCCTGAAAACTGTTTATTTGGGTGAGTAAAGCTCTTACGTTTATTTACAGTACGTTTAGATTTCCACATTTTTGACTGAAATGGCCGATAATAGAGGCCACCACGCTAACCTAGCAACAATGCTAACGCTTACAACAGCGCAGCTACAAACAGAGCAGCAATGGATCTATTTTAACTTGTGTTTTTATAGCCAAACAGATCATATTTTCTCCTCCTCTTTAACTCAAAATCTTTTAACGAACAATGATAATGGAACTGTGGTAAAATTGCAATTAAACACTTGAGGTTCCTGCTATAACGTGTAATATTGGCACTGCTGTGCTGATCTACAGCACTCAGCCTGTGGCCTTGTGCTTACAACCGCAGCACAGCAGTGACAATATTACACATTATAACACGAACCTCCCCTAGTGAAAAAAAAAAAATAGATTAAAGTATTAGTAGACTAAGCATTATTATGCGCTATAGTATATATATTTAAAGTATATTTAAAGAGTGCTAAAATGGAACATTTTTTGTACTTATTATACTTTAATTACAGTATAAAATAGTACAAATTGTGCTAAGTGTACTTAACTGTACTAACATGGAACTATTTTAAATATACTTAAGTCACATTTAAACATTTAAACTACTTCATGTATGTAACCCCATATTTTAAATATGTTCACAGTAAAATTATAATACATTTAATGAGTATTACTACTGTATCACTATTATTATATACCAGGTATATTAGAAATGTACTAAGAATTGATGTTAAATATATTAATATATATGTGCAAACATGCTTCTTGTTCTTGTCTTTTGTAAGAAGCACACTTCTAGTATACTTCGTTGGGTATAAAATATATATTTTAATATACTGTACTACAATTTTTAGCGTGTTACAAATATTTTTAATAAATAGTAGTAATTTAATTTACTTTATAAAACGTTATGTGATTCATTGTACTTTAACTGAACTGCTGTAACAGTTTTATGTTTTGTTTTTAACACACTTTGCTAAACATGTACAAAAGTATATTTGGAAATAAGTAAGTATTTTAGTGTAATTCATAGTAGCCTTTTTTAATACACTATACTATACTTTTCAAAAGGTATGATCAAAGTTTACTTTCAAACATTTGATTAAAGCATAATATTAATGTGCTTTTAATATATTTTAAGTAAGTACATAAATCTGTAATTCTTAGACATTTGTCAATATTTTTATTTTAAGTACAATTAAGTATATATATATATATATATATATTTTTTTTTTTTACCAGGGTTGAGTCTATTATTGTGTAAATAAGTTGAGTATGCTTTAAAGGCTATAGAAAACTCCTGATATTAAAGGGTTAAAAGGATCTAAAAGGGCACTAGGTCATGTGTGAGTGTGTGTGTGTGTGTGTGAGCATGGCCTGCTAATTCGAATGCTCCAGCTCTGTGAGCTCTGAGAGAAGTTGCTGACGGTTAATGCTTGAAGCTGCAGTTTCTGACTGTGAAATTGTTGCAGTAAATTTGCTGCTGCGCTCTGCTGTTTGGACTCGGTTTCAGGACCAGTGGAGGAATCTGAATCACTTTTACAGTCTTAAGACTAACAGAAACATTCAGTGTGAACAAACACACACACACACACACACGCACACACTGCAATGCTAATACGCACAGTATATAAAAACAGTTCTATCTGATGCACGCGCAGATATAATGCCGGCCTCGTGCCAAACCCAACTCATCAGATAAATCAGAATGCATCTCACGCCTCGCGCTTATCGTCTGGCGCACAAAACGCCCATATGCCATCCGCCCTCTCCTCAGTGAGATAATGTAAAAACAGTCACATGTAATAAACATCTGAAGAAGCAACACGCATTTCATTTTCTCTGCTTCTGTTCAGTAAAATCAGAAAAAAATACAACCCCTCGAAAAGTATTGGAACAGTGAGGCCAATCCATTTATTTCTGCTGTGGACTGAAAAAAAAACAAACAAACATTTGGTGTATCTGATTTGACGTTAAAATGTAAATATGAGACAAAATATGCACTTTTTTTTTTGCTTTTTTTCCTCAGATATTTACATTATTATATTTACTGTATCTGATACACCTTCAGGTCTGAACCCTCGCAAATTTCTTATAAGCACAAACAGATTAAAGTAAAATAAGATAAGACTTAGGGCCATACTTTAGTGATCTATAGTGTTCCAGTCAATTACGGATCACGCAACTGGATTTAGAGGCGTGTCTTTGTGTGTTTGGTGTCGTGAGGACGCAAAAAAAAAAACAAAAAAAACAAAAAAAAAAAAACATTGCACAGCTCAAAACGCAAAATGCAAAAGGTATGAACTAATTATTTTAATTATAATCATGGGTGTGGCAAGAAAATAAACCAATCAGTGTGTCAGTTGTCATTCCCTTTAAGAGCCAGGTGAGCTCTGACTTTGGCGCATTCTTATCTTAACAGTGCTGCACTTTTGTGCATCTCAGAAGAGGATACTGACCTCACGCTGTGAAGATTCACCTGTAGCTCATTTAAGAGAAAAGCAGTGTTATTTTATTCTTTATTCTGTTTATTGTTGAGGTAAAAGTCGAGTTTGTGCTCAGCAGTGCGTCCGTGTGTTTAACAAGCGGGATGGACTATAGAAATTGACTCACTTGAACAAATCTTGCACACATTATATTTTATTTAATAATTATCTGAATCAGTTTTACTTCAAATGTTCACCTTATTTTAAGTAATCTGAAATAAGCACAAATAGTCACAAATCAAGTCATTCTGACTCTTGTGTCCAAGTTTAAGATTTTGTTTTGCGTAAAATAATAAGCATATACAGCTCTGGAAAAAAAAAAAAACAAGAGATCACTTAAAAATGATGGGTTTCTTTGATTTTACCAAATTGAAAAACTCTGGAATATAATCAAGAGGAAGATGGATGATCACAAGCCATCAAACCAAACTGAACCAAGCTTGAATTTTGCATCAGGAGTAAAGCAGCATAAAGTTATCCAAAAGCAGTGTGTAAGACTGGTGGAGGAGAACATGATGCCAAGATGCATGAAAACTGTGATTAAAAACCAGGGTTATTCCACCAAATATTTCTGAACTCTTAAACTGTATTATGAGTATGAAATAGTTTTTTTATTTTTATTTTTTTTTATTTGAGCTCTGAAAGCTCTACATCTTTTTTTGTTATTTCAGCCATTTCTCATTTCCTGCAAATAAATGCTGTAAATGACAATATTTTTGTTTGGAATTTGGGAGAAATGTTGTCTGTAGTTTATAGAATAAAACAACAATGTTCATTTTACTCAAATATATAACTATAAATAGCAAAATCTTAATTTTAATTCACATATTTAATTCCTAGTTTTTGCCAATGGATTTTTTTGCAGTGTATGTATATGGCCTTTGGGATCCGACCTGCTTGCCGACAGACCAAACTGGTAATTACTGTGTACTTATATATTTAAATAATATAGTAAAAACCTGGATGACCCCACACTCTGACAGTTAGAGTAGTTTTAATATACGCCTCCATAAGTACCCAGAATCTCCATCCCTACTACCCTCAATATACTTCAGATGTTCTTACATGGAAGCTGGCGATGTGTTCTCGATCCAGAGGCTTGAGCACGCTCAGTTCTCCTGAGATGGGGTCGATGGAGAAGATGCCGGTGGGTGGCTGGTCAGCTCCAGGTCCGGTCACACTGTAGCGCAGGTTCACCTTGTTATCATGGTCCGAACGGATCTGTACACACACACGTGCACACACACGTGCACACACACACACACATGCATGAACATTCATGAACTTACTTCACTTAGTTTTATTCTAATATGCTATGGGTGTAGTAAATTGCACTGTACCAATATTACCTAACTGGATAATGTCTTCATGCTTTCATTAATTTATTTATTTTGTTAATCAGATTCAAAAGATCTGATTTAAATGCAAATTTCTGAAAATATTTGGGATCTGTGGAAGATCTTTGAATATTGGCTAAATGTTTTAAGCATTTACAAAATGCAAAAATTGTCATATATATTAAACCTACATAAAAAAATCTGATTTAAAACACTTCAACTTCGAAATGTGAACATATAATAGAATATATAATATTTGTGCTTGTATGTATACAAATTTGACAGATTAAGACTTAACTATCATATCTATCGTCAGCATTTAAGCCAAAGTGGATCAGAGTTTTGTGTTTAAACAGTGCAGAACAGATCTGTGCCACTTTGAATCTCTTAAATTAAACACCAGACATGTTGCTTTAACCGGATTTCAAAAGATTAAATATCTGTGTTCACACATTAAACAAAAACAAAAAAAAAATCAGTATGAACTTTTAATATGAACACTAGAACAGTTAAAGTCTTAAAACTGATTCTTTCAGGTCATCTCCCTATGATCGGGAGATCGCTGGTTCGAATCCTGGTCATGCAGCTTGCCGTCAGCTGCAGAGCACAACTGGCCTTGCTCTCTCTCTCTCTCTGTGGGTGGGTAGATGGCTCTCCTTCACCTCATCACTCCTAGGGTGATGTCGATCAGCACAAGGCGTCTGTCTGTGAGCTGGTGTATCGAAACAGAGTCGCTGCGCTTTCCTCCGAGCACTCTGTGATGCTACTCGGCAATGGCGGGGGGCAGTGTTGGGCGGGTAGGGGGGTAAAATGAAGTGTAAGAAGATAGGGTGCTATAGAGTAGTAGCTCTCCAGCCCAGAGGGTTGCTGAACCCAATTGCAGAACAGTTGGTCTCAAAGAAGGTAAACCCAAGAAGATTACACTATTGCTGCCCGGGCTAGTAAATTGGGACACAGCTAGGGAAAAAAACGTCCATATAAGGAGATAGGGAGCCTGAGAACGGGTGGAAAAACGAGAAAGGGTGAAAACTAAAGTCACGTAGAGCGTGACAGAAAGACAGGGGAGGGGTGTAAACAAAAACTCACCAGAGAAGCATTTTATTTATTTTTACCTCGCTAAACTGGCAAAAAATGGGAAAAAATTGAATCTTTCACATTGACAAAAATCCAATATAATCCACTTGAACACTGAAATTTGAACATGGTACTATAGTAATAGTATAATAAGAGTGTTTGCTTACACATATATTGTATGTAAGTGTGTTCTTGGCAGATTAAGCCTTCAATGTCACGCTGAAATTAATTATAACTTTCGTCAGTGCTCGGTCCCCGTGTCGCAGCTCCGTCTCTGCTGTAGTCGTGGCGGATGCTTTGACTTTAAGGCAGCAGATGGTGTGTGTGGGTGTGTGAACTGTGTGGGTTTTGGGCTGCGTGTGGGGATTGTACGTTGTATGCGGGGCACGGCGCTGTACGCGAAGGCCTGGGAAGAGTGCGGGCATGATGTGCGTGTATTCCCCACTCTCTGGATGTTTACGGAGAAAGGACGGGAGCACTCGTCCATCTGCGAGAGGAAGAAAGAGAGAGAAAGAGAGAGAGAGAGAGAAGCTGTTGACCTTACCCTGACCAGCTCCTGCGGAAAAGGGCCTCTGGAGTTCTCCGGGACGTTAATCGGAGGAATAACCCAGTCCCTCTTCATGCGCTTCAGCTCTCCGTCCAGCTGCCTGGAGGGAATAACGATCTCGGGAACGGCTCTGGAGTCGGCGGTCTCCTGCAGAACACAGCGCAGACAGGGGGGCACAGGTTAATGCTCGGTACGCCTCTGCTGAAGTGGATTCACGCAGGAGCCGCCAGAGTGCCGGCTCGTACGCTTCTGAGTCAAGGTCCATTTCACAGCTTCCTATTACACCAACAGTCCTGAAGACAGCAGCTCTGAAAGTGGGCAAGATCCCATTCTCACATTTAAAACCTCTCAGAATGAAGAGCGAAGGGTTCGGCCGCTTCAGCCCGGCTGAAATGAGCCGTGATGCGTCTCAGATTCACTTTAAACACAGTTAATACTCACGTTTTACTTTACATTCTTCTTTAATCTGACTAAAACGTATTTAAATTAAATTTGACATTAACAGCTTTAAATAAAAACGCGCAAAACATGTTAAAATAATATGTTCTAGCCTTGTAAAAGAAAAGTGTATTAATTATATATTTTTTTAAAGTATACTGAGCATGGAAAAGTTATTTTAAAAATACATCTCTTTAAAATAAAATAAAATAAAACACATACTAAATGTGAAACTATTTCAGAACAACTTATGGCAACTTAAGTATATTTCAGTTGCAATTAAGCCATATTTAAACACAACATAATAGCATCAAACCATGCTATTGAGTGCTTTTTTGTACAACTTCTGTGAACTTAAGAATATTAAAGTATATGTTTTTTAAAAAGCATATTGTAAATGCTTTGTAAGTGCACTTGAAGCCGTATTTAATGCCACTACATATATTGTATATTATACAATAAAACCACACTGAATGAAGACTGAAGGGTTCGGCTGAAATGAGCCGTGATGCGTCTCAGCTTCACTTTGAACACAGCTATTACTCACGTGTTCCTTTACATTCTTATTTAATCTGACCGAAACGTATTTAAAACGTATTTATGTTTAAATTAAAGTTGTGCATTAACAGCTATAAATACAGATGCGTTAATATTTCTGCTTGTTTTGTTGGCAAAACATGGTAAAATTATTTATATATATATTTCCAGAACTCTACCCTTGTATATACTTTAAAAAAAAAAAACAGGTATATTTTTATTTTTAAAAGTATGCTTAACATGGAAAAGTACATACTTTTAAAATAAAAAATATGTACCTAAATACATACTAAATGTACTATTTTGGAACAACTTATGGCAACGTATGTATATTTCAGTTGTAATTAAGCCATATTTAAACACAACATAAAAGCATCAAATTGTGCTTTTGAGTGCTTTTTTCGTACAACTGCTATATGTTTTTTAAAAAGCATATTGTCAATGTACTTCCTTGCAAACTGATGCACATACTGTGTACACCTTAATGCTACTGCTTAAAAAATACACTAAAGTGCACTTTAAGCAGTATTTAATGGCACTACATATATTGTATATTGTATATTAAAACTCACATTTTCTTTTACATTCTGTTTTAATCTGACTAAAGCGTATTTAAGAACGTAAAATTATATTTTCTTTTTTTCTCAGAACTCTAGCCTTGTAAGCATATTTTTTAAAAGTATGCTTAACATGGAAAAGAACATACTTTTTAAAATATATAAAAAATATGTACTTAAATACATACTAAATGTACTATTTTGGAACAACTTATGGCAACTTAAGTAAATTTCAGTTGTAATTAAGCTATATTTAAACACAACATAAACACATCAAATTGTGCTTTTGAGCGCTTATTTCGTACAACTTAAGTAAATGTTTTTTAAAAAGTGTATTGTCACTGTACTTCCTTGCAAAATGATGCACATACTGTGTACACCTTAATGCTACTGCTAAAAGAAACACACTAAAGTATATTATTTGTTAAAACCAATGAAATGAGCCGTGATGCGTCTCAGATTCACTTTAAACACAGTTATTACTCACATTTCCCTTTACATTCTTCTTTAATCTGACTAAAACATGGTGAAGATAGCTTCTGTACCTCAATGCTTCATTTACGTTCACATTACACTGGGCATTTAGAGCTCACGAATGTGTTACTATTTAGTTTTGTTAGTAAAACATGGTAAAATTATATTTTCTTTTTTTCAAACTAAATTATACACACAACAATAACTTTTCCTTGACTTATCCTATTTTACACACACAAAGCAAACAAACAAACCAAAATAAAAAAATAATATGGCACTGATTGAAGTTCAGAATCTACAGACAGCATTTCTCCCAAATTCCACATAAAATTTTGTCAATAAGAGCATTTATTTGCATAAAATGAAAAATGGCTGAAATAACAAACCAAAAAGCTGAGCTTTCAGACCTCAAATAATGCAAAACAAAAAACAAGTTCATATTCATAAAGATTTAAGATTTCAATATTTGGCGGAATAACCCTGGTTTTGAATCACAGTTTTCATGCATTTCATTCATGTTCTCCTCCACCAGTCTTACACACTGCTTTTGGACACACTAACTTTATGCCTTTACTACTGCTGCAATAATTCAATGCAAGCAGTTCAGTTTGGTTTGAGGGCTTGTGATCATCCATCCTCCTCTTGATTATATTCCAGAGGTTTTCAATTTGGTAAAATGAAAGAAACTCATCATTTTTAAATTGTCTCTTATTTTTTTTAACAGAGCTGTATGTTAGTTCTACACTGTAAGATTCAGTCTGTCAGTGTCAGTGGCAGAGACAAACCTAAGAAGAGTGTTAATTTATTAAGGAGGGAAAAACTGAAAAGTGCGCTGATCTGAAGGAACATCTTCTGAGCAGCTGAGAGGGATTAAAATGCCTCTGTGGTAAAAAGGAGGAGGAGCTCCAGCTTTTCACTTTGAACTGCTCAAACAGACAGACAGACAGACTCCTCTTCTTCCATCCGTCTTCATCTCTGACCACAATCAAACAGGGTTTGATACATAAGGCGAGAGAACCTGCGACTCAAGCGCTCAGATAACCGTAACGCTTCAAATAACTCTACAGCCTGAAGTAGCGGCAAAAAGACAGACCAGCCTTAAATCTGAACATGACGGACTCTCTCAAACTCTGACGGAGCTCTGAGAGACACTGCAGGGTGTTTTCAGACCTGAACATCTGAGCTGTGCGTTTGTTACACTGTAGAGATTTGTCTGAAGGTCGAATACTAAACATGAATTTTTTTACACTACATTTATTTTCATTTTTTAAACCTTTTCACCAATAAAAAAATTTTTGGCCATGATTTTCAACAAAAAAGCAATCACAGAACTAGAAATTAGTATATAACAAAGTATTTATTGAACATTTTTAATATGCCTGCAGACCTACGTACAAAATATAATATATTTACATTAGCAGTGGCCTTCTAATCATAAATTTACTTCAGCAGTGCTGTTCAAGTCATAAATGCACCTCACTGAGCTAACAGATTGATACTGTATGCTTTCCCTCAGAGAAATGTAGAGTAGAATAGCCACTACTGCTAGTACTACTACTAATACCACCACTGTTACTACTACTACTACAACTAATACTAATACTACTACTATTACCACCACTGTTACTACTATTTCTACTACAACCAGCACTGCTACTAATACCACCACTGTTATAACTACTACTACTACTACTAAAATACTACTAAAATACTCCTAACACCACTTCTAATACCATCAATGTTAGTACTACTAGAACTTCTACTATTACTAATAATACTAATAAAAACAGTCATAACACCACTACTAATACCACCACCGTTACTACTACTACTACTACTACTACTACTACTACTACTAGTATAACTACTACAACTAGTACTAATACTAATATCACCACTGTTACTATGACTACTACTACTACCACTACTACTACTACTACTAATAATAATACTACTACTACTACTAATAATAATAATACTACTACTACTACTACTACTAATAATACTACTACTACTACTACTACTACTACTACTACTACTACTACTACTACTACTAATAATAATAATAATACTCCTAACACTTCTACTAATACCACCACTGTTACTACTACTACTACTTTTACTACTACAACTAGTACTAATATCACAACTGTTACTCCTACTACTACTACTACTACTACTACTACTACTACTACTAGTATAACTACTACAACTAGTACTAATACTAATATCACCACTGTTACTATGACTACTACTACTACCACTACTACTACTACTACTAATAATAATAATAATACTACTACTACTACTACTACTACTAATAATAATAATAATAATAATAATAATAATAATAATAATAATAATAATAATAATAATAATAAAAATACTCCTAACACTTCTACTAATACCACCACTGTTACTACTACTACTACTACTTTTACTACTACAACTAGTACTAATATCACAACTGTTACTCCTGCTACTACTACTACTACTACTACTACTACTACTAGTATAACTACTACAACTAGTACTAATACTAATATCACCACTGTTACTATGACTACTACTACTACCACTACTACTACTACTACTAATAATAATAATAATACTACTACTACTACTACTACTACTACTAATACTAATAATAATAATAATAATAATAATAATAATAATAATAATAATAATAATAATAAAAATACTCCTAACACTTCTACTAATACCACCACTGTTACTACTACTACTACTTTTACTACTACAACTAGTACTAATATCACAACTGTTACTCCTACTACTACTACTACTACTACTATCACTGAAATACTCCTAACATTATTACTGATACCAACACTATTACTACTATTACTATTACTACTACAACTAGTACTAGTACTATCACCACTGTTACTACTACTACTACTTCTAAAAATACTCCTAACACTACTACTAATACCACCACTTTTACTACTACTACTACTGCTGCTGCTACTACTACTACTACTACTACTACAACTAATACTAATATCACCACTGTTACTACTACTACTGCTACTACTATCACTAAAATACTCCTAACATTACTACTGATACCAACACTATTACTACTATTACTACTACAACTAGTACTAGTACTAATATTATCACTGTTACTACTACTACTACTACTACTTTTAAAAATACTCCTAACATTACTACTAATACCACCACTGTTACTACTACAACTACTACTACTACTAAAACTAGTACTAATATCATCACTGTTACTACTACAACTACTACTACTACTATTATCACTAAAATACTCCTAACACTTCTACTAATACCACCACTGTTACTACTACTACTACTTTTACTACTACAACTAGTACTAATATCACAACTGTTACTACTACTACTGCTACTACTATCACTAAAATACTCCTAACATTACTACTGATACCAACACTATTACTACTATTACTACTACAACTAGTACTAGTACTAATATTATCACTGTTACTACTACTACTACTACTTTTAAAAATACTCCTAACATTACTACTAATACCATCACTGTTACTACTACAACTACTACTACTATTATCACTAAAATACTCCTAACACTACTACTAATACCAACACTGTTACTATTAGTAACTACTACATTAAATACAATACTGTATTTCCGCCACGCCATTGCACATTTTTAATATCCTAGAAGGCATATCAACAAAGCACACTACATTTACATTAGCAGTGCCCTTATCATGAATTTACTTCAGCAGTGCTATTCTGACCATAAACACTCTGTTTCCCTGTTAGAGAAAACCCTTAAATATGATTTAAAATAAACGCCATAAAAGTCATGTTTGCCATAAACTGTTTGATCATTTCATATATATTAACCAAACTTCGAAAGGGATTTTGTTGCCATTTTCGGACGAATAATTTCAGTTTTGTTTAGTCATGTTTGCTACTTTTCATACAGCTAAATGACACAATTGCACCTGAAGGGGAGCTGGATTTCAGCACAACACATTCCCACTGCAAACAAACCAGAGTATTGGTTCAGCTGATCCAGACTGAGAACTCTTATTTTGTTCAGACCAAACAGGAAAGATCAGAAGATCCAGACCAAGCAGGTGAGACGTTAAAGCTGAATCTTAGATTTTGCGAGCAATCAAAAATCTGCCTAACAACGCACTTTTCTCCCTGCTAAATGAGGCAGTTCTGCATGAAACTTCTGCAATAATCCTTTGACTCTGGAGTCAAAGAGAAGCAGAAGTTCAGGGAGCAGCAGCGTAAATGAGCTGCACCTCACGCCCCCTGCGCTATATCTGCAGAGAATCTGACAGGTTGCTGCTCTCCCAATCCGACCTGGCAAACAACTCGGATGAATTCTAACAAGCAAGGGGTGAAGCCGCCGGATTTTACATGAATAAATTTGCAAGAACAAAAAAGCCACCCTAAGTCCTAACCTTGACGTCGTGTGCATCTCCTCAGTCGTGCCAGTTCCAACAAAGTCAAAGAAGTCATGCTGCAAAAACTGACTCCAGCATCATCAGCTCATCTTCATATGAACTGTCTGCAGAGCACTCGTACGGAAAGCTGAGCAGCTTTACTGAACTCTCTGAGCTCGTTCTTACTTTACAGGTCACTTCTGCTGTATTGAATCAATACATTTACACTATTTAACTACATGGAAAGTTCAGCAAAGGACGTTTAGGTTTGTAGGAACTGAACTGGATTGAACTCTGCATTAAACTGAAATGAAAACTGACACTGAGCCGGGCTGAGCTCAACTGAACTGAAATGAACTGAGATAAAATAAAATAAAAAAAAGAAGACGAGGAAAAACTAGTATTAATCCAACAGAATTAAAATTACTATTAAACTGAACTGAATCTCATGTATTTAAAATAAGCAAGAAATAACTGAATAGTATTAAAGTTGATGTGAACTGAAACGAACTAAGCAGAACTAACATTAATTGTTATAACTAAACTAATCCATACAGAATTTAACTGCACTAAACTGTCTTAAATGGAATTAAAATAAACTATGCTGAATTAATTAAGTGAACCATGCTAATAAACTGGATTTTCTTTCATCCCCAATTTGCTCAGCCAATTACCCAAGCCCTATCACTAGTGATGCCCCAACACCAGGAGGGTGAAGACTACCACATGCCTTCTCCAATCCGCCTCTTTTCGAGCTGCTTCTGATGCAGCATTGCCGAGTAGCAACACAGTGCTCTCGGAGGAAAGCGCAGCGACTCGGTTCCGATACATCAGCTCACAGATGCAGCCTTGTGCTGATCGGCATCACCCGTGAGTGAGTGATGAGAGGAAGGAGTGCCAGCTACTGTACCCACTCAGAGAGAGCAATTCCAATTGTGCTCTCTCTCAGGGCTCCGGCAGCTGATAGCAAGCTGCGTGACTCGGATTTGAACCAGCAAAATCTCCTGATCATAGTGACAGCTTCTTAGTGTAATGCACCAGTCTGAGCCAACACGCTTTAATAAACTAAACTGAACTAGGACTAAAAAACTGTATTCCGCCCCCCCCCTGCCATTTTCTGCCCAATTTACTCAGCCAATTACCCAAGCCCTATCACTAGTGATGCCCCAACACCAGGAGGGTGAAGACTAGCACATGCCTCCTCTGATACATGAAAAGTCAGACTCCGCCTCTTTTCGAGCTGCTTCTGATGCATCATTGCCGAGTAGCATTACAGCGCTAACGCTCTGATACACCAGCTCACAGACGCCTTGTGCTGATCAGCATCACCCTTTAGAGTGATGAGAGGAAAGAGTGCCATCTACTGTACCCACCCAGAGAGAGCAATTCCAATTGTGCTCTCTCAGGGCTCCGGCAGCTGATAGTAAGCTGCATGACCGGGATTTGAACCAGCAAAATCTCCTGATCATAGTGACAGCACCTTAGTCTGCTGGACCACTCTCAGCCAACTGTATTTCTTTTAATCACGCTGAACTGAACACACTTTTATTTAGATTTTTTTTCACAATGCCAACTACCTAACTCAATTATTAGCACTCCCCTAACACTAGTAATGCAGCTGATGGCAAGCTGCATGACTGGGATTCGAACCAGCGATCTCCTGATCATAGTGGAAGCCCTTATAAAGCTAACTGAACAAGCTTTAAACGAACTGAACTGAACTAGGACTAAAAGAGGACTAAAGGACTAAACAAAACTTACCTTAACTTGAGATGAATTAAACTAAGCACGAACTACACTGAAATTAAGATTATTTGAATTAACCAAGTTGATTTGAGCTAGAAAGAACTAAACAGAACTAAAACCTCAACTGAAATGACACTACCAGTAAGCTTATCACCTGAATATTGAACACACCTGTTCTACCTCCAATCACTCTACGCTAAGTATTAATGGTTCTCAATTTTACGAAGCGTTATTTCCCTGCCTATGTTAACTTTCTCTTTCTGGTCTTGTTTTTGTACTTTTTGACCCTGATTTTTGCCTGCCCTCTGATATTATCTTGCCTGTGTTGTACTTTTTGACTGTTTATCGTATGTGGTTTGTTTACTCCCTCTTGCTGCTGTTTACCACTGTTTACCCTGCTCGTTTTGACTACTCTTTTGCCACCTACTTTATTTAATAAAGTACTTTTATTCTATTTGCACGTGTCTGAGTTCTGACCAGCCATGACATGCACTAAGCTGTACTGAATTTGATATACTGTAATGGAGCTGAAATTAACTTAAATGGACTAAAAAGCAAAACAACCTAAACTAAAGTAAGTTTTATTGTATTAACTGTATTAAAATGTCCTGAACTAGAAAGAACTGAATAGAATTTGCAAGTACAAGTTGTCTGAAATCAAATGCTGCTGTTTGGTCCTGATGCTGGATCTGACTGTAATACTCTGAGGTGTTCCTCAGTCAGAGGTGGGCGGGGTCAGCAGGTGAGCTGCTGGCTCTGCAGGTAGGTGCTGTGAGTCTGCAGTGATGAAGCAACGGCTGAGCACTGAGCTCAGCTGCTCCAGCATGGAACTGTGGGTAATTTACTGTACATACAGAGCTACTGTCAGACTCTCCCAGGATACTAACACACATACAACACAACACTACACACACACTTCCTATCTTATCTGTGTGGGGAGGAGCTGTGGGTTTGTGCTGCACCTGCTTCAGGTGTGAAGTCGCTGCGTGAGGATGATTTTTCTCTTTGTTTTTAAGTGAAACAGCAGCTACAGGATACAGACAATAGCACACCTCAGAGCTGTGAGCGGCGAGTTCTCCGAGCTCCTCTCCTGATAGATTCTATTAATTTAGCTGATAATAACAGACGTTTATTTCCCCAGTGTGAACAGAGGACCTGCTATCTCTCACTGTTTCCATTTAACTGCAGTAACAAGCCCAGACCTGATCTTCTACTGGAGACACAGCAAGGCTGATACACAAATGGGTTGGGTTGGGTTGGGTAGTCGAGTTTAACGCCACATCAGCTCGTCGGCTATTTCTCGGCAGGAAAGGTACTGTCTAATCACAAGGTTCTACGATCTAAGCCATCGCAAGGCAGACAGACACAGACAGACACACAGACACATTCACTCACACACTCACACCTAAGGGGCAATTTCAATCAAGTTCCAATTAGCCTGAACGTGCCGTCTTTGGACTGTGGGAGGAAACCGGAGAACCCGGAGGAAACCCACGCAGACACGGGGAGAACGTGCAAACTCCACACAGAAAGACCCGGGTCGCCCCAGCCGGGAATTGAACCCAGGCCGTCTTGCTGTGAGGCAGAAGTGCTACCCACCGCGCCACCGTGCCGCCCCGCTGATACACAAATAAAATCATATACTCTATACTACAGAGAAACATGAAATAATATAATATACTACTACTACTGAAAACACTGCACCATATACTACTAATAAAATCACTGAGATTATACTCTATACACTTTTTTACAAAGAAACATGAAGTAATATAATATACTACTAATACAAACATTACTGCTACTGCAAACACTACACCAAATACTACTAATAAAATCACTGAGATTATACTCTATACACTTTCCACAAAGAAACATAAAACAATATAAAATACTACTACTACAAACATTACTACTACTAAAAACACTGCACCAAATACTACTAGTACAACAACTACTACAACTATTATTATTAATACTAATACTACAACTACAAAAACTACTACTACTACTACAACAACTACTACAACTATTATTATTAATACTAATACTACAACTACAAAAACTACTACTACTACTACTACTACTACTACAACTATTACTATTAATACTAATACTACCACTACAAAAACTACTACTACTACTACTACTACTACTACAACAACTACTACAACTATTATTATTAATACTAATACTACCACTACAAAAACTACTACTACTACTACTACTACTACAACAACTACTACAACTATTATTATTAATACTAATACTACAACTACAAAAACTACTACTACTACAACAACAACTACTACAACTATTATTATTAATACTAATACTACAACTACAAAAACTACTACTACTACTACTACTACAACAACTACTACAACTATTATTATTAATACTAATACTACAACTACAAAAACTACTACTACTACTACTACAACAACTACTACAACTATTATTATTAATACTAATACTACAACTACAAAAACTACTACTACTACTACAACTATTATTATTAATACTAATACTACAACTACAAAAACTACTACTACTACTACTACTACAACAACTACTACAACTATTATTATTAATACTAATACTACAACTACAAAAACTACTACTACTACTACTACAACAACTACTACAACTATTATTATTAATACTAATACTACAACTACAAAAACTACAACTATTACTATTAATACTAATACTACAACAACAAAAACTACTACTACTACTACTACAAAAACTACTACAACTATTATTATTAATACTAATACTACAACTACAACAACTACTACTACTACAACAACAACTACTACAACTATTATTATTAATATATTATAATATAATTATAGTTATGGCAGCAGTTGTAGTATTAGTAGTATTAGCAATAGTAGTTGTTGTGCTAGTATTATATATATATATATATATATATATATATATATATATATATATATATATATATATATATATATATATATATATATATAATACTAGCACAACAACAACAACTGCTACTGCTAATACTACAACTGCTGCTATTACTATAAAAATATAATAATAACAATAATAATAATAATAATAATAATAATAATAATAATAATAATAATAATAATAATAATAATAATAATAATAATAATAATAATAGAACAACAATACCTTGTATAAAAAGATAAATCTACTACTACTATTACAATGACTACCATTACTACAACTAATGTCTGGTGCACACTACATGGCTTTGTTAGTGGTCAGGTGTCCTTAGTTGGCTGATTGGTGACACAAAGTGGCTTAGGACCAGTCAGGACTAAGTGGCAGTAATGCTAGTGTCTCTACTGTGTAAACCCTGTTTACTGTAGAGAATTGAGAATATACAGGTAAACTTTCTTTGCATTTGTGGCATAATTCTTTATTCTACTTTCTTTCTTTCATAATTTTATTTCTAATTTTTCCCATTTTCTCCCCAATTTACACGGTCAATTACCCAACCCACTCATTAGGACTCCCCCTATCACTAGGAGGGTGAAGACTAACACATGCTCCCTCCAATAAATGTGAAGTCAGCCACCGCTTCTACTTTCTAAAATCAAAGAAAAACTCCAAACAAATATGTACTATTTTATACTATCATGTAGTGAGCAAAGCACAACTTTTACACTATAATGAAATGAATTACATTCCATTCACAACTAGTCAAGTCTTCACTTTTTCTCTTTTATGTTTGTTTGTTTGTTTAAGTGAAATGGCTGTGTGCACAACAATACCTCAATCAAACTCAGGTTATAACAACCACATATCCCCACAGATGTGTGTTTGGAGTTATGTAACATTATTAATTATACACGTTGTGTTGCGTAACCTTTACATAACTATTATACAGACGGTTGTTGTTATACAGTACGTACAGTAGTCAGTGATAACTGCGTTCTCTAATGGCTGAGTTAATGACTGCTCTGTTTTCCATCATGCGTGCGAGCTCCATCAGCGTCACGCCGCCACAGAGACGATTTAAGGCTCTCGGTTTGAGCGATTTGAGCGCTTGAATGCATCGGCGCCATAAGAGCCACTCTTGATTACTCTTGAACAAAAGGATGTGGGCCGGCCATTAGTTCAGCCTGCGGGCGGAGTGATGTTTGCGGTGGCTGTGTAGATATAAGAGGTCGTGAAGACGTTAATGAAGAAATCTTTACTGGTCATTGATTAAAGCTGTCCCTTGGGCCCGGGCTGCCCTGCGTGCAGATAAAGGAGCTAATTGCTGATGCGATTAGTGAACACGCACTGATTTATGACAATCAGTCTGTTGGAGCAGGGGATATTAGCGATGACCTTATAAACCCGCGTGCGAACGAAAGGCCCTTTGGAAATGTCTTTAATTTTATGTGAACGTCTGGTCGATGGCAGCGAAGACCCTGTCTACATCGGCACAACACGAGATCAGTGGTCCAAACAATATTTATATAACCTCAAACTTCTTCTTTTTCTTTATCTGCTGGAGAGAGGGACTTTTTATGAGCATCAGAGGGCCGTAGTTTAGTGTCAGCGCGTGATAATGTGTCTTTGCTATCGTAACGACGGGAAAAGTACACCTTTTTTAGGTCAAAACTCAAAATCTTTCTGAATTAAGTGTATTAAAAAAGTGTTATCCTTCTTTGATGGGCTTTTGTTGGAGTAACTGTGTCTACTGCCAACTGAAAGACTTTCTACTAAATTTTTTACTAGATCACTGCTGTGAGGATTTGATTGCATTCAGCCATTCAAGAGTATAAGTACGGTCAGGGTGGTTGCAACTTATACCCAATCCTATTTCGCCCCTTGGCCTTTCCACTTAGCCCTAAATTAGAAATGGGATTGGGCCTTAATGTGGTTTAAAACACTGCCACTATGTTCGGGAGATCTCTGATTCGAATCCCAGTCATGCAGCTTGCCATCAGCTGCCGGAGTTGTGAGATAGCACAACTGGCTTCGCTCGCTCTGGGTGTGTACAGTACATGGCGGTCTTTCCCCTCATCACTCCAAAGGGTGATGTCGATCAGCACAAGGCTGCATCTGTGAGCTGATGTATCGGAACCGAGTTGCTGCACTTTCCTCCGAGTTCACTGTTACGCTATTCGACAATTCACATGTGTCGGAGGAGGCATGTGCCAGTCTTTACCCTCCTTTTGAAAAAAATTTAGATATGTGCAAAATTCCATACATAATAGTAAATATTATATCAGATCCTGTGTCATAAACTGGTCATAAAATGTACACAATCTGCACAACATCCTTAACTACTTAACTTATATATAATATAATATATAATTCATATTTTACTCTGTACTGTGTGGAACATTAACACACTACACACCAGATTTAGAACAGCATCACCACAGCATTCAGTGCAAATAGCAACTATAGGAGGCGACACAGTGTAAGGATAAATACGTTTTTAACACCATTTGGTGAAATTATCACCTCTCCTATAAGCTAAACTCATCACACACCCTGTTTCAAACAACAGCAGGTGGAATGCGCCTTTAGCTGAGTTGATAACGGATGATTAGCATTCGTATGCTTATCTTACAGACTTTAAATTGAGATCTTGTGAGCTAGAATGAAGAACATGATGAAGTTTGGTTCCAAAGTTTTGGTTTCTCCTGGATGCTCCCAGACAGCGCCCCAGTGGATGTGTTCAATTCCATCAGCAGCTCACCTGATTTACCATTAATAAGCACTGATTTACCAAACACAGTAATGTTTTGCGTTAATGTGATTTATATTAATTCTAATATTATTAATAGTATTTTCTACCTCTCGTATGCATGAGCGCAGAACAGAAATAGGTAACTTGTTCTTACAGCCTTTAACACTGAAGGCAGGGAGTCAACTGTTATATACACGGTATATTATATACACTGTGCCTTTTATCTATTTTAATTATTTTGTCTTTTTATTTATCTAATATTATGTTTTACCTTTTTCGCCCTTTTATTTTATTTATTGTATTTATTTAATCAAATATTTTGTTTTATTACTTCTTTTAATTTTGGCTTTTTACTTTTAACCTTTTTATTTCATTTGTTTCTTCTTTTTATTTTTTATCATTTTTCTTAAACTTTGTATTAATGTATTTAAAAAATATTATTATTATTAGTAGTATTATTATTATTTATTTTAGTTCCATCATTTACTTTTTTCATAATTGTGGTTATTTTAGTCCTCTATTTCTTTAAATGTGTTTATATTTTATTATTAAAAATGCTTCTGTTTATTTACAGTAAGATTAAATTTCCAGTATTCCAATATTTTGTCCAAAGGTTAGTGGTTAGCAGCAAAGCCAGCTGCAGTTAGCAGTGCTACCCAGAAGTAGTTAGCACTAAATGCTGCCCAATATTGCTAGACTAAGGAACCCTGAGTGTTCCAGTAAACCAAGGCACTCTCAGCTAGCAGTTTGTCCCATGTAGCTTGTTTTAACATGGTAAACATGCAGGCTAATGCTGCTGCACCCAGCCTTAGTGCTGGAGAAACTTCACTGAGAATCCTGTATAGCGCTGCACTTCAGCGGAGGGGCTTTACTGCTCCTTAATACCTGACTGGTAGAGTTCATACATAAGGTGCACCAGATTATCATTTTTTGGGAAAATTAAAGGATTGTAGGTGTGCCTTATACTTAAAAAAAATCCTGAAGTTTCCTATAGTCGCTAAGACCATCAAAAATATTATGATGAAACTGGCTCTCATCAGGACTGCACAGGACATATTCAGCCTTAGTGCTGGAGAAACTTCACTGAAACTCCCTTATAACTCTATACTTCAGCGGAGGGGCTTTACTGCCTTACAACATGACTAGTAGAATTCCTACATAAGGTGCACCACAATATAATTTTTGGGGAAAATGAAAGGATTTTAGGTGTGCCTTATAGTCCAAAAAATACGGTAATCTAATGCTGCTGCACCCAGCCTTAGTGCTGGAGAAACTTCACTGAAACTCCCTTATAATGCTGTACACTCTACAGCGGATGGGCTTTACAGCTTCTTAAACCTGACTGGTAGAATTCATACATTAAGTTCACCGTAGTAAAATTTTAAGGAGAATTAAATTATTTTAAGTTCGCCTCATAGTCCGAAAAATACGGTAATCTAAAAACATGGTAATCATGCAGACTAATGCTGCTGCACCCAGCCTTAGTGCTGGAGAAACTTCACTGAGACTCCCTTATAATGCTGTACACTCTACTTAAACCTGACTGGTAGAATTCATACATAACGTTCACTGTAATAACATTTTAAGGAAAATTAAAGGATTTTAAATCCGCCTTATAGTCCGAAAAATACAGTGATCTAAAAAAAAAAAAAAAAAAAAAATTCATCAAAAATATTTTCCTGAAGTTTCCTCCAAGAAAACTCCAGGCTATTACTGACTTAATAAACATGTGTGTAAAGTATCATTAATTCAAAGCAGACGCATAAACGCAGACTCTCTGTGTGGTCTTTTTTTTTTTTTAAACAATGTTTCCTGAAACGGGGTCTCGCACGTACTTTTCTCTACGTTAACGAGATATACGTCTGCGAGACGACATGCGGCGGAAAACATCTCGCAGCCAAATCTTTCTCTTGTCAGTTGGCATGTTAGTATTTAATATTCATAAGCGTGTTTACGAGCGGCGGGGATATCAGTCTTCGCTGGTGGCGCGTGCTTATGAAAACAATAAGCGCTGAGACTAATGACATCATTAAAAGCCCAAACCTGCAGGAGATACGCTGCTTAATGAGCAGAGGCTGCTTCACAGTGCTGTTTATTCCAGCTTGTAGTAATTATGCTGACTCCTTTTAGGCTACAAACGCACAGATACACCCGCCCATTGACATAACACCGGGGGGTTACTGGGAGATTAATTATGCGTGGTGGGTTTTAAACATAGAATGAGCGATGTTACTGTAAATATGGCATCTATAAGCCATTAGGAAGTGTGTTAACAGATTCAGGGCTGTTTTATACAACCTACAATACAACCACAAATCAGAAAAAAAGTTTGGGACAGCATGGAAAAACTGTGTTTCTCTGTTTCCCTCAATTACTTTGACCTTTTTTTCCAAGTGCACACAGTAGAACTCAAGATATTTCCATTTAATTTATTAATACACGTTCATCATTATGGCTTACAGCCAATGAAAACCCAAAAATCACTGTCTTAGAAAATTAGAATATTATATAAAACCAATTGGTACTTTTGTCAGTGTGGGCAGTGTGCCAAGTCCTGCTGGAAAAATGAAATCCGCATCTCCATAAAAGCTGTCAGTAGAGGGAAGGAAGCATGAAGTGCTGTAAGATTTTTGGACTTGATAATAAAACACAGTGGATCAACACCAGCAGATGATCAGCATGTCTCTCCAAACCATCACTGATCATCAGTAAATTTTACATTTCATTTGTAAATCAAGGGAGCAGAGTCTGGAGGAAGAGTGGAGAGACACACAGTCCAAACTGCTGGAGGTCTAGTGTGAAGTTTCCACCAATCAGTGATGGTTTGGAGAGACATGTCTGTCATCTGCTGGTGTTGATCCACTGTGTTTTATTATCAAGTCTAAAGTCAGTGCAGTTTTGTTTTCGCACAAAATCTTACAGCACTTCATGCTTCCCTCTGCTACTGACAACTTTTATAGAGATGCGGATTTCATTTTCCAGCAGGACTTGGCTGTAAGCCATAATCATCAACAATAAAAGAAATAAACGTTTAAAATAGATCACTCTGCGTGTAATATATCTGTATAATATATGAGTTTAAAGTTACTTTTCAATGATTTTCTCATTTTTTGAGATGCACCTGTATATTGTACATCAATTTCTGCATTTCAGGCCTGAAACATTCCATAAAAAAAAAGAAAAAAACATTGGGACGGTAAAGTGATTAACACTCTTTCTCACATCACTTAACAGATGTTTGCCACTAAAGAGAATGAGCGTGTTGTTTCAGGTGTTTTTCCTGCAAACGCGCCTTAATGTGTGCAACTGTACAGACGCATTATAGGCGCTTTTTTTGTCTTGTTCCTGGAAAGGCAGCATACACTGTTCTCATACATGCTAGTCTCATGCTGATTACATGACTACTTTAATAACTGGTTTAGACAACCAGTAAACAGTAATCTGCAGTAATCTAACTTTAAGCATTAGATGTAAAAAATGATATATATATTTTTTAATTTACCATAATGTTCCAACTTTTTTTCTGATTTTTAATGTATGGGACTAGAGACTAGGGCTGTGTGTTGGCAAGAACTCAATAACTTAGCAAATCGCAAATCGATATGTATTACGAAACAATTCAATCTATAATAATATATAAAGATACCGTAAGAAAGGAGATATTTTACTATTTTTAGATTCTTTAAAGTAGCACCTCTTGCTTAGATGACATTTAGCTAGTTAGGTAGTCGCCTGGAATTCAGGCTTTCAGTTAACAGCTGTGCTGAACTTGCCAAGTTAAAGTAAAGTTGTAAAGAGGTAGAGTTACTGGTATACAGTGAATAATAGCTCTATTTGAGTAATGTTCTAATCCAGATTATGAGAAGCACTACTCAAGAACTACTCAACTAAGCAAAGACCATCAAGAACGTTATGATGGAACTGGCACTCATCAGGAATGCCCCAGGAAAGGAAGAGCAAGAATTCTTCTGTTGCACAGGATAAGTTCATCAGAGTTACCTCTGAGTTAGCCTTAGAAAAAGCAAGTTAACAAACCGCTCCCCAGATAAGAGTATTATGGTCTGTTTAGCACTCGTTTTACAGTAAGTTACTACATGATTCCTTATGTGTTCCTTCATAGTCTTTATAGATGGCTTCAGTATTCATTTGCAATGTAGGAAATAAAAAATAAAAAAAACCTCTATATCAATATCAATCAGTATGTTGGTCTGGCTCTCACGTTTTCAGTGCCAGTCCAGCTGTCTGGTTCATTATCACGTATTTAAAGGGTTAGAGTTGTAGTTCTGAGAAGTCGCGTGAGAAAGCAGGTCACGTTTTGACCTGCCGAAGCTGCCAGTCAGCAACCGACCGAGAGACAGACAGGAAGCCGCGAGTAGAGCTTCACGACTTGCTCTGCAACGGAGTGAAATAAATGTGCCACAAGCAAAAATAGTAAGGAAACGATAAAAAAAAAAGACTGCGGGGAAAAAGGGGGGATGCTGAGAAGTGGGGAGGAGGGATCGCAAATACAAGCGTGAGAAAGAGAAAAAAGGAAGGAAAAGATGGAGAAGAAAGGAAGAAACGTACTGTAGAAGCTGCACGGGGAAAGATATCCCACCAGGGATGTTACAGTCGACTGTCTATAACCCAGACAATTTACACCATTTAAAGTCGTGAAAGAAAGTGAAAGAGGAAAGAACGAAAAAAAAAAAAACAACAGAAGATCGCTCCACACGTTCCGTCTCACCACACGGTGAGCCGTGAAGAAGTGCAAATGAGTAAATCACCTCATGGTGTTAAGAGTATGCACCACGGTATAAATGATGATCCCGCAGGGACTGTGAGACGTACGCCGCGGTTGCCCGATTGCAGGATAAAGACCTACCAATAAAGACACCACCCGCCGGTGTGGACTACACCCCCTAGGCTCACACTCCGTGTCTCAAAACACGTAAACACACCAGATAAGAGACAAGACGACACCCAAACCCATGCCCTCACTGTACGTCAGCTTATTATACTTATTTATTATATAAATTCTTTTTTTTTTAGTTTTTAAACCCCAAAATTTTGTGCCTGCACAGATACTGGAGCTGCATCCAGGGTTGCCAGATCCACAAAAAAATAAATAAATAAAAAATCCTGCCCAATATCTGTCCAAGACCCGTACATCAGAAGCTTAAACTGGCCCCATAAGCTAAGGTAGAACGGTTCGTGATTAAGGCTTTTTAAAAGCTGCGATAAATATAAAAGTAGCCTAAAAAACTGGTCAACTGGTTAACTTTATAGTAATATTTATTTAAATCTCAATTGAAGACACATTTAAAGAGCCACTAAACCCTAAATATATATTTGTAATTATAATAGCTAAAATAGCTTAAGTTATAATATAATAGCTAAAATGTGGTTTTTTTTTAAGTAGTAAACATACAAGTCCTGCCTAAATGATGTTTATATTTTTTCCTTAATAATTGTTCCTTATAATTTCCAAACCTTTCCTAACTCCATCATTCCAGATAACACAATCCCACGTCTCAACAGCTTTACAGATCAGTCTTAGAGGGTTTTATACCCCTCTAGAGCCCACACTTGGCATTAGGCATTGTGCCAATAGGTTCACATTTATCTCCACTAGAGAGTTCTGAACTATTTGCCACAAACATTTGGGCAATTTCATGATGTATGGACCAATAGAAAAACTCCAAATTGACTTGAAATTGAGCTGAAAGTTAAGAAGGTGTTTTATTTTCCTTCATTTACTGTCCCTTAAATACTTTTTGTTATTATTTATTTTGTAACTCTAATAATTTGAATGTCAAACATTAATTTGATAATTAATTTAGTCTATTTTACTCTTTTCTACAAAGGAAGTCCCAAAGGAAAAAGGCAAAGGAAAACATTTTCGTTTTAAAGAACCCCTAGCCAAAACTTGAACACTGTTGATGATCAGCTATCAAATTCCGTAGATTTCCGTTTGCAGATGCTGCACTCACTACTACAGTTCTCCACAGGGGGCGCTGCTCAGCACAGTAAAACAGCAGTGCTGTAAAGTCGCAGATTTGTGAGCTAAATGAACTGAAACTGAAGCTGCCAGTCAACAACCAACTGAGAGAAGGCGCACTGCAACCTAGCGAAACAGTGGTGCCAAAAACGATAAAAAGAAGACTGCAGGAGAATAAAGAGGAATGCTGAGAAGTTGGGTGAAGGAGGAGGGATCGCAAAGTGCAAGCGTGAGAGGAAGAACAAAAGAAAGTATTTAACATGAATTAATTTAGCTCTAATCATTTGTATGTCAAATATTAATTTTATAATTAATTTAGTCAATTTTATTTTTTTCTGCACTGGAAAATAGTTTTAGTTTTAAAGATTTCCATTTTCAGATGCTGCACTCACTACTGCAGTTCTCCACAGGGGGCGCTGCTCAGCACACTGAAACAGCAGTGCTGTAAAGTCGCAGATTTGCGATCTAAATGAACAGAAACCTGCTTGGTTTTTAAACGAGGAGCTGTTTCGCGACTGTTCCTCCTCCGGCACTCCCGCGGTTGTGAAGTGTATGTTTGCGCCGGGCCGTAAATCGACACATTAAGTTTTAATCACGGAGCATCCGTCCGCTCACTCGGAACACCTGTTTGGTTTGAGCCGTTAAATCGGCCGTGAGTGCGGCGCGCTTTAAAAGGCGTGAAGAATTAAACTGTGCTGGAGGGGTGACTGGCAAAAGAGCAATAACGTGGAAAACAAATTGACTGGATCAGAGAGAGAGAGAGAGAGAGACGGGTTACAGGACGGAGACGAGGCTTTACAATCTCAGGACTTTAATACGGATCCGATGCAGTCCTGATGGCGAGGTTTCAGTTCGGGCGTATGTCTCAGATTACAGCATCATTAGCCCCCCGTTAAAGTTTAGCACCTATAACGCGCAGCCACTTAGAGATGTGCATCCACATACTGCGCATTCGTCATTAGCAGGCATGCTAATCATAACGCTAATGAAATTAGACCAGTTTACTGCCAGCCACACCATCTGACCACAGACCATATGGCACCACAGTCATTACTTACTAAAAAATATGCAATTAGCGAGGTCTGCGATTGTTTAGCGAGTCTTGCTCACTTCTTTTCCACAAGCCAGAGCTTAGCCTGCCTCTTCACAGCAGATCCAACCCGGCGTTAAACATGCAATAAAGTGAGAAAACGCTGCAGTTATTATCACAGACTGTAAAAAGCACAGAGCAGAATGTATCATTTTAATGTGAAACTGAATAATATCTCGCTGCAGACTGATAATCAACATTTAATTAATTACTCAACGTAAATAAAATTTTCTGAGGGAATTGCAGAATGGTTGTGTTAGCTAAACACTTCCCATGTGTTATGCGGTTGTGGTTGATATGATATCGCAAATGGTTGCTATGGTTGTTGCTATCGTGTTTCTAGGTGGCTCCTAAAGTATCCCAGGTGTTTGGAGTAATGTTGTGTAAGGTTTGCTATACTATCCCATATGGTTTAAATGGTGTTTCTTAATGTTCATCCTGCTTTTAGGTGGTTCCTAATGTAAACCAGGTGGTTGCTGTGATGTTGCGACAAGGGCTGCAGTGCTATTCCTGGTGGTTTAAATGTTTTTTTTTCTAAATGGTTCTCCTGGTTTTAAGTTGTTCCTAAAGAACCCCAGGTTATATATCACAATACACAGCAGCCACATATACAGCTCTAGAAAAACAATTAGGAGACCACTTCAGTTTCTGAATCAGTGATTATAGGTATATGTGTGAGTAAAATGAACATTGTTGTTTTATTCTACAAACTACAAACAACATTTCTCCCAAAAAAAAAAAAAAAAAAATATATATATATATATATATATATATATATATATAGTCATTTAGAGCATTTAATTCGCGGTAAATGAGAAATGGCTGAAATAAAAAAAGATGCAGAGCTTTTAGAACTCAAACAATGCAAAGAAAACAAGTTCATATTTATATTTATTTATTTATTTATTTTATATTCAAGTTTTAAGAGTTCAGAAATGAATATTTGGTGGAATAACCCTGGATCTCCTTCACCAGTCTTACACACTGCTTTTGGATAACTTTATGCCACTCGCAAAAATTCAAACAATTCAGCTTGAAGAATTTGAATGAAAATAAGTAAATAAGCAATATTTTCAGTCTAATTCGGCTAAAGCAAATTATGTGGTTTTAAATGAATTAATTTAGATTTGAAATTAATGTGTTTGGGTTGTTTATTTGAGCTCAAATCTCATTTCCTGACCTTTCTAGACACCTTTTAAATTTGTTTTTTTTTTAACTGGCTTGCGTAAAAAGTTTTGACAGCACAGCATCTTTAATTACATGTGGAAGTGTAGAGGGCATTCTGGGAAAAGGCTGGACCCCAGCACTGTAAAGCTGCTCGTCGTTATTTATCAGTTTATACAGCGGGTCAGCAGAAGCCGAGTCTGTGATAAATAACAACACGGCCACGCTTCCTGTAAACTCCACTGGAGGCCACAGATCCGGCTCCTGTTTCACATGATATTCACTCTGACACTGCTTCCTTCGCAAATCTGACCCCGGGGCCAGAGCCAATAAGTGCTGAGTATTTCCCATCCACAGAGCCAAGCAACCCATACCATACACTGCTGCGCCATGTATCCTGACTTTTGTGACATATATAACAATGCTGAAATGTCCGGAATTACTTGTCATGTTAGGCAGATGTTCACAGAAAAATGATGAGTAAAATTTACTTAAAAAAAGTTTTACAACTTTCTGCATTTGCTTTTTTTAAGTAAATTTAATTTCAGATCAATTTAAGTAACTTCAACTCAGTTTCAAGACCTAAATGTTACACAGAGTAAATAAGAGAACTGAATTTCAGTCAATCCTTTCTTTTAGTACTTTACTTTACTTAATTTCTGCATACAATATTACCTAATTACAATTACTTAATTTATACAATATTACTTGAATAATTTATGACACATAAGATATTATAATTCCTGAAATTATAATCATTTTTTAGTTAAAACACACATATTACACTGTCTCTGTCACGCCTGACCCTGTTTCCTGTCTGTCCTCGTGCCTGTGTTGTCCCACGTGACCCGTGCCCCTGTGTTCTGCCTGTGATTTTCCATTACCTCATGTCTCATTTGTAGCTCCACCCCTTCCCCAGGTGTTTCCACTCCCAGTGTGTTTCCTGTTTAGTTAAATAGACTTCCTCTGTCACTTGTCCTCTGTCGGTCTTTGCACTGTCCCCCGTTGTCTGTCTCTGCGTTTCTCTGTTCCTATTGACCTAGTTTCTTGTTCCGTGTTTTATTCTAGCTCTGTGTTTATCTCTGTTTATTTCCCTTGCCCGGTTTTAGTTTATCATTAGTATCTCTCGTTTGTTTCCGTGTTCCCTATTCACCTGCTTAGTGTTTAGTCTTTAGTTATTCCCTGTTTTTGTTCTTAGCTTTGTTTAGTTTCTTGTTCTCTAGTCTCCCTAGTTTGTTTTGGTTTGTTTCGCTGTTCTTTGTTTATTTGTTTATTTACTTATTTAATAAATTTCTCGCCTTACCTGCACCTGTGTCCGCCTCCTCGTCTCCCTGCCTGGGTCATCCGTGACAGTCTCAACACATGGTATGTTTTTAGTATACTAAAAAGAATGCATTACATGCCATCCATGTGTTGAGACAGTGATACTTGGTCTGTTTACAAAATAAATCTTTGAAATTATGTAAATATTTGAATATCTGTTTTAACTAAAAACATTTAAATTTAAGTAATATTGTATAAATGAAGTATTTGTAATTAGGTAATATTGTATGCAGAAATTAAGTAAAGTTTACTAAAGGATTGACTGAAGTTTAGTTCACTTATTTACTCTATGTAACATTTAAGTCTTGAAAGTTGAAGTTACTTAAATTTATCTTAAAATGTTACTTAAGAAAGTTGACAAAGTAAGTAAATTGTATGCATAATTTCTTTTTTCAGTGTTGTTGTTTTATTTAATATTGCAAATTGGATGATTTAAATGTTGGTCAACGCAATATAATCATGAAGGAATCATGTAGTAAATGTAAAAAGTGTTTAACAAAGCAAAATACAAGGTGGCTCTTATCTGGGGAGCTGTTAACTTACGGTTTCTGAGGCTGGAAACTCTGAAAATATGAATTTATCCTGTGCAACAGAGGAAACTCTTGCTCATCCTTTCCTGAGGCAGTCCTGATGAGTGCCAGTTCTATCGTAACATTTTTAATGGTCTTTGCGGTGACTGCACTTGAGGATACTTTCAAAGCTCTTAACATTTTTCAGAATGACCCTCTTTTCTTATATATATATATATATATTGTTTTTGCTTAGGTGAGTAGTTTTTGCCATAATATGGATTAGAATATTACTCAAATAGAGCTATTCACTGTATACCAACTCTACCTCTTCATAACTTTACAACTGATACTCTAAAACACATTGAGAAATTCAAATAATTAATTATTGATGAGTTCAGCACAGCTGTTAACTGAAAGCCTGAATTCCAGGTGACTCTACCTCATAAAGCTGACTGAGAAAGTTTGGATGACTTTAGTTTTAATCTACTGAAAAAAAAAAAAAAAAAAAAAAAAAAAAAAAATATATATATATATATATATATACTATATATATATATATATATATATATATATATATACTATATATATATATATACTATATATATATATATACTATATATATATATATATATATATATATATATATATATATATATATATATATACTATATATATATATATACTATATATATATATATATACTATATATATATATATATACTATATATATATATATATACTATATATATATATATATACTATATATATATATATATATACTATATATATATATATATATACTATATATATATATATATATACTATATCTCTTGAAAACTGTGGCCTGAGTTAAAGAGACAAAAACCAATAGAAATCAAAGAAGAAGAACATTAATAAAGAACCGTTTCAAGCACTTAGCAAATTGAAAGATTTTCCAGTGTTAAGTACCTGAGACTTGTCGCCTCCTGAGGGTTGGATCCGGACCTCCGTCTGCCATTTCTCCTGAGTGGAGACATCCCTCGCTATAACCAGTAGTGGAGAGGAGGTCCAGGAGGAGGAGGGCAGCTGGAGCTTCTGGAGAGACAGCACCTCCCCATCCTGTTCAATCCGGAAATCCGTCGGTCGGCTACATTCAAACCTCACGCTTCCACCTCGTCCACAGTCATGGAACCTCACTGAAAGAGAGAAAGAGAGAGAGAGAAAGCACATGAGACAGATATAATACAACAGGTCTTAAGGATTGTGACCGGCGACATCTGGCTAGAATTGTCCATGCAAACAGAAATCTTCACCTAATCACAGTGGTGTTATAAGGGGTGTTGTGAGGCACAATTTAAACCAACCAATTGATATATTATGCTTGTTTATGGTTTATTACCCCTTTTATTTGTTTTTTTTTTTTCTATTTTCTCCCCAATTTATACGACCAATTACCCAACCCATCCATTAGGACTCCCCCTATCACTAGTGATGCCCCAACACACCAGGAGGGTGAAGACTAGCAAATGCCTCCTCCAATACACGTGAAGTCAGACTCCGCCTTTTTTAGAACTGCTGTAGATGCATCATTGCATCGGAGGAAAGCGCAGCGATTCGGTTCTGATACATCAGCTCACAGACGCCTTGTGCTGATCGACATCACCCTTTGGAGTGATGTAAGGAAAAAGCACCATCTACCCACCCAGAGGAAGCAAGGCCAATTGTAGTAGTAGTAATTTTGCATTTATAGGTTATTGTATATATTCTTTAGCCACTGAAGTAGGTAAGATACTTATCTGAGCTTACAGCATTTATTAGTGCCTTTTTTATATCTTATAAGCTATAGTTAATTTTTCAAGCCTCAGTTAGCATCTTCTGTAGTCTATCTATCTATCTATCTATCTATCTATCTATCTATCTATCTATCTATCTATCTATCTATCTATCTATCTATCTATCTATCTATCTACCTACCTACCTACCTACCTACCTACCTACCTACCTACCTATCCATCCATCCATCCATCCATCCATCATATTCCTTTCAGTGCCAATAGCATCCATCACCACCACCTTCCCACCTCCTTTATCTCCTCAACTCCCCAACTTATCCCAAAAGGAGTGGAATTATGGAGCACCTTCATTCCAGAGAACACAGTTCCTCCACTATTCCACAGCTCCGGGGGCTTTATACCCCTCCGTAGCCCTCAGCAGGCTTCAGGCATGATGCCACCATGTTAACCAGAGTCCTATTCTACCAGAAATACTTAAACACGATCTTAAACACGACTCTCTGTTTCTTGGGTTCTCGTCTACAAGATGCAAGTGCAATTCTTCCGTCCAGCGGCCGTCCACTGACAGATATATGGAAGCGAACATGGTTCCCTTATGGTACGGCTTCAGAGAACACACCCCCACTGGTTCCACTGGGCACTTTTTTAGTTGGTTTATTTTTAAGTGCGTATGTCTGTGTGTGGGCTTGTGGGTGTACACATGTTTGTAGGTCTGTCTGTCCGTCTGTCTACGTATGTTTTGATCTGACGCTGTGAGGCAAGACGCTCTGGTCCAGAAATGTCCTCAAAGTACCAAACTCATGCATTATGGATGGTGGTCAGTGCCCCCTCAGGCCCTCTGCAAACAGGTATGTGTTGAAAGAGGAAAAAAAGATGGAAGTGGGAAAAGCACTGCCCTGAAGGACACAGGTGGAATCACAACTAAGAATGGCCTCAAAGTCAGAGCTATCCCCAGCAGCTTACCGCACGACGCTGCCAATTAGGCCCCACTCAGAGCCTCCGCGCACCTGGACGGAATATTTAAAGCCTGAGCTGGATGAGTTATTTACACTGGTGGGAGGTTGGGTGGGACACAGGTCAGAGCAGACTGGGTTAAATATGCAGACTGGGTTTATTAGCCTGGTTAGATTTTTTTTTATAGTGTAGCAGCCCAGCTAACACAGTTATGAGTTGAGTCATGAGGTGCTCACATGAGTGGAACATGGGCTGGGTGGGTTCCAGTTGGGCATGAGCTTTGACTGGGTGTGCACATTAAATGTCTACAGTACTATATTAAATAAAAGCCATATAGAGATGCTGAAAATCATGGTAGATCGCATATGAGTGAAATTTACACAGAGAAAAGCAGCTAATAATTTTTTTTTTTAAAGTGGCAGTCCGTATTATTTAGTTTCTATACTAAAAGCAGAAAGCAGAAGCATTTCTGAGTGGAGAAGAATATGGATAACATATTGTGTTTAATGGTGCCAGTGTGCTGAAATGACCACCCCTGCTAAGCCTAATAATATATTCATTCTAAAAACTGGGGTGTTGGGTCGCTTTTTGTGGTAGTTCTTCTGGCTACGTCACGCATCTTTACGTATTTACGTCACAATCACAGCCTCTAAAAGAGGATCCGGCTCAGTTTTACTGAATGCGAGTGGCTGGTGGAGCAATGGAGACTTCAGAAGGGGAAACTCAGACCTCAGTAGCTCATTCACTTATAGTAAAAACAAAGAAACAAAGGAATGAAGTTTCTGACTGAGTGCTCTCTTTCTCTCTCTGACTGAACATAACCTGGAATCGGATTCATCCCCTCTGAAAGGAGACCGCGTTACACCCTCCCAGTTTAAAATGATTCTTCCGCATGCTCAGTGCAATTACACATTCTCACCAGAGAGGGCCCTAAATCCCCCAAATCCCAAAACTTACGGACATCTGATTTAAACTAAACAAAAAAATGATTAAGACTGCAGTAACTGGTAAATATATATTAGAGGAACACTGTATTTGTCATTTATATATATATATTTGAGTGATATTTCACATTAATATTTAATGATAGACTCCAGAATAGAATGTTTAGTACTACTGAACTAAAAAATCCCTGTATTTTATTCACTGTACTGAATGTGTTACTCTACAGAAATACATGTGACTGTTTTCAATAGATAGAGTCCAATTTTCGAAATTTTATAAATGCTTATGAATCCTAACGTCACACTTGCCAATACAAAAGTACAAAAAAGGACATAAGTATTAGGAAGCCTGCTTATTTGCTGTTTTTTTCAGAAATCAATGGTATCGAAAGAAAATCACCTGCTTTTGTTGGAGTAACTGTTTCTACAGTCCCGGGAAGGTATTCTACTAGATTTACTAGATACAAGCTGTAAGGATTTGAAATACATGTGACTGTTTTCACTAGATGTAGTACAATTTTCTAATTTAATAAATAGTTAAATCTTATATAATCCTCTATAATATAAGAAATCCTAACGTCACACTACACGGCAATACAGTAGCTAACATAAGCCTGTGCCATTCAGCCATGCAAATGTGTTCTGTGAAAATGTCTTTAAATATTATGGTATGAATTATATTTGAATTTTATTTGTTACCGTATTGCCCAACTCTAGTGGATGCATTTACAGTATTAATATAATGACTACACTTAGATTACAATAGTATACATTTTTATGGGTAAATGGACAATAAACTCTACAACAGTGCAATGCAATTTGATTGAATATGAAATGATGTACTACATTCTGCAGCAAACTATGATTCCACTGTCATTATTGGTGGATTTCTGTACAATATAATTGCCTGATCGGATGAACCAATTAAACACGCTTGCACATTTCCAGTACTTCCCTGAATGTTGCGCAATAAATAATATAATTCACTTTTTTATTAAAAGAGAAAAAGAGCAAAAAACTTTCTTCTAAAAAAATCTGCTGCCTTTTAAAATCACACAAAATCCAATAATGATCTGCAATGAAAGTAAAACGAGACTGTAAGAAAGATCTGCCAACACCAAAAACAACAAGCTGGATGAGTGCCAACTGCTTTCTTGGACTAAACAACAAACTGGCCGATTCCAATCTTGGCTGATTCTGACTGTGCAGGGAAGAATTTCTCCAAAATACATATGGAGAGATCCATGCATCAATCTGTGTATTATAACACTCCTGCAGCTCCTGGGCTTTACTGCAACCGACCGCCTTTTTGTTTCTGACTGAAAACTGCTAGGCCTGTCACAATAAATATATATATATTTGAAAATATACACCAATCAAGCTTGTCTCTTTAACCAGTACTTTTTTTTTAGCTCAATTGATCACAAAGGAAACTTTGTAGTTCTATTTTTACAGGTTGTAGTCCTCTTTTGAACCTATACTACGATGGCCAGGACCACCACAATATTATT
The DNA here is from genome assembly GCF_023375975.1 of Astyanax mexicanus. Taxonomy (NCBI): domain Eukaryota; kingdom Metazoa; phylum Chordata; class Actinopteri; order Characiformes; family Acestrorhamphidae; genus Astyanax; species Astyanax mexicanus. The sequence continues at coordinate 10,295,732 of NC_064415.1, read as the reverse complement.
ATTATTATTATTATTATTAGAGTGGTGGGTCCTTATCATTCTCAGCACTGATTAGCACTGTTTATCGATAATGTAATAACTGTGACAGTCCTGGAAATCAAAGTATTCTCAGATCTTTCTTTTTTCCTCATTCAGACTCCATCTCTCCATCCTTTCCTCACTTTCTACTGTCTCACACACACACACACACACACACACACACACACACACTCGCGCTCACTGGAGCAGCTCAGCGACACCATGCCCTGACATCGGCTCCCTTCCTGGGCATGAAACTAGCTCCCCTGGGCACAGGCTTCCTCTCCCCAACAAACCACACACACACATTTACACAGCATACAATACCCACTACTGTAAATCACACTACTGTACCAAAGCTCTGCCCCCGCCTTCAGCGCTGCTAATGATCATGTGATCATGTTCGAATAATTAAAGCAGAGATGTATTAATAAAAAAACGACACCCAGCCATTTACACACTAAAAGCCCCCTAGGACAAAGAGCACAGGTCAAATTTACCATCAGCAGCTCTAAACAGAACATCTGTGGTACGTTGGCTTACACCGTAGTGGCAGTGAACACAGTTACTGTGACTGTGATGACAACAACAACAAAAAAAACAAGCTATAATTTAATTGTGTATGGATTTGGAAAAAAAAAAAACAGTACGTTTTTCCTTGATTTTACCAAACCTCTGCAATATAATCATGAGGAAGATGGATGATCACAAGCCATCAAACCAACCAGTGGGAGTAGAGGAGATTTTAGAACAAACCAGGAAGTGATTAGAACCAATGACCGGGCACAAGAACCAAGAACAAAACAGGAAGTAAATGGGACCAATTAGAGTCAGGAAAGGGTCTTAGAGTCTTAGAAAAGAACTAGAACTTAGAACTAATCACAATAAAGGTCGGGCTCAGAGCAAACTAGATGATGACTGCGATTTATGGCAGTCCCAGATAGCAAGAATGATCTGGCCCAGATCCGGCACAAATAATCCCAATGTTCTGCAGACATGGGCCAAAACCGGCCCAGCACCGGGCCAGATCTCAGAGATTTCTTTACTCATATGGCCCAAATCCGGCCCACATCTTATCACAAACCCGACCCGGACTGTATCTGGGCCACAATTTGGGTGGTTTAGAACAAAACAGATGGTGGTTGGGACTAATGGCAGTCATAGAGTGGATGGTGATTAGTACCAATCACAATAATGAAGAGGTGACTGGTACCACTTGCAGTTGGGTAGACCAGGTGATGATTGGAAACAATGGCAGTTATGGGCCCTCCCAGTAGCCACTGAGATTACAGAGGAAATTGGGTGAAGGTTGGGACCAAACACATAGACACAAGGGTTGAGAGTTAGTCTCAGAAGAAACTGGATCATGATTATGGCTAACGGCAGGTGGGGAGACTGGTTGTGACTGGTACCAGTGGCAGCCATAGAAGGTGATAGGGGCCAAATAAATTAGGGGTTGATCTCAGAACCAGAAGGTCTGAGATTAATGGCTGTTTTATAGCCTTTGTAGGCCAAAAATAGGATAACTCAGATTCGGTGAAGTGAACTGAAAGAATCCTATCCTAGGTTATCAGTATAAACATACAGTACAAAAGTTAAAACAGATGATTTAGAAGATCAACTGGATAAATAAGCAGGAACACAGGAAGCCCTGGCTCTCAACCCAAGCTCGGTTATTACAGCGCATGCTTTATTAAGATGCTGGACAGAGCGCTGGAAGCAAAGCCTGCCAAGAGGGGTCAGCAGACCGAGGAGCGCAGAGGGGACGAGCAGGACCGGATGTTTTATTTCGCAGAAAAAAAACAAACGTGGACAGGAAATTGTCAAGGAAAGAGAAGCAGACATCACGACGGTGTGTTTGCTCTTTGTCGAGTTGCGAGAAACTGACAAGACGCACGCGAGCCACGCGAAAGAAGGCGGCCAGGCATTTCACAAAAAAGCCTCTCACGCTCATTCTCCTCAGCCCTGTCTCCTTTCATTCTGTTTTTAACACGTCCAGAGAGAGAGAAGAGAGAAATAGAGAGAGAGAGAGAGAGAGAGAGAGAGAGAAAAAGAGAAAGAGAGACTGAATCAGTGTAAACAAAAATGCGTCGCACACCAGTAGCTTTCCCACCTTCAAAAAGGACATTAAAATGGAAGGGTCTTTATGAGGTGAGTGCAAATGTAATTTCGGCTGCTTTTATCACCCTGGCACACAGAAGAGAGGGGAAAGAGAGAGAGAGAGAGACGGAAAAAAAGAACGAGAGAGAAAGCGAGAGAGAGAAAAAAAGAGACAGAGAGAGAGGGAGGCCGTGAAAAGCACAAAAAGAGACAGTTCTCATTATATTCCAGCCCACCGGAAAGACAGCAAAGTCAAAACCCAGCACAAAGGAACGCCATTGTCTATCAACATTTGGCTTCACCTGAAGAATCAGCGCTCATCTCCTCGCTGGCGGAAGACACAACACACAGCGCTCTGTGCCCGAGCCAAAACATTTGCATCCTGGCATGAAAAGCAGCTCGGGCCGCATTCACCGCCCGTGCTTTAGCAGAACAAATTTGGGCTTAAAGCTGTCATACAGGAGCCGCTTCTGCATTTCTCAAACTTCTCCTCCTGGCTCACAGTCACGACCCACACATAGCGCCGCTCCAGACCTCGTTTACTGCACGACTATCTGCAAAACTCAGCTCAAACCACAGCAGCTCAACACAGCGCAGGAGCTCACAGGCCAGATCTAACCTACACGGCAATGGCAGCCAATCAATGTGAACGTGGTCATGTGATTTGTGAAACAAATGAAATTTGAACTCTAAGACGAATAAAGATACGTTTTAACCAGTACGTCAAAGTGATAAATGATTAGGACCACTGATGCACTGCTAAGGACTAGGGCTTGTTATCAGTTTTTAAATTGTCCTTACTTGTAAAAATCTTTTTTTTTTTTTCAAAACACAGTTTATGTACTGTAAAAAAAAAAGTCCATAAAGTATAAAAAACATGTTTTTTCATATCTCTGCTAGAGATGTAAGACAATATCGTTGTCTTAAAAAATGTGATATTGTATTAGATTGTCCTGCAATACTCAAATTTAGCAAATTTTCAAAAACACAGTATTTTATATATATATATATATATATATATATATATATATATATATATATATATATATATATATATATATACATATAAAATTATAGTTTCCATTAAAGAATGCGTGCTACAAAACGTGATTTATTTAGCATTGTGTTTAATCCTCGATTGCAAGAGTTGCCCCACCAACAGATCCCATTTTTCTGATTGGATAAAAACGCTTTTAGATAAAAAAATATATATATATTTTTTAATATTATTATTTTTTTTTTTTTCGTTTTGATTAAAAAGCAGCATGATATTCTGAACAATCAAAACCAAGGAAAAACACTCTATAACTCTTCAACCAGTTGCTTCTTATGGTGCAACCAAAATCAAAAGCAATACTTGTACCGATACGATACAACCTTTAAAATTGGAATTGGAACCGAAAAACGAAAACGTGACTGGGGCCAATGAGAGCAGAGTAGATTTCTGAACAAATCAGGCAGTGATGATTAGAACCAATGACTAGGCACAGAACAAACCAAATAGTGACAGGGACCAATCACAATCAGGGAAGGGTCTTTGAAAAACCCAGTGGGTATTAGAACTAATCACAATAATAGTTAGGCTCAGAACAAACTAGGCAGTTACTGGTGACAAGGACTTATGATGTTTTTTTATATTACAATATTATATAATATAAGAATTGGCTCTAGCCTATTCCACATTGGGTGTTGACAAGGACCTATGATATGAAATATCTTGCTTAGAACTAAACAAATTGAGCGCTGGCTAGAGCCAACCACAATTCAGAAAACTATTGACACAACCAGGTGGTGATTAGGACCAACAAAAAAAAAAGTTAAGATGCAACTAATATGGGTAGACGTCTGGTTCGAATCCCAGTCATGCAGCTTGCCATCAGCTGCCGGAGCCCTGAGAGAGCACAAATGGCCTTTCTCTCTCTTTGGGTGGGTAGAGCACAAGGCTGCGTCTGTGAGCTGATGTATCAGAACCGAGTGCGCTGTGATGCTACTCGGCAATGCTACTCTAGATATCAGCAGCAGTTCAAAAAGAGGTACATGACTTCATATGTATCGGAGGAGGCATGTGCTGTTCTTCACCCTCCTCATTACTATTAGTGATGAGGAGCAGAATGAGAAGCTGAACGGACTGAACAAATTGCTAGCTAGCTACATTAGGACAATTAGAAATAAAAAAAAAAAATGCAACTAATATAGAAGTTTTTCTTTCAGCAAAATACGACTCTAAGCAAAATTGTAACAAAATAAGTGATGCATAAATGTGGGAACTATTATTATTTTTATGCAGCAAGCTGCCAATGTCAATATATAAACCTTAAATTACTACAAATGCAGTAAATTAAAAATGATAGAAATTTCAGAGGAGTAATCCAGAATCTGTGAGCTGAAAAATCACTCATTTAAAATGATGCCATCATCTTCATGCTTCAGTCATCATCATCATCATCATCATCTAAGAATTAAACACATCTGTCTATATTATGAACAGTGGAAATGGTGATTGGTGTAAACAGACAGACTCCAGCATTAGCCGCTGACTGTACACAGTGCTTGACTCTGTCTTATTATGATTGGCAGCTCAGTGCTGTAAGAAAACTTCAGAGGTTTGCAGACTTGCTGACATCGGCACTCTGCTGTAGCTGTGTGACAACAGCCGTCTACCGAGTTTATAGCACGGCACACTGCGAGTCAATAAACTCCCGGCCAAACTCTGTGGCAGACTGTACGATATCATTAACGCTCACTCAGTTTCTGCTGGGGTGGAATGTCGGATGTTGGGGTGAGCTGCCAACGTTGGCTTTTAGTAGCAGCTGATAACCTTCTGAACCCATACTAGGACCTGATGAGTGCCCAAACCATCACTGATCATCAGTAAATTTTACATTTCATTTGTAAATCAAGGGAGCAGAGTCTGGAGGAAGAGTGGAGAGACACACAGTCCAAACTGCTCGAGGTCTAGTGTGAAGTTTCCACCAATCAGTGATGGTTTAGAGAGACATGTCATCTGCTGGTGTTGATCCACTGTGTTTTATTATCAAGTCTAAAGTCAGTGCAGTTTTGTTTTCCCCCAAAATCTTACAGCACTTCATGCTTCCTTCAGCTGACAACTTCTATGGAGATGGGATTTCATTTTCCAGCAGGAAAATTGGCGCACTGCCCACACTGCCAAAAGTACCAATTGGTCTTATACTGTATAATATTCTAATTTTCTGAGACACTGACTTTTTTTTTTTTTTATTGGCTGTAAGCCATAATCAAAAAGAAAACGAAAGAAAACAAAAACGCTTAAAATAGATCACTCTGTGTGTACTACATCTATATAATATATGAGTTTTACATTTTGAACTGAAATAAAGTAACTTTTAACTTATATTTAAACTGAGAGTTGAGAGTAGATATATGCTATACTTTACATTCCAAAACCACATAATTTTACTTTACTTTAATTGTTTTGCAATATTTTTTTGCATAATTAATTACATTGATTTCTTATCTTCCTGAAAAAAAGCTTTTTTTTTTTCAAAGCACAGTTTATACAGTATCAAAAAAAATTCCATACAATATAAAAAAACACATGCCTTTCCATATATCTGCTAGAGGTGTAAATATAGGTGAAAATTGTATTGTATAAAAGTATTGTAATATTGTTTTATATTGTCCTTCAATACTCTATCAATTCTCAAAAACACAGTATTGTTTTATAATAATAGTTAACCCAACTTTAGATCCCATTTTTCTGATTGGATAAATTAAAAAAATTAAATAAAAAAGCAGCTTGACATTCTGATTAAATCAAAACCAAGAAAAAATAAAATAAAAGTTGCTTCTTATGTATTTATATATACATACGTTTCGATATCCAAAATTCACGTCTCTACTATGCTAGTCATGGTGATCAATTTTCTGGCTATGTTTAGCAACCTTACTGAAGCTCAGTGATTACCTGTACAGCAGAAAAACAGCCAGCTCTCCCGTTTCCATGGCAGCAGCACACTGTGTTTGCATGCGCTTGTGTTCTATACCTGGAAACCCTGGGTGTGGAAATGGGACCGGGAGAATGGTAGCGGGTAGATTTGGAGTCTAATCTCACAGATCTCACACATAATTACCATGATCTACCACACAGTTCTAATAATAAAATACTGTCTGAAGCTTTGCTGAGAAGAACTGCTAGAGCTTAAACTGAGCATGTTTCCTTGATATCTGATGATACATACTGATGATTGAGTTAGGGGTAACTACAGAGAATATCATTCTGGCCCATTTTTCAAGACCTTCATCATATTTATTCTGAATAATGACATACATTATTGAACAAACCCTGATTTTACAGTCATTAACTAGCATTTACAGCATGTGATGCACTAGTGCAGTAGTGCCTCCAGGATCTGCAGTCTAGGTGTTACGTCCGTATGCGCTTCCTAATGTGTTTTTTGTGTGTCACTTCATGGCAAGCCGTTTTTTTCCCATCGGCTCCTATAACAAAACGGTCACAGCTGGAAGTACGGTAAGTCATTTGCATGCAGTAATTTATGAATGTGGGTTTTGGCTGAAAAATAGCTAATTCAACTCCACACACCACAAGCCCTCAGGACAGCCTGGGAAGTATCATCACAAGCACATGTATATATGAATGAACAAGGCCTAAACGTGCGTCGGTGTATCTGCAGCTTTCATGTGTAAATACGTGTGCCCAAACTGACGGGAGGCTTTTGTGAATGAGTTTCGTCAGGCAACATGCTAGCGGCTGTGTGTGTGTGTGTGTGTGTGTAGGTGTGTGTGTGGGGGTGTGTTTATGGGTCATTATCACAATACTGTGTCTCTTCTGGTGTCGTCAGCTTAATCACTTTATATTTCCTCTTTTTTCTAATGCCCTGTACTGCATGTAGTCTGTTCTACTACCACTGATTGATGGAAACTTAACACTAGACCTCAAGCAGCTTGGACTGTGTGTCTCTCCACTCTTCCCCCAGACTCCAGAATAAAAATGTAAAATTTACTGATGATCAGTGATGGTTTGGAGAGACATGTCATCTGCTGGTGATGATCCACTGTGTTTTATTATCAAGTCTAAAGTCAGTGCAGTTTTGTTTTCCCACAACATCTTACAGCACTTCATGCTTCTTCCCTCTGCTACTGACAACTTTTATGGAGATACTGCCAAAAGTACCAATTGGTCTTATATAATATTCTAATTTTCTGATACACCGTTTTTGGGCGTTTTCATTGGCTGTAAGCCATTATTCCAAAATTTAATTAAACAATAAAATAAATGAACGCTTGAAATACAGCTCTGGAAAAAAAAATAAAATAAAATAAATAAAATACCACTTTAGTTTCGGAATCAGTCTTTGATTTTGCTATGTATAGGTTTATGTTTGAGTACAAACGAACATTGTTGTTTTATTCTACAAACTACAGACAACATTTCTCCCAAATCAAAATATTGTAATTTAGAGCATTTATTTGCAGAAAATGAGAAATGACTGAAATAACAAAAAAGACGCAGAGCTTTCAGACCTCAAATAATGCAAAACTAATGTTCATAATTTAGTTTTAAGAGTTCAGAAATCAATATTTGGTGGAATAACCCTGGTTTTTAATCACAGTTTTCAGGCATCTTGACATCATGTTCTCCTCCACCAGTCTTACACACTGCTTTTGGATAACTCTATGCTGCTTTACTCCTGGTGAAAAAATTCAAGCAGTTCAGTTTGGTTTGATGGCTTGTGACCATCCTTATTACTCTTGATTATATTCCAGAGGTTTTTTTTTATTATTATTATTTGGTAAAATTGAAAAAAAATATTTTTTTTATTTTTTCCAGAGCTGTAGATCACTCTGTGTGCGATACACACACTGATACACATTCTGAAGTAAATTATTTGATACAATGATATTATTAATGATTAATATCTTTGAAATAGAATGTTGAAAACTTTTGTTGAGTATATTTCAAATACCATAACATTTTGGGATATTATTTTAAGGCCATATCATGTATCACTAATATTACTAATTGATGCTGACCCTTATGGGAATGTGTGTTTGAGTGTGTGTGTGTGTAGGACTGTGACTTATTTGTATCCATGTCAGTTACTCCAGATACTCCAGAACTTGAAAGTTCCCTTATTGCCACTTTATTTTCATACAGGACTGAAAGAACAGCGGTTTAATTAACGGCGCTTTATTGAGGCTTTATGACATTCAGAGGCTGAATAATGCAACCCCAGAGTGTCCTGCTTTATCAGGAGCTGTAAAGGGAGCGGGACACTTTGTTCTGGAGGTCATTCCTCGCGCGGCTGCTGGTTGTGACGGGCGAGCGAGTGGAGGTGCGCTGTTTATTATTCCTCACGCTCTCGTCTGTAATTGCTACAGAATCTTGCCTCATTTTAAGCCTCCGTTTAATTTAATGCTTATTAGCTCCTGTATAGTTTGGCTTTCCCAACTTGTCCAAACAGCGCTTCAGGTGCAACGCAATTACGACAGCCATGTTTCAGCTCTGTGCACCGGTCTTCCCGAGACCCGAAAGCTTTGAAATAAGCTGCTAGACGAGGCGCGAGCTGCCAGACAGCACCGCAGCGGCAGCGGCGGCAGCAGCCAGCGAAGCGGCAGCCAAGACGTGGAACTGTGAAATGCTCGTTTTTCCAACTCCGCCCGCTCGGACGTGCAGATCAAACGCGAGGAGAGATCCGAGTCTGGAACAGCTCAGACCCCCACCAGCTCTTAAATCATTTCAAATACACTCTCTTATGCAGCTTCTATCTATCTATCAGAATGCACTGCAGTTGTTGCAGCTTGTTAGCTTGTTAGCTTGTTTTGACACATTCACAGAGCATGTTTACACACTGTGGAAGAGCTCGGAAATATGAAGATACCTTAAAGCAAAAATGGACAAAAGTATTGGGACGCCTGCTCTGTTATTGCTTCATTTAAAAGAGTTTTTTTTTTTACTTGTTTAAAATAATTTAACCTGCTTTTTTTAAAGCCTCCTGTTATGTTTAGGGTTGAAACGATTACTCGAGTAATTCGAGTTACCTGATAAAAAAAAAAAAAGATCGATTATTTTTTCAATGTTTATGCCTTTATTATTGGTTAATGCCCTTTATTTAATACCTACAAGAAATTCTAAGTTGAAATAATTTAACTTACTTATTAAATTATTAATTAGTAAATTATTCCGTGTGGTATGTATGTCTATTTTGTGTTTGATTTATTTCAGTTTGTGTTTGCAATGTGGAAATGTATGTTGTGAATTAAAAAAAATAAAGCAATTGGTCATTCATTATTAAGTGAAATTTCTTATTTTATGTTTTATCCAATAACTCGATTAAGCAAATCTATTTTTCAGTAGAGTACTCGATAACTAAAATAATCGATAGCGGCAGCCTTAGTTATGTTACAGGTCAAATAGACCTGTCTTGAAGTTTAAAGGTAAAAAAATAAAAGAATAAATAAAAATAGTTAAAAGTATTTTTTCATTATAAAACATTTTTTTCTGCTTGCCTTAACTGTTAAGTAAAGTGTAATCAACATATATATATATATATATATATATATATATATATATAAAATGGTTCATCTCAAATATTTGCAACCTCCCCCTGCAAAAACTAAACTAAAACAAAATCGCAATGTTATGTTTTAATGCTATGTAAAAAAAAAAAAAAAGAAAAAAAAAAGAATGATGTTTTATATGTTAGTTTTTCAAAAGTAATAACGCAGGGAAAATTAAAAAAAAAAAGGTTGAACATGTATTTTTTTTATGAAAAACGAGTGAATTATCCTAAATGAACCATCACCTGTTAGAGGTAAGGAACACCACTGCACTAAATAATAATTATATTGATAATAATTAGTAATGGAGTTAGTAATGAAATATTTACACTGCTTGTTAGAATTTTTCTCAGATATATTTTGGATAATTAAACATGTGACGGGTCAATATGACCCGGGAACACCACTGCTGGTTCTGATGAACATGAACATAGTAAGAGGGTTAAAGTAAATTTCCCACTATAAAATGCACCAAAATTATGAGGCACACTATTAATGAATGTCTATTTTATGGTATATTTTAATACATAAGGTGAAGCGGATTATAAGGCACAATATGTGACACTAATAAGGAACAGGGGAGTCACCATGTTTTCCTTCTAATTTAGCAGGTCTCATTGCTGGGTGGTTAAGTAAAGCTAAGCTAAGTAAACAGTAAGTAAACTGTAATTCTTAAAAATACATATATATATATATATATATATATATATATATATATTTTTTTTTTTTTTTTAAGTCAAACAAGCGCTTGATGTGAATCTACACAGAAAACGGTTTATTTAGGTGAGTAAAGAGCTTCCATTTGTTTACAGTAAGCTTATACCACTAAGGCACGGTGCAGCAGCATTAGCATTAGCATTATTGGCTAATCATCACCACTGAATAGCGAAAGAGCTATCACTTAGTGCAGTTAGGGGCTAATGCTGATACTATATATATAAAATTCATACATAAGGTGCACTGATTAAAGGATTTTAAATGTGCTTTATAGCGTGGAAAAAAAAAAAAAAACACAGTGACTGTCTCTAAACGTCCAGCAAAAAGAAGACTTTTTACTAGATTTTTAGGAGCAACTCTGTGAGGATCTGATTACATCACCCCACATCAATTATCCACAACTCCTCAACTCATCCTAAAAGTACTGGATGGAGCTCAATCATTACAGAGAACACAGTTCTCTGCTGCTTTATACCCGTCTAGTTCATTCATGGATCCTATTATATTGCTTATATTTCTCTACAAGAACTAGTCAAGCTGTGCGTCTGCATTTGCACATCTGTGTCAGCAATGGCTGCAACTTAAAGTGGCTTAATGATGCTCGTTTATTGAAACATTTAACAACTAATTAGATCTTATTGTCTGCTGCATTAGTCTGGCATGCCAAAACATAATGGGACAGCAGTTGTGTAACACTTGTAAAACCTGTGAGGTGTTATCTTGTGAGTGAGGATGAATTCTGGCCAGTGTGCTCATGGCAAGGCCATGGAAGGTGCAGATGGAAACAACATTCCATGTAAAAGTCCTCGATCTGGAAATGATCATGACTGGCAGCATCTGGCTAGAGTTGTCCTTGTAAACAGACTCTAAAATTGACTGTGGTAGAAATCACATCCACATTCAATGCACAAGACTCCACAGGTCAGTGCAGCATACTTTAGCTTCCCTGGGACATGGCAAAAGTCATGAGACACAATGGTAATCCTATTTTTCACAACCTTTGGCATGTCTGTGTATATCTAGCTTTACCATTAGAATTCTTCTTAAGAACGAAGCTTCAGACATTCAGACTTTCTCCACAAACCTCAAATCAGAGCAGCAGCTTGTTCTGGGAGTTGAACACAAAAATCAATACGGCAACTTGGTTTAATTCCGCAGTGATCTACTCTGAAAAAAAACAAAAAAAACAAAAAAATCCACGATTGAATGGATAAAACATCTAAAAAAGGCCACAAAGCTTGAGCTCCTTCTACACCACACTACACCCCAGCGCTGCTACAGGTCTGTTTGCGAGGTAAAGGGCTATTTAAATTAACGGGTGGGTCTGTGTGTGTGTCGAGATTAGCCAGACTATTTTGCCTGCTTTGTGAAGGAGTTGGTAATAGAATGCTTTATTTGGGGCTGATTTATAATCTGAGGATGTATATATATATATATATGTGTGTGAATATATATGTGTGTGTGTGCGTGTTTTATGGATTACCGTTGGCTTCAGGGCTGAGTCGATTAAAACGGATTTTATTATTATGAGGCTTTTTTGTGCCTTAATCCCATACGTGCTTAAAACCGTACATGGTGTGTGTGACGTGATGTGTGTTTGTAGTCTTCTAACCAGGACATCACTGTAGGAACCTCCATCTCTGCCAGACTTCGCTCTGTGAAGTGTGTGTGTGTGTGTGCGTGCCCGTGCTCTTGGCCTGGCTGAGATCTGGCGCTCTCTGAGAGCCCCTGCACCTCATGGGAGACCCCTTCAGTTGGGAGGCGCCGGAGTAGCGGCAGCACTAACTCCCTCCGGACGCCGCAGAATTCCACCAGTAATGAAGCAGGCGGGCCGGGGTGGGCCGGAGTGGGGGGGTGGAGACGTGGGTGGGGGGTTACGAGGGTGGAGTGGGCCAGACGGGGGGAGTCAGTAGGGTGGAGGGGGTCTTCTTTTATCACACGCTCTTCATTGACAAGCTCCCACATACTAAACTGATGCAATTCTGACGATACTGGCCAGAAACAGAGGGATGGACGTAGAGAGAGGCGGACAAACAGATAACCAGACAGATATATGGATGGACCATAGACTGTATATAGCTGGACAGAGCATCGTCTCTCAAAAGTGAAGCCACCACAGGTCGGGCACCCCCTGCTGTTCGGTTTCACAAAGATGTGTAACTCCACCCATTCCCATAGGTTTCAATGGCAAAACAGACAACCCTTAAATCATGTTTTTCCCAATATACTGTAATTCTACCTCCATTATTTAAATGCAACAGCTAGTCTAACCTCTGCTTATACTGTCAAATGTTTATATCCCCACAGAATTCGTTTTTAAGAAGGTTATTCAGCTCTATTCAAAAAAGGTGTGGTTATTGTAAAAGAGCTGGTTATGGGCGGGACCAATAACAGACCGTCAGCTCCGCTCCGCCCCGCTCTGCAGTCTGTGACCGCGAGGCAGCCCTCAGGGGCGGGGTTATTTAAATTAATAGACTGCTATCCACAGTCTTTCTCCCTCCTCTGGTCTCTACTGCGCAGACTCGGGTATCAGGATCGCCAACATGGCGGAAGATTTTGGCTTCATTTTCATTGAATGAATGGGAACGGCGACACAACGTCCATCTTTTTTTACAGTCTCTGGGATGGACAGACATCTGGACAGCCAGAGGAATGGATGGATGTTGAGATTAAAATATGGATGTATGGATGGATTGATGGATGGATAAACAGACAGACAGACACACACAGAGGGACAGATGGATGGACAAAATTGATGGATGGATGGATGAATGTATGGATGAATGGATGGATGAAAATTAACAGATAAAGTAGATAAACAGACATATAAACAGACAGACAGGCAGATGAACAGATGAATGGATGGAGAGATGAACAGACAGAAGAATGGATGGATGTACAGACAGATGAACAATTGGATGAATGGAGGGGTGGGTGGATGAATGTATGAATGGATCAATGGATGGATGGATGGATGGATGGATGGATGGATGGATGGATGGATAAACGGACAGACAGATTGACAGAGGGACGGATGGACAGACAGATGAACAAACAGATGAATGGCTAGATGGATGGTTGAATGGATTGGGAGATAAATGGATGATCAGATAATAAGACAGATAAGATAAACCGATGGATGGATGGATGGATGGAAATGGATGCACAAAGGGACAGACAGATAAACAGATGGATGGATGAACAAACAAACAGACATACATATGTATGGATGTAAGAAGGAAATAGATGGAGTAAGGAAATGGATGATGAATGGATGGATGGACAGACAGATGAATGAATGGATGGACGGGTGGATGGGGAGATAAATGGATGAATGGGTAAACAGATGGACAGACAGATAGACAGATAAACCAATGTATGAATGGAAATGGGCAGATAAAGGGACAGACAGAAAAACAGATAGACAGGCAGATAAACAGATGGACGGATGGATGAATAAACAAACATAGATAGACAGACAGACATATGTATGGACGTATGGAGGAAAAGTATGAAGTCAGGAAATGGATGGATGCATGGATGATGGAGGGACAGATGGACGGATGGATGGACAGACAGACATATGAACAGGAGGATGGGGAGATAAATGGATGAACGTACAGATACACACAGATAGTCAGATAAACTGATAGATGGAAACGGACGGATGGATGGATGAATGGCAGGACAAACAGACAGACATATGTAAAGATGTATGGATATAGATTGAGAAAATGGACATTCATGCAGATAGACAGACAGACAGACAGACAGAAAGACAGATAGATAGATACTTTAGTCAGTTTCCTGTGCTGTGCTGCACTCTGCACTGATGCAGATCCGTGTGATGGTTCATCTGTTGTCCTGGTGCCTCCTGAGGCACAGGGTGGATGGAGCGCTCCACTAAAAGGTGCTGACCTGGCTCTTAATGAATGAGCTGAAAGGGGGGAGGTCACATGATGCTAACTGCTCTCCTGTTAGCGGTGTTAGCCAGGCTGGAATGAGGTTTATTCAGCAAGAGCTGAAATCCTACGATGCTACGATGATAACACAGCGCAGATTTAAGTCTAATACGAGTTTGAATGGATTTAAAGAATAAATGATATCTCCTCCCACTACACACACACACACACCAGCCAACCCCTGCACACACACACACACACACACACACACACAGCAGCAGCAGCAGACACGGCGTCATGGCTGGTGGAGATAAAGTTCTCTATAGAGTTTTGGACAGAAGCGCCGATGTAGGCAGAAAAGGGCGCAGTCAGCAGAGGCAGGGGCCTAATGCCTAATGCCCTGCACCCTGGCCCACATTAGCTTTAGCTGAACGGGCCTTTTCACTGCACACACACATACACACACACACACACACTGCACCTCACTACACACACTCCTGCACAATGACCAGTGTCCTCACATTGTCCACCTCACGTCACGTGACCCAGCAAATAACACCCACACAAGAGATGCTATAGATATACTACATTATGTGTCCGTAAGTGTTTATTTTTTAAAAAGTTATTTTTTTGGTTACTTTGAGTTGCACCCATTGCTGAGAACACAGTGGAGATATTTGCAGTGTGTGGGTGAACATTATCCTGCTGAAAATTGCCAATTGGAATCCCTACCATGCAAGGCCAAGCACTACACATGATTCTTCCAAACTCAAACCAGCATTGCACAAACAGAACCTGGATTTATCGCCAAAGACGATACGATTCTAGTCCATAGCAGTTCAGGTTTCGCAACCATTCTGCTTCTTTTAATACAAAGATGCACCCCCTATCAAAGTGTGTTAACTGGAAAATTGGACACAATGTCTTTAAGTGTGTTGTGAAGGCATGTCTAGGAGTTAACTGTCTCTCACCAAGAGGTACACTATCTAAAAGTAGCCTCTGAGAACTTTTTTATACACATATTATAACTAATTTATACTGTAAATCAAAATGTAAATGTAACCATCCTGATTAAATTATCCTTTTTCCATAACTATTTATGATTTTTGTGCTTTTTTTTTTGTTTTTACTTACAAAAAATGTGTTTTTTGATTTGGATTTAATACTTGATTAATATCTATAACAGAACTACAGAGTTACTATATTTCAAGTATATGAATATTTTTAAGCTTGTGCATTTGGATAATACAAAAATTTAGGAATGTTGTAATATTATGTTTTAATGTGATGCAATCTACGTGGATGCTGATTTTTGTATAAAAGCATAATGATGCATAGAAGAAAGGCAGAAGTCTCGAGCCTAGGAGTATCTCAATCATTCAACCATAATTTTACTTAATGAAACTTAAAGTAAACTTAAACTTAAAGTCAACTTAAAGTCAAAAAATCATCTTTTATTTTGTGTGATATTAAATTTATAATTTATAGACACAAACATAAAAAAAATATATATATATATATATATATATATATATATATATATATATATATATATATATATATATATATATATATATATATATATAAATGAATCAATGAATTAAGCCTCCTGTTCTGTTAAATAAAGAAATAAGCAATGTTATGTTTTAATGTTATGTAAATCTATTGTGTTTTATATGTTGGTCTTTTAAAAGTAATAAAGAAGTGAAATATTAAAAAAAGGTTGAACATGTATTTTTTTTTTTATGAAAAAAGAGGGAATTATCCTAATTGAACCATTACTTGTTAGAGGTAAGGAACACTATTAGACTAAATATTGATAGAATAACTAGTAATGTAGTTAGTAATGAAATATTCACATTAACATTATAATGTTTTTTTTTGAGTTTCAGACATCTTTTGGATAATTAAACATGAACCAGGTCAAATTGACCCGGGAACACCACTACTGCTCCTGATAAATGAACATTCATAAACAGGAGGGTTTATTATTAAATCTATAAGTGGAATTAGCCAACTTTTATTGAAATGCATCATCTACTTAACCCTTGTGTGGTGTTCGGGTCTGTGGGACCCGTTTTCATTTTTCATCAAATGATACTTTAAAAATATTTTTTCTAACTCAAACTCATTGGCATTGGCTCATTTTTTTATGAAAAACATATATCAAAACACATTTTCGATAAACACACACTGTACCCCCCCCCCCCCACACACACACACACATTTATATTACATACAGTATGTTTGGCCAAGGGCTAATAAACATTGCTTCATTTGTAAATTTTAAACTAAACACATTTTCTACTCATATCTTGAGTTTAATTCATTTTCTTTTACATTTTATTAAAAAACTAATAAAAAAAAGAGTAGCACTTTTTGAAAGAAATAAATATAAACCACGTAAGCTGTTTATATTGCTTGCAATTTAGGTGAAGCAAGCATGTGTAAAGCATTTTAATGTAAAATTGCTTAATTTTGCTGAATTAAATACAAGTAACAAAGTAAACAAGTAACAAAAATATGAACACCACACAAGGGTTAAAAAAAAAAAAACAGCTTTACACTAAAAAAGCACCACCTAATGCTAATTGTTGAATGATGATTTCATGATTAAAGTATAGTGTGATTAGATCAGCACAATAATACAACTCTACAGAAAATGAGAAGAAAAGGACAGTGTGACTTTTAAGAGTCTCCGCCCTTTAAAATTAGAGCAGAACACTAAAGGCTTGGTCTTCCATGAGCTCCACATGATGGCACTGCCAGCGGTGCTGCCCTGCCCACATTAGCTTCATAGCATTAGCATGCTGTGCAGAGGAAGGCCCCTTCCTCTATTTCTCTCCCTCTCTCTCTCTCTGTCTCTCTCTCTCCCTCTCTCTCTGTTCATAAAGGCCTGTTAAAGAGCCTCGCTCGTCCACGATCCACCGCGCTTTTGTACATTAAGACCAGTCATCCATCGGAGGCAAGGCAAAGTGACAGGCATGTAACGCTCTGCATAGGGGGCTCATCGGGGGGCCGAGGGGAAGGGGGGGGGGGGAGCAGAGGCAGAGTGGAGAACGAGGACATGCCCAGGATGCACTGCTGCCTGACTGATGCATTATTCAGCATCACATATAGAAGATTTGCTGCGGAAGAGTCACAGTCGCTTCCCTCCTGCCGAGAGACAGCAGCGGAGGGACGGTCAGAACTCCAGAGCCCGGCCTGACGCTGCCCACTGATTGGACAGATACAGACTGCTGAGCTTGAGGATTCAGATGAGGCTGATAAGGTTGATGGTCACTGTTTCGGCCATTCTCTCCGACTGACTGAGATTTTCTGACTTGATTTGAGACTTTTGATATTTGGTCTTGCTGGAAAAGTTTAGAAAAAATCTAATCTATACTATTCCCCATTTTCCTGACTGCAGCAAATCAGACAGAAAGGGCATTGGAGAATGTTTCTGAACTTTACTAGGGACCTATGGTGCTAATGTAGCTAATATCAGGGTTCATACACTTTTTAACCAATACATTTCTATTACTTTTTCATGACTTTTTCATGACCAGACGATTTTAAAAACATCAGTGCAGACATGGACAATAAAACCACACATCAACTAAAAAAAATAGTTAAATATATCGTTAAAATTGATTATAGTAGGTCTAAAATGAATCTGACACACAATCTTCAATAATAAAATGTGTGTCAGCTCCTGAGAGCCCCGTTATGTAGGGCTTAAATTACTGAATTTAAGATAATCTGAGCTAAAGTATTTGTTAGCTCAAAATAGATTTTCTCCATCGATAAACTGAAACACAAAGATTGTAGACCAAACTTCCATGACTTTTTCAAAACTTTCTGGGTATTTTTATTTTTCCAAAACTTATCCAGGCCTGGGAATTGCTATTTTTTTAATTCCATGACTTTTCCAGGTTTTTCATGACCATACGAACCCTAATAATATAATGTAATACATGCGATTATATATATGTCAATTAAAGACAGCTATGCTACAGTCAAGAGGTGTCAAAACGTTTTATATTGTTTTTTAAACATCTATTTGTAATTACGCTTCAATGGTTAGCTAACTAATATGAATTAATTTAGTTTTACATTCCAGAGTGTGTGGGCAACTTATTGCAATTTTTTTTTAGATATCCAAAAGCAAGAGTGTCCAATCG
This sequence comes from Astyanax mexicanus, assembly GCF_023375975.1. Classification (NCBI taxonomy): domain Eukaryota; kingdom Metazoa; phylum Chordata; class Actinopteri; order Characiformes; family Acestrorhamphidae; genus Astyanax; species Astyanax mexicanus. Next base: position 10,277,275 of record NC_064415.1, on the reverse strand, counting down.
TATCCATTCTATCATTCCAAACAATCAGAAGAAAAAAAAAGCATGAAACTCAACACACTACATACTAAACCTATATACAGGTTAACACTGTGTTCTTTTTGGTACTTAAGAATCTTACTTACTTACAATTAAACTTACAGTGCACTATTTTTAGTGCCACTCAAGGAAGCTTACATTACACACACACTGGTGAGAAGCGGCAGCCAATCGCACACAGCATACACTTAACTGGAAACAACCGTCCACCATGAGGCACTGAGAAGTTGACCCCCAATGCAGGCACATAACAGTATTAGACATTACCCTGACGTAACATTTTATTATCTGACATCTGTTGACATTACCGACGCAAACACAGGGGGAACATGGAAACTCCAACCAGATAGGGACTTGAACCCAGGCCCCCAGCGCTAGGAGGCAAACGTGCTAACCACTAAGCCACCACTCTGGAGAGCATGCCACAGGTGTAATAGGGGAAATTCCAGTTATTTCAGTATTAGTATGCAATATATATATATATACAATATACAATAAAATACACAACATATACACACATACACTAATGCAATGTATTAAAAGATGTTAAGTTAGCTCTGCCTGCTTACTTATGTGATCTATAACCTACTGCCATTCATAGCAACACACAACAGCACATGTTCAGAATACAATGATTTAATATTGAATTATTTAACTTGAGACAAACATAACTGTTCAAAACTTCTATAAAAATATGATTTTAATTATTTCTGCTCTCACTCATGTAACACTCCTCACCATCCTCACACGTTCTGACAGATCACCAGAGCGTCATCCTCAGCCGGCCGCTTTCTGTTAATGAGAGCGGTTAGGATATTTCTGTCTTCTTGCCTACAGATGTGTGAATCAGCATACAGCTAATTTTACCTTATATATATATATATATATATATATATATATATATATATATATATATATATATAAATGCTACCAGGCTTTTTTGCAGTATTTTAAACTGACGTTCCTCTCAGTCCTCGAGCACGAGATGTTCATTTCAGGCCTTTTTCAGATTATTGGACATCTATCGTATTGCATCTATAATAATAATGTAATGAATAATAAAACTAAACAGACGCCTGTTTCAGTGTGTTAGTCAGAGTTTATGCTCACACTTGTGTTTTGCTTTTTTGCTTTTTTATTTCCAGACTTTTGCAATTTTAATGAATGCTTGGAGCTCTGCCCCTTTCAGAGCAAATATCTCTATTTTTTATTTATGTATTTATTTTCTCAGTAATGTCAACATTCTTAGAGATATTGCGTGTGCTCTGATATCTCACTGAGTAATGCTCACTGAGCCCTTAAGCCTATTTTTTTAGTGTTAAAAACATCAGTTTACCTTAATTTTATCCTAAGCTCAGTTCTATACATGTGATTATATAACAAAAATAATCTTGATCATAATTACTTTATAAAAATAGTGGATTTGATCTTTTTTTACATTAAAATATGTGTGCAAATATATTAATAGTTAATTAATTCAATTTAAGAGAATGATCTGCTCTAAAACCAAAAATATGCATATATAATTGAATTAACTGAAAAAAACAAACAAAAAAAACAAACTATATAAATAAATAACAAACATGATCTAAAAAAACAGCCTATTATAACTGTACAGATGTTTTAGTTTTTTTAAGTTTTGAAACTCATAAAACTACAAGATTTTGTTTTGTGAAAAAATAATAATATTTGGGCTGATACAACTTTCTCTCCCACATTCAGCTCTACCTTCGATCTCCAACCTCCAGACTACGATACCCAAAATGCACCACACACTGACACATCATTCCCTCTCACGATCCCATGTCACTGCATACAACACTACTAGGAACTCAATCACCGGAATATTGATTTCACCTGTTCACACCACTATATATACACCTTCACTCTACACACACTCCTCTTATTTTATGACCTTGTTTTGTTTTTCCAACCTCGATTTTTGCCTATCCTCTGATATACCTTGCTTGTTTATGACATGCGTTGGCTCTAAACGTTTGGACTATTCCCTGTATTAATACATTCTTATTTGTATCTTATGAGTCCTGTCCAGCCATCACATGGGTTGTGTTCCATTTAAACATAATGAATAATTACTAAAATTTCTGTTTTTATAGGAAGCTTTCAAAAAAAAAAAAAAAGATTAAAAAACATTATTGTCTATTGATTTAGGAAAAATAAATAAAAAAAACACCCCCATTTTTCTGTAACATCTAAAGGAAAATATATACAATTAAATTAACTGTTCACACTGGTTTGTTTCACCATAAATGGGCTCTAACATCATCTCCTCCTGCCCGAGTCACAGTCACAGGATAACACTCTAACAGTGAGAATTGAAGGAGCTCCTGATGGCCGGCGGTTTGCGAGTTGTCTTCAGATGTCTGATCCTCAGTGTTCCTCTGATGCTCTGCAGGCGGTTTTTACTACAGAAGTCAGAGAGAACACTTTCAGGCCTTAAGCTGCAGTGTAGAGCCCGTCTGCGCCGGCCGCGGCGACCTGCGGGGCTTCACACGCTAAAACACTAAAGCGCTGTGAAATGAGATCCGGCACTGCTGCGTTCCTCCAGCGTCTGCATCCGCCAGCGTTCCCCAGGAGCCCCGTCCTGCTCTTCAGAGCGACAATAACACTGTGAGCTCACTGAGTGTCACCTCCATTACCATCCCACAGATCTGCTCAGTGTATTAACAGCCAGTCAGTTATCACAGCGGATAACTGACCGGCAGAAACATCACTTTACCATTATTATAGTGCAGTAATTTCTCCCAAAGTCCAAATAAAAATATTGTCATATTGTCACAAATCTTTAGAGTTCTAGAGTTTTAAAAGGAATCAAAATTTATATGAAATAACCCTGTTTTTTAATCATGCATCTTGGCATGTTCTCCTCCACCAGTCTTACACACTGCTTTTGGATAACTTTATGCTGCTTTACTCCTGGTGCAAAAATTCAAGCAGTTCAGTTTGGTTTGATGGCTTGTGATCATCCATCTTCCTCTTGATTATATTCCAGAGGTTTTTAATTTGGTAAAATCAAAGTAACCCATCATTTTTAAGTGCTCTCTTATTTTTTTCCAGAGCTTTCTCTAAAAAATGTTTTTTTGAACCTTACAGTTAATATCCTCAAAATGTTCAATCTGTCATGTTTTCATGACGTTCTTAGAACTTGTTTTAAATGTTGTAATAAGTTGGTGCAACATTACCCGTTGACTAGTAACCCAGCTAAAAATTGTAAGGCTAGTAGAATATTTTTTGAACGTTACAGTTAACATCCTTAGAATGTTCAATCTGTCAAGTTGAATTTCTGTCTGGATGTTCATAGAACTTTTTAAAAATGTTTTTTTTTAACTTTCGGATAAAGTTACTGAGGTCTAAGCACTGTAAAAATATTGTATTTCAGGTCATTATGGAGCATTTCTATTGGTCTATTCATCATGAAATTTGAAAACAATGCAAAGAACAACAAAATAGGAACTTTATAGGAAAAAGAAGAAAACAACTTAACCTTTAAAAGAGTATAAATATCTTAAAATAAGCTTGGAGCTTCTCTTTTGGTCCATTCATCATGGAATTAAAAAAAAAGTATGAATAAAAACTCAAGTCAAAGTCAAACATTATGTTAAAAGAGAAAACTGACAAAAAGGAAAATTTAAGATTTATGCACAAATTCAATGATTTTGAATAGCCATTAGTATACCTGTCAAGTTTTGGATTTAAGCTTTGAGCCGTTCCATCAGCCCAACTTAGGTTCAGTATCATAGTACAATGATATAGTATGTATTAATTAACATTTTTACTTTAGTTTATATATATATATATATATATATATATATATATATATATATATATATATTAAAATGTACAGGAAAAAGGGCTCAAATACTGTAGTTTTCAGCCAAAAGAGGAGATTTGACGGGTTGAAACAGGTAGTGAGATTAGGCCTGCAACGATTAGTCGATAAATCGTTAATGTTTATTATTTAAACTTGTCGACTACAAACTTTATTGTCGACTAATCGTTAATTTGTAACAGTACCGCACTAAACAAAGTGATGGTGGCAGAAGTGCAATGGGAGATTGGTAAATGGCTCACTCCAAAAGTGCCCAAACACAACAGATTACTTTTTTAAACCACTAAATATCAGTACATTCCACTTTTAAACAACATCTAGACATTTAAATGCCTTTTAAATCTGATATTCAGCTGTTTCTATCATTTTATCATTCTATTGTATAGAGGTGGAGAACATGGCAGAAATAATCGTTGACTAATCGACTAATCGACTAATTGACAAAAAAAATAATCATCAGATTTTTCGACTACCAAAATAATCATTAGTTGCAGCACTAAGTGAGATACAGTTCCAGTTACCGATAGCGCAGGTACCCGTCTGCACACGCTCAGTACGGCGCTGGCCGCGCAGCGTGCAGATGAAGTAGCTTAAGTCTGGGCGTGCAGACAGGCCGCAGTAGAGTTGTCTGGATTAGCGAGAGGTTGGATCACAGACTGCAGCTTTAAAGCCTGATAACTGTAAGCTACATCCTCGCGCAGTTATCAGCCGGGAGCTGCTGGGATTTGCTCCGCGCCGGGCTGATGATGGCCGCTTGATAGAGGGGCTTTACCAGGGTATTAAAAAGGGGGGTCTGAATTCGCCAGGCGTCAGAGGCTTTTTCCCCGGTTCTCCGGCCCCTGGCTGCTTCTACCGGCTGAAAGCTGAACAGCCTCTCCGGCAGGATCCGGCGCTGGACCACGGCTGGACCGTGGGTCATTGATTACACAGGTATTAGCAGCTGCCTCCGCTGTGCGATTGAGGGCGTAGGAGAGGAGAGAGATTACGCTGATATTCAGGCTCGCGGTAAGAAAGGGTTTGAGAGCAGAGTTAGATTACCATTAGTCTCCATTTTAAAGAAAGTGTATCTAGAAAGTGAACCTGCTGCACCACCGGGACCCACCCTCTGCACCAGAGATGGGAATAACACAATACTTTTTTCAGTAAGGAGTAATCTAACTAATTACTCTGACTGTAACTATAACGCCGTTACCATTTCCCACACCCCGTTACTGCACGTTACTTTAGCCGTTCAATTAACTTTTTTTTTTTTACTTCGTGCATACAGACAATGGCGCATGTGTATGTGTGTGTTCGTTGTGTGTGAGTCACAAGGGAGGGGAGGATGAGATAACCACCTAAACAGTGATTGGCTAAGGTATAGTAAGATTACGTCTTCAGCCAATCAGAGAAAATAGGCGGGTGGGTGTTTACAGCGCATGTATAGTGGCGAGTGTTTAGAGTGCATAGCGAGAAATGGCGAGTGAGGATGACTCCAGTGGCAAAACAGCCTTTTCCAGATGGAAATACCCACACTATTTCAAACTGACTGAGGTCAAAGGTGAAAATGTGCACGAAGAGTTCACATTATGTCCCCGAACGAAAAATGTGTCATGGACAAACCTCTATGCAGGTACTTTCTACGACTCTTTGCTGTTGTGCACTCCATACGTCTGGCTTATGAAACATGCTGTGAGAAGGTGGGGTCCGGAGGGTGGGGGGGGCGAGTAACACAAAAGTAACACAATAGTTGCTTTTACTGGTAACTAGTTACTTTTATAGTGGAGTAACTCAGTTAGTAACTCAGTTATTTTTTGGAGAAGTAACTAGTAACTATAACTAATTACTTTTTCAAAGTAATGTGCCCAACACTGCTCGGTACATGCAAAATAAAATGAAAAAATAGGTGAGGCCTGTGATTAAGGGTGTGTCATACATATGAGTATTTTAGCCACAGAAAGATATATATATATATATATATATATATATATATATATATATATATATATATACCATAATATTAATTTAGCAGTTTAACAATTTAGCCTGTATGGATAGCCCAACTGGAACTGGCACATTTTTTTTTTTTTTTTTTTTTTTGGATGTAGCCACCAGCTTCTAATCCAGCATCCTGAATAAACTAAAGCTCCTATTGCTGAATATATCAGTTTCTTACAGCAATGCTTCTAGTAGAAAATATTTCCTAGACAGTAGAGACAGTTACTCCAATAAAATCTGTATATTAACCCTTTTAAATACCAGTAATTTCAGAATAAACATGAAAGCAACTAGGACACAAGAAAAATGACTTGTATACGACTCTTTCTGAATTACTGGATATCCTCCAGATCTCTCAGAGTGTCATTCAGCAGATGACTAGGCTTATTTTGGTGACTAAAACATGGTGGACCAGACATTAAACAGCAGAGTTTACTCCTGAACCATACTGAACTCTAATGAACTCACATGAACACACACTCTATCTGGTTCCTAGGAGACTCTGAAAGCAAAACAAGCATGATTGGCTTTTTCGCTGCTGCTGTTTGAGCTGAAACCATTAAGAAGAAACAAACTTGGGTTGAGGGTCATGGATGTAAGGTGCGATCAGCACTGCCATCGGCTGCCACACACTGTACTGAGCAAACCCAGCAAATATGAGGATCACTTAAAACATTTATGTTCCAAGAACATGATCCAAAATTCTCTTTATATAGCAGTTATGCAACCTCTTTTTATATTGTATCCTCTGAAGGACTGTGAATATCATTTCTAGTCCTGTACTTGTATTGTAATCCTTGGTACTAAACTAAAATCCAAGTTTTTCAAAGTCTAGATTTAAAGGTCTGGGCATTAGAATGTGCTCTTTTGGGCTGCATCAATTAACATGCATCAAGTTGGTTCAACTCAAAGATCTCAGTTTACATGTTGGGCCAACTTATTAAAATTAAGTGTGTCTGATTTAACAGAAATGCATTAAACCTTAATGCAACTTAAATGCAAATTTACACAACTCAACTTTACGCAAATCAAGTTGAGCTAACTCATTTTTAATTATTAAAGTAAAATAAATAGGCTGTAGTTATAAAAACTTTGTATCAAACAGCGTTAACTTATTTCATTTGAGAAAAAAAAAAAAAAAAAAAAAAAACGATTGCCTTAAATTATTTGCCTTATTATTGCCTTATTATTATAAGTTACACTAACTCAAATCAAACACTTAAAACAAAAAGTTTTTTATTTATTTTTGAGTTGGCTTTATCAGCATAAGTGATGCCAAGTTTCTGTAATATTTAATGCATGGTAACTTAATTAGTTCAGTGAGAAATGCAGTTTCACAGGTTTTACAGTGTAACAATTGGTCTTATATAATATCATAATTTTCTGAGACACTTAAATAAACGCTTAAAATAGATCACTCTGTGTGCAATACATCTATATAATATAAGAGTTTCACATTTTAAACTGAATTACTGAAAAAAAAAAGTCACTTTTTAATGATATTCTATTTTTTTGAGATGCACTAGTATACTAGTAAGTTACAATAACTCAATTCATACACTTAAAAGAGCAGCTATAAATGCAAGAAGGCAACATATTATTTTTGAGTTAGTTTGACTTCATCAGCATAAGTGATGCCAAGTTTCTGTAACACTTAAAGTACGGCAACTTAATTAGTTCAGTAAAAAATGCAGTTAGATTTTACAGTGTAACAATTGGTCTTATATAATATCATAATTTTCTGAGAGACTTAAATAAACGCTGAAAATAGATCACTCTGTGTGAAATACATCTATATCCTCCTGAGACCCAGACTTTTGCTTAGTGTGTATTTTTAATTTATACTAGCTATTTGAGATCTATTTGAGATTAGCAGGATCTACCAAGTATAAAAACTAAACTTCGTCTTAGTACAGGAATTGTTTTTGCAAAAAAACAACAATGTCCTTATATGGGGACAGTAGTAAAACAATTAAAATTATCCTTGCCATTTGGGATCAGAAGGACCCAACTACTTTCAAACATAAAATTCAATGAGAATTGTTACCTGGACCATTTATATGCCTGTACTGGCTGTAAAAACGTTTGATTGGGATTCCAGCAATCTTATAGTATAATGTATAATGTTGTTATGTGAACACTAGTTGTTATGGGCAGTATCTCTATATGAGGCCAAAGGGTCAATGTTAAACTTTTTTATTTTATTTTCATGGTGCAGAGAAGCAGAAATTATTGTCCACTTATGAGGACGTAGGGTCTTAAGAGGATATAATATATTTTTTACATTTCACATTTTGAACTGAATTACTGAAATAAAGTAACTTTTTAATGATGGTCTATTTTTTTGAGATGCACTAGTATACTGTAGGTATAAAGCTGTATGTATTATGGTTTTAAACTTTTTTTTTTTTACAGGCACAAAAATGTTGTCAGAAATGAGAGATATGAGTCACTTACTAAGCCGAGCATGAATGTAACCCATCAAGGCACACAGAGCAAAATAAAATGTGAATTGAGCTGAATTGAGCTGAATTGAGCTGTCAGACAAGCAGGCCTGACATCACCTGGGTCACAAGCGAGCCTTCCACTCAATTACCCACGAATCCACGACAGCTCCAGAAGTTCAGAAATCAAGCGGACGACAAGAATCCAGACTACTCGTTCCGTTCTGCTCCAGTTGCCCTTTGAATTCCCTGCCAGACGTGGCTGTGAACAATCTACACGTTCTCCAGGGAGCACGGTTACAGAGCGGGGTGAAAAAAACAGCACCACTGTGGTGAGAACAAGACCCAACACTCACAGGCAGTCAGCCGCCCGCCGCGCTCTTCTGTCGTCTGTCTCACAACTCCGACGAAAAATATATATAAAATAAATAAATAGAAAATAATAAGTGGGAAATTTCAACTCCCAATCTGCCCACTTAAAATAAAGGTCAGGATTTTAATTGTACTTTCCAGCCGACGGTATTTGGAAGGACAACAACTGCTCGCTCGGCTCAGCTCTGAAGGGGAGAGAAGAAAGAAAGGGCAAGGGCTAACATTTGGTGGATGGATGTGTAGCTGCAATAATTAGCAGACATGAAACAGTCGCCACTTGGATGGTGAACAGAGATCCGACGGAGCCACGCTTCACACAGTTAACCCATTGAACAGGGCCTGTAAACCATAGCCTAGTTAGTTTAGGAACTTTTAGAGGTTCTTCAAATGAAAACTGTGGAGGAACCTTCAAGAATAGGTTGGAGTTTTTAGAAGAAAATGTTCCTTGAAGCACCTTAAACTTTTAAAAAGTTTTAAATGGTTCCTTTGCAGTTTCAAATTAAGGATACCATTGGAAAGTTACAGGGAGTTGTACAATGAAACTGAAACACCTGTCATTTTAGTGTGGGAGGTTTCATCATGGCTAAATTAGAGCAGCCTGGTGGCCAATCTTCATTAATTGCACATTATTGCACCAGTAAGAGCAGAGTAAGAGTGTGAACGTTTAATTAGCAGTGTAAGAGCACAGTTTTGCTCAAAATACTGCAATGCACACAACATTACAGGCGACATACCAGAGTTCAAAAGAGGACAAATTGTTGGTGCACGTCTTGCTGGAGCATCTGTGACCAAGACAGCAAGTCTTTGTGATGTATCAAGAGCCACGGTATCCAGGGTAATGTCAGCATATAATACCACCAAGAAGGACCAACCACATCCAACAGGATTAACTGTGGACGCTGTAAGAGGAAGCTGTCTGAAAGGGATGTTCGGGTGCTAACCCGGATTGCATCCAAAAAACATAAAACCACGGCTGATCAAATCACAGCAGAATTCAATGTGCACCTCAACTCTCCTGTTTCCACCAGAACTGACCATCACCATTATTGTGGTCTAAAACCAGGTGTTTCAGTTTCATTGTCCAATCGCTGTAGTTTATATTAGTAATTTAACAATATAAGCAGAGGTTACACTAGCAGTTGCATTTAAGTAATGGAGGTAGAATTACAGTCGATTGAAAAAAAAAAACTGATATTTGCTATTGAAACCAATGGGGATGGGTGGGGTTACACAGCAGGGGGCGCCCGCCCTGTGGTGGCTTCACTTTTGAGAGATAGCTAAAAAGGACACAGAGCAGTGTGAAGACTCAGCTCACAGTGGGACTTCTGTTGTTGGGAGTCTGCCAACAACTTTCAGTCAGTAATCCAGCTCAGAAAAACTGTCTGTATCATTCTGTATAATTCAGTTCGAATTAAAAACCCTATACTAGGTTTGTAATTGCTAATTGATGACCTTTCCAGGCTATCACTGTAAAAAAAAAAAAAAAAATATATATATATATATATATATATGTATATATATATATATATATATATATATATATATATATATATATATATATATATATATATATATATATAATATATATGTTTTATTTTAATATATGTATAGCAGAATCACAATATTCTGCTGTGTTGGTATGTCCGTTGAGATTTTAATTAATTCATGAGTAATTAATTCATGAAAAAAGTGAAAAAAGTGGAAAAATAAATGAAAACCTAAAAAAAAAAACGTGTTCTGTGTTCAGTGTTGGGTCATGCACTTGGTAAATGGTAAATGTATCACTTTCCAGTAGCGTGTCCAGGTAAACCTTTAAGTAGACCTGTATGGAGAAACAAAACAAAAGCCTTAAGCCGATAAAAATGGCGAAACCTCTCAAATTATGGCAAATTACAGACCTGTATCAAGGCTCTTTAAATGGCCTATTTATTATGTCATGAACATTATGTATCCATAGTATCTACTGTCTGACACATCAGCTGAACATCGCAACCACAGGCAGGCAGAGCAACCCATTCATTATAAATTAATGAGTCCGATAAATGGCAAAATCGCTGTCGAGCGCCAATCAATCTGGCGTCGGCTCTAATCAGAGAGCAGTAAATTCAAATAAATGTCTAACTAAATAAGTTTAGATTAACTATTGACAGCAGCCGACTCGTAGCTACGGATCAATGTAGCGCAGACCCCGAGCCCCCCAAGTCTTCGATTGAACGCTTGCATTATCATAAATTAGATGCCGGCCACGATGAAAAGCCAATATCGGCTCCTTCCCCTCCTGTCACACGACGATGACAACTGTGCTGTGTGACAACGTGCATCGCTACCTCAAGAGGGTGAGAGACCTAGCCTAGCCGTACTGGGATCAACTCCATTTGCATCCGCAGCCATTCAAATAAAATACGGCGCAACCGGTCGGTTGCAAAGCATGTCAAGACGCATTCCAAGACCGGAGGTTTTAGTGTTACGGGGCTGAGGGTTTTCAAACGGCGAGGTGGTGCGCTCGCACACGCCAAACAAAGGGTTCAAAAAAACAGCCCAGCTGAGCTTAAGCAGGGCATCTCCTTCTGTCTCCCTCCAAAACATCTTTTCATAGCGGCTCAGCTCTTGACAGGCTGATCTGTGGGGGATTCCAGAGGCCAGCGAGCTTCCCCCAGCCATTTCCATTTGAATGCCGGTGCAGCGGTGCACTAACAATCAAACTGGCCCTCGCTGCCACTTCCTGCAGTGTTTGCCGAGAGCCGGAGGAAGAGGACGGGAGGAAAAAGAAAGGATGGATCATGCTAAGAGCTCCGAAAAATTATTTGAGATCACTTGGAACACCCACCAAGCCTGTACCTCTTACACTACGGTTGTGGAGAATATCGGTGCTGCTGCAATAGTGGTGCAACTCCAAAATAAAAAATAAAAAAAACAAAATAAATAGCTTTAGAGTGTGCTTTTTAAAGCACCCTGACCAGATTCACCACAGACAGGTGGACCAATGGTCAGAAAAGGCAGGCTTTAGACCAAAAGGTCACTGGCGATGACTTGGGATGACTTGAAACACCCACTGTGTACCTCTTCCACTAGGTTTTAAAAAGAATATCTGTGATGCTGCAATACTGGGGCAACTACAAAATGAACAAAAACAAGCAACTAAAAAAAAACTAGGTACATCTTAGAGGCAGGTGGACTAAAGCTCAGAGAGACAGGTGGATGGATTGATGGATTCTCAGCACCAGCATCCATGACAAAACCAAATTGAAGAATGAAGAATCGGCTCAGAACCTCGGCTAAGGAAGACTTGACAAGACACCAGCCATGCATTGAGCATTGCATTGAGACAAATATAGCTAATACTTAGCTAAAACTGTAAAGTTGGCAAAAAAGGGACATAGTGATATCCATTGTACTTTGACATTAGAAAATTGAGTCAAATGGCTTGGGCAGATGGTCATATTATACTCAGCAAACAGGGTGTTGGCACATGAAGTCCTTATTTGGGCCTGAATCAAGCCTACTTTCAAACCAAAGGCAAGCCAATGCATTTCTCGATGCAATCGATTAAATTTTGCTATCTGGGGAGGTACCTTTGAGCAAGGAGCTATTCCAGGTATGTCTGCACTGCCACAAAAGAAAAGGCTAAATTCCATTGTACTCTTGTGGCATTTTTAATCTTTCAAGCTTTGGCAAATCGAGGCATTCAAGTGATTTAAGGAATGCAGATAATCTGGGTCCAAACTGTTCAGGACAGTCAACTGTTCAGACATCAAAGGTTCAATTTCCAGTCACGACACTGTTCTTGTCTTGTATCACGCAGATGTCCTCCTTTTTTTGTCAAATGCCTTGAAAACAACCAACCTTTGCCACCCACAACAAGAGGAATCACATGATGATGAAGCAGACCTGCGGTGGGGGAGGGAGGGAGGTCCATCGTATTGGTTAAATCCATTTTAATGAGTCCTTAAAGTAAGCTAACAGGAAAACAGAATCGCATTTGAAGTCAGGAGGATTAAACCCCCTCCCTCTCAGCTCCGCTCCCCTCCCCTCCCCGGGAGGTTCAGTGGAATCGCCAGACTGTGAGTCTATTACAATCCGTTACACAGCGGATCTCTGGAGGAGACATCCCTGGCCGGCCCTGGGAGGCAGCGCCGGCACATCAACTCGGCGGCGCCAAGAGTGAGGTGGGGAAAGTCAGCGGAGGACGGGAAAAAAAAAGAAAAGAAAAAAAAGAAAAAGGGGGCTTGTGCGGTGGCAGGGCAGAAGACAAAAGCCATTTCCCCTCCCCCGAGCCCTCCGCAAGCTCCCTCTATAATTCAGATAATTTGCGTTTTGATTGAATGAACAGCTTTGTAGATTGGGGCATGATTAAATTGCTGACAAATTGCTGGATCCTCGGGCCCATTCGCTTCATTAGGCAGCGCTCTCGTGTCCCTCAGCCTGCCGATGACGCTCTTTAGATGCACCCAGCAACAATGGAGGCCACGTGGCTGCTGACCTGTAAGAATAACACCCCCCCCCCCCCTCCCCTCCATCGCCATCACCAGCACAACCACCACTAGATATATGCCTTCCATATTTGCGCCCAAGGGTCACGCTCACCCGAAACGAGCCTCTTCTCGCTGACCACCTCTTGTGACCCACCGTACTTGGAAAAACACTAAATTATGCATTGCGCATTCCACACAAAAGCACTCTGGCCCCGGTCATGCCTGCCATCCTAAACCCTCGTTATGAAGATACTCCGCTGGAGACGATTTTCATGCAGCGTAGGACTTGTTCACAGGAGGCTAGCAGCTTCCGCGGCGGCAGCGGATGGTACCCCGATCATTCCGAGTTCAGGGCAGAGGGGCCAGGTATGCTGAATATTTCCAATTTTCAGCACTAGTTCCCTCTATCTGTTCAACTACCATTCTCTTAAATAATAGCCTGAACAGACATGCTGCTGGCGCCCGGCGAGGAGAAAGAGCCTGCAGATATACACACAGGCCTCAAATGGGCAGCTGGCACACCATCAGCAAGCAATGCAACTACACTACTATAACTCAACTTATAACATATAAGCTTACTCTGCACTATGAATAACCTGATTTGATACCCATAACATCTATAGTTCTAATATATGTGTATGCGTTTTAAGATGTGCAGCAAAAATCTAGCATGCATTTGCTTGAGTGAGTAGGTTTATAATCTGTATTCACCAACAAATACACAGAAAATTTACAGAAACTTAGGAAAGAAGATGAAACTTATTAATTCTAGAGATGCACAATGATATTACAACCTGGACCTTTAGATACTGGGGCTTAGAAATCGTAATCCAGACTAAGGAAACTACAGGTCCTAAACTCATAAAAATAAAGGGGCTTCAAATGGTTTCTTAAAGAATGATGTTCATAGATGAACAATTCTTGGTGTGAGGGTAAATCTCACAATCTACAAGATTGTTCAACCAATTGGCTGTGAAACTTCAAGATGCTCTGATCTCTCAGGTTCTCAACCTCAGTCTTGTAGACCTTGTGCACTAATCCAATTAATTCCAGGGATGCACAATGATAGTAGAATAATCCAAAGATAATTAATTGACTTGAAAATGGATGTTTAAATTTGATTGATGGTTTGAAACTGTGGTTTGAAAGCTCAGAAATTGTCCTCCAGACTAAGGCAAAGTCTTAAACAAAAAAAAAATAAAGGGGCTTTAAATGGTTTCTTGAGGAATACCATTGATGACCAACTTTTCTTCCATACAAAGTAGGCTTGTAATAGAGATATTTGAGGGTTAAATATCATAAAGAATTTTGACAAATTTGCTGTGGAATTTCATTTAATTATTGTTTGGTTATTTTAGTATCATTGTGCATCCCTGGAATTGATTTGAGGATGGATTTTTAAATTTGACTGATGGTTTGAAATCTCTGGAATTGTACTCCAGAATATAAAGGTGCTTCAAATGTTTTCTTGAGGAATACCATTGATGATCAACTTTTCTTCCATACGAAGTAGGCTTGTAATAGAGATCTGTGAGGGTTAAATCTCATAAAGATGCTCTGGTTTCTCTGGTTCTCAATCTCAGTCTTGTGGACCTTCTGCACCAATCCAATTAATTCCAGGGATGCACAATGACACTAGTATAATCAAAAGATAATTAATTGACTTGAGGATGGACTTTTAAATTTGATTGATGGTTTGAAATTGTGGTTTGAAAGCTCAGAAATTGTAGTCCGGACTAAGGCAAAGTCTTAAACTAAAAAAAAATAAAGGTGCTTCAAATGGTTTCTTGAGGAATGCCATAGATGAACAACTATTGGCTCCATAAGAAGTAGCTTTTTCACAGAGATCTGTAATAATTAAATCTCATAATCTAAAAGTAGTTTTGACTCTCTGGTTTTCAATCTCAGTCTTGTGGACCGTGTGTGCTAATCAAATTAAGTCCAGGGATGCACAATGATACTAGAATAATCAAAAGATAATTGACTTGAAAAAGGACTGATATTACAAACTGTGGTTTGAAAGCTCAGGAATTGAACTCCAGACTAAGGCAAAGTCTTAAATTTAAAAAAAAATAAAGTTGCTTCAAATGGTTTCTTGAGGAATACCAGAGATGAACAACTATTGGCTCTATAAAAGTAGGCATTTAATAGAGATCTGTGAGAATTAAATCTCAAACTGCACAGAATTGTTTAGCCAATTTGCTGTAAAACTTCAAGACGCTCTGGTCTCTCTGGGTTCTTAATCTCAGTGGATGCACAACGATACTAGAATGAGCAAAAGGTGATTAATTGACTTGAAGAAGAACGTTTAGATTTGACTGATGGTTTAAAACTGTGGTTTGAAAGCTCAGGAATTGTACTCTATTGTACTCTTACTAAGACTAAGTCCTAAACTCATAAAAATAAAGGTGCTCCAAATAGTTTCTTGAGATGAACAACTCGTTGCCTCATAAAAGTAGGCTTGTAATAGAGACCTGTGTGGCTTACATCTCAAAATGTACAAGATGGTTTAACCAATTTGCTGTGAAACTTCAAGACACTCTGGTCTTGCAACTGCTAGGATGGTTTGATTTGACTAATGGTTTGAAAATGTGGTTTGAAAGCTCAAGAATTGTGGTCCAGACTAAGGCAAAGTCTTAAATAAAAAAATAAAGGGTCTTTAAATGGTTTCTTGAGGAATGCCATAGATAAACAACCCTTGGCTCCATAAAAGTAGACTTGTAATAGAGATCTGAGAGGGTTACATCTCAAAATGGGTTCTTAATCTCAGTGGATGCACAATGAAACTAGAATAACCAAAAGATAATTAATTGACTTGAAGACGGACGTTTAGATTTGACTGATGGTTTGAAACTGTGGTTTGAAAGCTCAGGAATCGTACTCCAGACTAAGGCAAAGTCTTAAACTCATAAAAATAAAGGTGATCAAAATAGTTTCTTATGAAATGCCATAAATAAACAACTCTTGGCTCCATAAAAGTAGACTTGTAATAAAGATCTGTGAGAATTAAATCTCATAATCTAAAAAAAGAATGTTCAACCATTTTGCTGTAAAACTTCAAGACGCTCTGGTTTCTCTGGTTCTCAACTTATGTAATTATGAAGTAATTATGTAATTATGAAGCTCTTATGTGTCTGGGGAAAGGGGATATTCAACACTGGACAAGGTCAGAAAAGCCCCTTGTCTGGAGGCACTTTTGTAAAACACAAGGTGTAATTTGTCAGAACAGGAATTGGGACTCAGACCAATCTGATCCATGTCAGGTTTAGTCATACCCCCCGACATGCTGCCCCACAGAGAGACGGGGGGGCAACAGAGGGTATCTGATCGTAACCGAGACACATCAGCGCTTCCTGCACCGGAGTAGGACGTCCTCAGAGCCCCGGGGGCTGAGCCGACAGTCCCAGCAGAGAGACTGAAAGCATGTCATCACTGCAGCACAGAGAGAGAGAGAGAGAGAGAGAGAGACAGCTCTCAGAAACAGCAGAGAGACTGAAAGCATGTCATCACTGCAGCACAGAGAGAGAGAGACAGCTCTCAAAAACAGCAGAGAGACTGAAAGCATGTCATCACTGCAGCACAGAGAGAGAGAGAGAGACAGCTCTCAAAAACAGCAGAGAGACTGAAAGCATGTCATCACTGCAGAACAGAGAGAGAGAGACAGCTCTCAGAAACAGCAGAGACTGAAAGCATGTCATCACTGCAGCACAGAGAGAGAGAGAGACAGCTCTCAGAAACAGCAGAGAGACTGAAAGCATGTCATCACTGCAGCACAGAGAGAGAGACAGCTCTCAAAAACAGCAGAGAGACTGAAAGCATGTCATCACTGCAGCACAGAGAGAGAGAGAGAGAGAGAGACAGCTCTCAGAAACAGCAGAGAGACTGAAAGCATGTCATCACTGCAGCACAGAGAGAGAGACAGCTCTCAGAAACAGCAGAGAGACTGAAAGCATGTCATCATTGCAGCACAGAGAGAGAGACAGCTCTCAGAAACAGCAGAGAGACTGAAAGCATGTCATCACTGCAGCACAGAGAGAGAGAGAGAGAGAGAGAGAGAGAGAGACAGCTCTCAGAAACAGCAGAGAGACAGGACTGAGAGTAGGAGGGTTCTCTCTCTCTCTGAATGACTTAAACGGTTTTTCACAAACAAGACCTCACCTCTAATAGACGGTTCTTTATAGAACTCTGTTTCTCGGTTCTTCGCCATGAATAAAATACATCTGTAAATAGTTTTCTCTATCTCCTTTATTCTCTCTGTCTCTCTGTCTTTCTGTCTTCTGTTTGTTTCTTTGTTTCTGTCTTTCTTTATCTCTTAATTCTTTTTCAATTAGTCAATCCAGCTCTTTTGCATTTTTATGTTTATTTTTGTTTCTTTGAACCAATAGTTTGTACATTTTACTCATAGATCTTTTTCTTTCTTTCTTTCTTTCTTTCTTTCTTTCTTTCTTTCTTTCTTTCTTTCTTTCTTTCTTTTTTGTCCTTTGCTTAGTTTTTTTTCTTTTTCTTGTTTTCTTCCAGTCATTCTTTTCATTTGTTCTTTCTTTTTTGTTACTTTCCATTTTGAATTTTCTGTCTCTGCTTCTGTCTTTCTTTCTTTCTTTCTTTCTTTCTTTCTTTCTTTCTTTCTTTCTTTTTTTTCTTTGTTTCACTTTCCCCATCATATATGTCTTTGTTCCCATCATTTTTCCCTCCCCAATGTTTTTTATTTCTGTTTGTATGTCTGTGTTCTTTTGTTTTTTATTTTTGCTCTCCTTTTTCTTTCACTTTTTTTCTTTGTTCCTGTCTGTTTGTTCCATGTCTTTTTTTATCTCAATTTTTTGCATTTGTCTTCTTTCTTTTATTTTTTACTTTCTTTGCTTATTTTCTTTATTTTTTCTTTTTTTACTTTTCCTTCCTTCCTTACTATTTTTCTTTTTTGTTTTCCTTCTCTTTTTTCTTTTGTTTGTTTGTTCTTTTTCTTTTTCGCTTATTTTTTTTCATTTCTTTTTTCCTTTGTCCTTTTCTTTGTTTTTTCCCTTTCTTTTTTCTTCCATTCTTTCTTTTAATCTTTTTTTTCTTTTTTTCTTTCTTTACTTCTCTGTTACTTTCTATTTAGCATTGTTCTGTCTCAGCTTTTTTCTTTTTTTCTAATTCATTCCTTTTCTCTGCCTCTTTTTTTCTTGCATACCTGTCTCATTTTCTTACATTCCTCTCTTTCTTCTTTCTTAATTCCTGTGTTTTATCCTTTGTTTTTTTCTTATTCCGTGTTTTTCCTGTTCGCTGCAGGTTCTGTCAGGACTCCAGGACCACCTCCCTCCCTCTTACAGCACATGACAGGTTTTAGCGAATCACTCAATGCAGTGAGGAGAAAAAGACAAAGGAGAAACAATGTGTGCAGACTTCAGACGAGCTGACACCGAAATCCTGAAAACACCAAGAATGAGGAGTGGGGAGGGCTGGGGTAAAGGCAGGGGGTGGAGTGGTGGTATGAGTGGTGGTATGTGTGGTGGGCGGGTGGTGGGGGTTCAGATTGAAAGGAGGGGGGTTGGTTGGTGGATTACAACAGATGCCAACACACACAGCACGCACGGGCCGAGTCCTGTCCCAAACATCGCGTGTCCAATTCCACAGGAAACACAATTAATAACGGCTGAAGAAGGACGAAGAAAACAACCGGAGAGATTAAGAACCAGCAGTGTTCCTCTCTTTCTCTCTTTCTTTAAATCTCAGACACGCAGGATTAAGATCAAAACTACTGAACAACAATAGCATGAAACAGGGCACTTAACTGTTAGCATGCTAGCATGATGCTAACATATAAACAACAACTGAACATCACCAAATCCAAATATAAAAGCATATAAAATATATATTACAGCTCTCAACCTTAAAACACATTTATTTTTTCAGTAAAAAGTTATAATTGAGTAGATAAAAAAAGAGTATCACTTTAAAATAAGACTACCTTTATAAAGGGTTTATAAATGGTTTACAATTAGTTTATTAATGGTTACTAATTAGTTTGTAAATGCCTTAAAAACCATTAATAATCAGTTATAACACTTACATACATAGAAAGGGCAACAATGACCTGTTGTTTATAAATGACTAAAGGAGTTTGTGGTGGAATGATTAAACTTGGGAGTTAAATGGATACACTAATGTTGACTGAAGGAGAATATGGAGATGGAGAAGACAAAGTAAATTGAGTATTTGACAAGATTTGAAGTTTAACAATATAGATGGCTGTGGGTTCACTATTTGGCAAACAACAGGTCATTGTTGCCCTTTCTCCGCATGTGTTATAACTGATTATTAATGATTTTTAAGGCATCAAACAACAATCTAATTAGTAACCATTAATAAACCAATTGTAAACCATTTATAAACCCTTTATAAAGGTAGTCTTATTTTAAAGTGGTACCAACAAGAGATTAAAGGGTCCACATGGTTAAAATTACAAAAATCTTGGGGAACTTTTAGAGGATGTTTAGTTTAAAAGTGCAGAGCAACCGCTGAGGGTCTTTTAAGAAAACCTTTTTTTTTCTCAACAGATTTTAAATTGAAGAACTCCAAACAAGTTCCCCAAGAAACCTAAAAAAAGATTTCAAACAGTTTATTGCCTTTTATTTTTATAGAAATTAAACCCAAACTGTATACCATGTTGTGAAATTTGCAACTCAATTCTGTAAAACTGTAAATTCTGTGAAGTCCTACCAAAGGTACAGCCAGACCCGCCTACTAATTTAGTAGACCCGCCCCTTTTTCCCAGATCACGTGTGTCTCAGATTGCCTTCATTGGTTATTTATTTATTTATTTATGTATTTATTTATTTTACAGGTAAACTGTAGTTTTGAACCATTTCTTTGTCATATGTAATTTGATTTTGAGTAAAGGGAAAAATCTTTTTTTTTTTTTTTTAGACCATAATCGACCAGTACTACACCTGATCAACTCAGCTACTCCATGTAATGTGGTGAGGCACTCTGTTCCAGCCAAGGCTGTCAATCACTTCATTCCTAATGCAGTGTAGCCATGCCTTTTTACAATATAATAGAAAATATAGTAGAATATTTGGTTTCTGGAGGAAAATTAAAACGTGGCACTAATAGCACAGGAAAAACTAACTGTTGAGATTAGACACTGAAGGTAAAATCAGTTTAGAGGATGAAAAATGGGCTGTTTTGTCATTGAAACAAATGGGGAACTACAGATCATATTAAAACCAGCCAGTAGAGGTGCTAGACCTCATTTCTGAGGGACAATGCACTGTACCAAGATCTTACATTTCCTGAGAAAAAACCCAAAAGCAGAAACAGTGTTTACTGTATATTCTCCCTTTGTTTGGTACAATAGCAGAGCCTAGCTTAGCCTGCCCTCCAATCAGCCCACAGAGAGAGAGAGAGAGAATGAGAGGAAGCAGGAAAATGATGGGGTGAGCAGCAGAAGGGGGAGAGGTGAGATCACTCATCTGCAGCAGCAATTAAGTGTGTATCTTTGGCACACAGAATCAACACTGTAGGACCATTGATGGTGAAGTGTGTGTAATTGCACTGATAGCCATGACACCACATAAATGGAGGAATGTACGAGAGAGAGAGAAAGAGAGAGAGAGAGAGAGAGAGAGAGAGAGAGTAAGAGATCAACATCTAACAAGAGTGTTTTTACACATATCTGACTAGCTAGTGTGTGTAGTATAAAGCAGGAAGACCAGTCTGTATAATCATTGTCTGTTTAAAAAGAGTGTGTATCTGTGTGTGTGTGACCAGGAGAAGTGTGTATTTTTATTTATTTAATAAAACTCAATAAAACATAGCACTATTAACACACTATTACTAGTAACGCACTATTTATTCTACAATACATCCCTGAAAATGCTCAACACGCTTGCAGGAGAACACTAGTTGCCAGGTCTGTGTCACCATTTAAAAAAACACCCTTAGTGTGTTTTCACACAAGCACTATTTGCTCTGTTATATATATATATATATATATATATATATATATATATATATATATATATATATATATATATATATATATATACACATAATATCAGGTTAAACTGCAACTGAACAGCTTGAATGTTTGACTCAAATAAAAGGAGTATATTTGATATGTGGGTCGGATCAAGACCAGATTATATTCTCATCACAATCAAACCACTCCAGAGTTGATAGATATACTCCTTTTATTTGAGTCAAACGTTCAAGCTGTTCAGTTACAGTTTAACCTGATATATTAACCAATATTTAATTCCCATAACTATGTGTTTTCGGCACAAACTCTGTGCACTGTGTTTGAAAGCACAGCTGCACATTTTCTCTGTGTTTTGTGTTAAATCAGCTTCAAACTTCATAAATATACATGCTGGTTAGGAACACAGAACGTGCACTTCTTCCTGTATTTACTTTCTGTCTCCAGACAGCACCAGACAGCTGTGACCAATCAGAAGAGACAACATACATTTAAATTTGTGCCTGTGTGAAAACAAACCAAACCAAGGGAGACAATGCTTCAAGTAAATAAACTTATTAAGTGATTCAGACCAGAGAAACGAACTACAGGTGTGAAAACTTCCCAAAAGACGGGAAAGTGATCTCCTGGCACTAAGACACTTAGACTGTTATGCCACTAATGCTGGGTGGTGGAGCTTAGTGGTAGAGATGGGTGGTGCTGGGAGTCCAGAGCGAGTGAGGTAAGCAGCTTGCTTTCTTCTGCACGACTGATTCCTCCGACAGGAGGTGAGTACACACTTTCCAAACCAACACATTTACAACAAACACTAATCTCCACGCCCAGGATCTGCAGACACTGCTGTTTCTCTGCTGCAGACTCCGCCCACTACTGCTGCTGCACACTCATCACCTCATCACTCATTATCTATCCGGGTAATACGGCCAATATATATATCATATACATATATATGTTCCATCAAACACAAGATTTACAGATGGTGTGATGATACAGCAAAACAGACCATTCAATCTATATAAATGACAACATAAAAATATTGTCATTTAGAGCATTTATTTGCAGAAAATGAGAAATGGACAAAATAACAAAAAAAAAATGCAGAGCTTTCAGACATTATATAATGCAAAGAAAACAAGTTCATATTCATATTCAAGTATTAAGAATTCAGAAATCAATATTTAGTGGAATAACCCTGTTTTTTAATCACAGTTTTCATGCATCTTGGCATCATGTTCTCCTCCACCAGTCTTACACACTGCTTTTGGACATTTTAATAAAATCAGTTCAATGTCAGTTGAGTTAATGTACAGATCACTGTAACAGATCCAAAAGAAAGAATAAAAAAGACAGTCTTAATCACTTTTAGCTCATCAAAGCAAATTGAGATTATATGGACAGTTTGGATTCTTTAAATAGATTTGCTTTGATTTCACATTTTACTCATTGTCTTAATTACTGTATGATTAACGTGATATAACTTATTAATTACACATAGACAGTAGGGGTGGGCGATATGGCTCTAAAATAATATCACGATATTTCAGGGTATTTTTGCGATAACGATATCATTTCAGGAATATAGTATAATAGTATAACAGAATAATCATAATGTGGCAAAATAAATAATATAGCATAAAATAATATAGTGCAGCAAAAAATATTGGAGAATATTTAGTGCATGCATATAAACTGCAAACTAAAACAATTATACAATAAATACACCTAAAGCTTCACAGTAAATAATAGACTACTTTTTAGACAGAACAGCCCTGTTATCACGATATGGATTTTTAATATCACGATATTTCTGTGTCACGATATATTGTATACGATATAATATTGCCCACCCCTAATAGACAGTATGGTATTGGGACAGTTTTAAGGGTTAATGCAAGCTGATTGACTGTTCACATGAGGCTTCAGATCCAGCAGAACAGATTTATATGTTATAAATATTTGTACAATTGTAAAAATATGTGTATATTCTAAACTCAGCCGGTAATAGAAACACTGTTCACTGTTGTTTTAAACAGTGTGTAGACCAGCAGGTCCTGTTATCTATCCAGGAGCTTCAGCTCGGTGTTGATTTCACAACTTCTAAACACCTGTTGTGAGCCGACACCTGTCCCAATAGAAATCTAATATCAGTTCTGCTCTTCTTCTTTTTTTCTCTAAACCCTGGCGCTGCTCATCCTCCCAGCAGCACACAGTGTTCCTCCGCTGATAACCATCATCAGCCCAGTATCATTTCTACTGTGCGCCTTTTAAACGCTTACAATACCAGCTGAAACAGACTCCACTCTCAGAGTAAGAGCCGTGAGAATTCTGCCCCCAACCAGAGACCAGAGAGTTTAAAACTCGTCCAACTCGACTGGAGGTGTCCAGTAATCCTGCTGCATTACAAAACCGGAGACCAAACCGCAGTGTGATTCTAAGCATGTCTCTATCTCTACATCTGAGATTTATAACGGGAACACTCAGCCAACAGCACCAGGAACCAGGAAGCGTGTGGCTTTCTCTGTGTGTGTGTGTGTGTCGGTGTGTGTGTGTGTGTGTGTGTGCATTTGTGTTTTTCTACAGATTTGGGACAGATATGTTCTGCATATGAAAGAAAAACAGAGCTACTCAGCTAGAAAAATAATGTATCACTGCTATTATAATAGCTGCATTTAAACCCACGCACACACACACGCATTACCATACATATGAACATATGTAGCATATGGGGCATATTATCTTTACATATACTATACACAATGAGACAAAGGGAGAAATAAAGAGAATGAGAGAGAGAGAGGACATATACAAAGTAGTGCTCAAAAAAATGTAAATATCATTAAAAATGTACTTTATTTCAGTATTTTTTAGTTCAAAATGAGAAACTCATATATAATAATAAAGATGTATTACACAAAGAGAGTGATCTATTTTAAACGTTAATTAATTTTATGTTTGATGATTATGGCTTACAGCCAATGAAAACCCAAAAATCAGTGTTTCAGAAAATTAGAATTTTATATAAGGCCAATTGGTACTTTTGGTATACAGTGCGGGCAGTCTGCCAAGTCCTGCTGGAAAATGAAATCCTCATCTCCTTAAAAGTTGTCAGCATAGAGAGAGAGAGAGAGAGAGAGAGAGAAAGAGACTAGATGGAGATAGAAACAAATAAATAAAGAGAGAAAGAAAGAAACGAGAGTAAAATGGGGTTTAATGATAAAATGCCCCATATATCATATGCATATGTTTAGTTTCAATATCTGTGTATTTTCTTCTTATATTTTTTTGCACTTAGTAGAAATTAGTAGTTGTTTATTGTATTGTGTCTTTCCAAATATAATGATGAATGGGCCAATATAATTGATTCAAAAGTACTTGACATAATTGTTCTAATACTGACTTGTGCACTAAAATATATATATATATATATATATATATATATATATATATATATATATATATATATATATATATATATATACAGTTGTGGTCAAAAGTTTACATACACTTGTAAAAAAACATAATGTTATGGCTGTCTTGAGTTTTCAATAAGTTCTACAACTCTTATTTTTCTGTGATAGAGTGATCGGAACACATACATGTTTGTCACAAAAAACAGTCATAAAATTTGGTTCTTTCATAAATTTATTATGGGTCTGCTGAAAATGTCCCCAAATCTGCTGGGTCAAAAATATACATACAGCAACAAAATTTGTCAATTTTGGTGATGTAGCGAGTTGTGTCAATCAAATTAGCTTCATGTCATGGCCTCTTCACTTCTTGTAAGTGATTCTGATTGACTACAGCTGTTGACTTCTCATGAGCCCATTTAAATAGGGCTCATTTGACCCAGTGATTAGACTCAGCTACAAAAGCTACAATGGGAAAGTCAAAGGAACTCAGTGTGGATCTGAAAAAGCGAATTATTGACTTGAACAAGTCAGGGAAGTCACTTGGAGCCATTTCAAAGCAGCTACAGGTCCCAAGAGCAACTGTGCAGACAATTATACGCAAGTATAAAGTGCATGGAACAGTTGTGTCACTGCCACGATCAGGAAGAAAACGCAAGCTATCACATGCTGCCGAGAGGAGATTGGTCAGGATGGTCAAGAGTCAACCAAGAATCACCAAGAAGCAGGTCTGAAAGGATTTGGAAGCTGATGGAACACAGGTGTCAGTCTCCACAGTAAAGCGTGTTTTACATCGCCATGGACTGAGAGGCTGCCGTGCAAGAAAGAAGCCCTTGCTCCAGAAAAGGCACCTTAAGACTCGGCTGAAGTTTGCTGCTGATCACATGGACAAAGATAAAACCTTCTGGAGGAAAGTTCTCTGGTCAGACGAAACAAAAATTGAGCTGTTTGGCCACAACACCCAGCAATATGTTTGGAGGAGAAAAGGTGAGGCCTTTAATCCCAGGAACACCATGCCTACTGTCAAGCATGGTGGTGGTAGTATTATGCTCTGGGGATGTTTTGCTGCCAGTGGAACTGGTTCTTTGCAGAAAGTAAATGGGATAATGAAGAAGGAGGATTACCTCCAAATTCTGCAGGAAAACTTAAAACCATCAGCCAGAAGGTTGGGTCTTGGGCGCAGTTGGGTGTTCCAACAAGACAATGACCCAAAACACACATCAAAAGTGGTAAAGGAATGGCTAAACCAGGCTAGAATTAAGGTTTTAGAATGGCCTTCCCAAAGTCCTGACTTAAACCCCATTGAGAACATGTGGACAGTGCTAAAGAAACGGGTTCATGCAAGAAAACCATCACATTTAGCTGAACTGCACCAATTCTGTCAAGAAGAGTGGTCAAACATTCGACCTGAAGCTTGCCAGGAGCTTGTGGATGGCTACCAAAAGCGCCTAGTTGCCGTGAAAATGGCCAAGGGACATGTAACAAAATACTAATGTTGCTGTATGTATATTTTTGACCCAGCAGATTTGGTGACATTTTCAGCAGACCCATAATAAATTTATGAAAGAACCAAATTTTATGACTGTTTTTTGTGACAAACATGTATGTGTTCCGATCACTCTATCACAGAAAAATAAGAGTTGTAGAACTTATTGAAAACTCAAGACAGCCATAACATTATGTTTTTTTACAAGTGTATGTAAACTTTTGACCACAACTGTATATATATATATATGCAGTATATATATATATATATATATATATATATATATATATATATATATATATATTGCTGTATTTTCATCAAATTTCACCAAAAGTAAAAAATATAACATTTTATAATATTAATAATGGTCTCTGTGTATCAAATAATGGAGTACATTAAATATATTGGACAAATACAGTATAATCTATCTCTAAAAAATGTGAATGTAAATAGTGCCAGTTTCCTTTTGTATCTAAAACAATATACTGTACATCCTTTATATAATATTATATAATCTTAAAATCTGATAGGTTGAGAAGTGTATTAGTTGTCATATATCATGCAATAGTTTTACATGTTTTTTTTTTTTTTATAACAGTAGTGAGTTAACTATAGTGAACTGTTTAAAAAAACTGATATGAACTTGACACTTGGACACTTGGGCAGTTCTACGGCAGTTCTATCCAAATCACAAATTTTGAGTTTAATAGAAGCAGCAGTTATCTTGGACTGTTTTCAGGCCTCCAAAGGTATTTAGTGGACTTTGAGTTCAAGCCTGTAAATTACCTTTTCCTCAGAACCATTAAAACAATGAGACTCAGCAGGAAAGACAGACCACCCACCCCATTTGTTCACCCACAGATGGGAAAACCATTAGTATGTAACATATGTAATATTAACCATATGCCTATTTTTAGCTTATTGTGTCAAAGCTGGTTAGTTACTGCTGCACAGTCGCATTCATTGTGGAACTACTTTCAACTTTTTGTTGGAAGGTATATAGATCTTCCTGTTTTGGGGCAGGCCTGATGAGTGCCAGTTTCATCATAATGTTTTTTGATCTTCTTTGTGACTGCACTTGAAGATACTTTCAATGTGGACCTTCATTTAGTTGAGTAGTTCTTGCTTCTCATAATCTGGATTAGAACATTATTCAAATAGAGCTATTATTCACTGTATACCTGTAACTCTACCTCTACACTACTTTACTTTAACTGATGCTCTCAAACACATTAAGAGACAAGAGATTATCTAATAATTAACTCTTGACGTGTTTAGCACAGCTGTTAACTGTTAAAGTCATTCCTACTGAAAAAAGTTTATGCTTTATCGACTTTAACGACTTAAGACGTCAAATCCTTAACAAGTTCTAAACTGTTCTGGTGGTACAAGGGGGATCTATACTGAAAAAAAAAATGATGAGTAAAATTGACTTTACTGTCTCAACACATGGATGGCATGTAATACATTATTTTAGTATACTAAAAAAAAAAAATTACATGCCATCCATGTGTTGAGACAGTGTGACGTGTGTTTTAACTAAAAACATTTACATTTTAGGGATTATGATATATTATGTATCATAAACTATTTGAGTAATATTATATAAATTAAGTAATTGTAATTAGGTAATATTGTACGTAGAAATGAAGTAAAGTTTACTAAAAAAAAGGATTGATTCAGCAAAAATAAATGAAGTTGGGGTTGGGTAGTCGAGCTTAACGCCACATCAGCTCGTCGGCTATTTCGTGGCAGGATAGGTACTGTTTATTCACAAGGTTCTACGATCTAAGCCATCGCAAGGCAGACAGACACAGACAGACACACAGACACATTCACTCACACACTCACACCTAAGGGGCAATTTCAATCAAGTTCCAATTAGCCTGAACGTACCGTCTTTGGACTGTGGGAGGAAACCGGAGAACCCGGAGGAAACCCACGCAGACACGGGGAGAACGTGCAAACTCCACACAGAAAGACCCGGGTCGCCCCAGCCGGGAATCGAACCCAGGCCGTCTTGCTGTGAGGCGGAAGTGCTACCCACCGCGCCACCGTGCCGCCCAAATAAATGAAGTAAAGTTTACTAAAAGAAAGGATTGACTGAAGTTCAGTTCACTTATTTACTCTATGTAACATTTAAGTCTTAAAACCGAGTTGAAGTTACTTAAATTGCAAATGCAGAAAGTTGTAAAACTTTTTTAAGTAAATTTAACTCATATTTTTTTTTCAGTGTACACAATATATAATCGGAGTAAGCATGATTCCATGTCCTAAAGATTAATAAAAAACAGCATGAGTGTGTGTGTGTGTGTGTGTGTGTGTGTGTGTGTGTGTGTGTGTGTGTGTGTGTGTGTGTGTAAAAGTGTGTGAGAAGTCCTGAACCATGTGGTTTCCATCCCTAAATTGAGTGCAAAAACCACAAATGTGTTTTCAGGCCCTCGGCCTTCACCTCAGAGCCTGGCAGCTGAGCGGCCTGAGTTAAGTGCAGCGAGTGGAGGAGCTCAGGAGGACGTTCTGTTAACGGCCAGACAGTCACGTTAATGACTGGGACTGGAGCTTTAATGGGTTCGGAAGTGTAGCTAAGCTGGCTGTCCCTCAGTCGCTGTCCACGGTGTCGGGAAAGGGTATATAAACCATGTCCAAATGCTTGTGGACACTAGGGGTGGACGATATGGTGCTAAGATAATGTGACAATATTTAAGGGATTTTTTATTTTTTTGGGGCGATAATGATACTGTTGCAGTTATGACATGAACAGTATATATTTTTAATCAATTTTAAGACTACACTACTACTACTACAATAGAATGTTTTATTAAATATAATGGCTGGCAACATTTAGCATGAATAAAATCTGTAAACCAAAATCTGTCTATTTTGTAAACAACAGTAACTTAACAAGACTCTGATTTTGTCTGAAATATTTATAATAATAAAAATAATGTAACATAAAAATAATTTGATGTAACAAAAAATTGACCAAAGTAAATAACAAAACATACATACATTTTATTATTTTAATAATTATAATGATTGCATAATATGTAATTGACACCCTGTCTAATGAATGCATTATTAAGCTACTTCAAGTTTCACCCATGTACTGACACAGATGTGCAAATGCACACATTCTATTGTACTGCCAATAGAGTAGGACTTCCTGTAGGACTTCCTGTATATATATTTTTAGGATATCTATTTAAAAAAAAAAAGAAAATGTGAATCTTTTGAAACCATGGCCTAATGATGTCAGGTGTGGGTACTTTTGGTTTGGGATTGGTTGGTGTGGTGCAGTGGATAACACCACTACCTGCTAGTGAGCTACCTGACAGCTATCATGTGAGAAACTGGGGTTTAGTTCCCAGCCTGGGTGACTGAATGCTGCACTACGCCAATTAGAGTCCTTGGGCAAGACTCCTAATACTATAATGTGTGTATCAGATAAATGCAGTAAATAAAATGAAATGAATGAACAGAGGATGACCTTAATTTTGCTTTTATCTCTTATTGAAAGCAATCAATTCTCTCTCTCCAACTCTCCTGAATAATGAATATAGTAGAAAGTCTGTTCCGTGGACATTAAATACAGTTACTCCAAACTAAAGCATTATAAACTATTTTTAATATGGTTAAATACAGAGAAACTTTGCATTGAATGTGAGCAAATGTCCCAATACTTTTGGTCATGTAGTAAAGTTCAGCTCGGGTTGGGATTAAAGCCATTCTGATTCTGATTCTGAGTCAGTCTCAGCTGTGACTGAAGGTGATGCAACGTATGCTGGAGGAGCTACAACCCATAATACCACAGAGAGAGAGAGAGAGAGAGAGAGAGAGGGAGAGAGAGAGAGAGAGAGAGAGAGAGAGAGAGAGAGAGAGAGAGAGAGAGTAAAAGAAGATGTACAAGTAATAAAGTGGTCTCCATGCTCCGCCCCCTCTCCTTTACTGTGAACAGCCCAACCCCCCCAATATCCCACTGTTCCCATTCAGGTCCTCTCTCTTCTATTCAGTCCCAGTTCAGCTGAATGGAGCTTTACTGGCACAGAAGCGCAGCAACTCTGCCAAACACTGCTGAATACATACACACACACACACACACACA
Source organism: Astyanax mexicanus (assembly GCF_023375975.1). NCBI lineage: Eukaryota > Metazoa > Chordata > Actinopteri > Characiformes > Acestrorhamphidae > Astyanax > Astyanax mexicanus. The sequence goes on along the minus strand of NC_064415.1, from coordinate 10,247,172 downwards.
CACACACACACACTCACACAAACACACACACAAACACACACACACATTCAATTAAACAACACACACACGCACATTCACTTAAACAACACACACACTCAGAGGAAGGATATTAATAGTCATCAAATTCCACCTTTACCCCCCCCACCTCTCTCTCTCTTTCTTGCTCTCTCACTTCATTCTCATCTTTTCTTCCATTCATCGTTCTTCCTTTATATTTTTCTTTATATTCCACTAAGCACCATCCACCTCTGTCTCTCTCTCTCTCTCTCTCTCTCTCTTCCTACACCATCTTTTTTGTCCCAGCTCTAAAATTATTCTCTCTGTTTCTTCCTTTCTCTGTATCCACTATCTTTCCTTCTCCACAATTTCTCTTTCTCACTGTACCATTTTTCATTCGACCCTTCTCTCTCTTCAGCAATATCTCTCTCTTTCTCTCATTCTTTTTTGTTTATCATCCCCTTTTCTCATACAACCACCCTTCTTTCTATTGCTGTTCCTTACCCATTCTTCTTTATTGTTTTACTCTGCGTTCTTTTTCTACATATGTATATATATATACAGTATGCATATGACAGGAATTCTTCAAACTCATCAGAGTCAGTTCAACTGTTTAAACAATGATAAACAACAAACTATAACCACTGAAATCTTTTTTTATTTTATTCAACATATGATATATGCTTATATCTGATATATCATCACTGTCCAATGAAAAACATCTCCGTCGATTTTTAGTTTATGAAATAATTTGAACACACTAATTGTCCCTTACACTGTGCCAATTTTTTGGATGAACGGACCAATAGAAATATATAAAAATGGTCTGAAATAAACTCTTTTTACATTGACTTCCATTGAAAGTTTAGAAGGCTTTTTCTCTCTCCTCTAAAGTTGCTTTTTTGAAAATACTTGTTTTTCATTGGACAGCCACGATATCTGATACAAAGACTGAGGCACAATACTGTCGCATTCATCTATCTTCTGTCCTCTATCTTCAGCAGTAAGCAAGTTATCCAAAAGCAGTGTGTAAGACTGGTGGAGGAGAACATGCCAAGATCCATTAATGAAACAACAACGTTCATTTTACTCAAAAATATACCTATAAATAGCAAAATCAGAGAAACTGATTCAAAAACTGAAGTGGTCTCTTTTTTTTCCAGATCTGTATAATACTATACATACAGTACATACTCAAAAACTAGATACTATTAGCATCCCTCCACCAACCGTCTTTATTTTTATCCTCTCTCTTTTCTTTTTCATTACTATCCTCCGTTTCACTCTCCTAACCATCTCTCTCTCTCTCTCTCTCTCTCTCTCTCTCTCTCATCCGTCCTGTCTTCTCTGTCTCGCTGTTGAACAAAGGCTCTGGTTCACAGCATGTCACGGCATGACACTGTACACACACACACACTGTACACACACACTGTACACACACACTGTACACACACACACACACACGGAGGATGAGTGATTAAACATGAGACAGGATGGAAGCAGACAAATCCACCACCCCTGCACTCTTTCATCTTCTGCTCCGGTCCCCTAACCGCACTCACTGTCTGCCACCAGCGCTCCCAGTTACACCCATACATAATGCTGTTTGGAAAGTGCTGCTTCCACATCGCCTCCCATTAAAATTCCATCCTTTTCCCTGGAAATATACACACATACACACACAGACACACACTGATGACCCAGGCAATATTTATATACTTCTGTTAAAACACATCCGGAGACTTTAAATATCCTTATTCTTGCTACCTTACACCCCATCAAGAGGCCATTTTCACGCCTTATGTCCGCGCTGTTAAAATAGCGTCAGAGTTTAGGAAGAAATCTACACTGATGGGTGTGGTGGTCTGAAGTGGAAGTGAGGTGTGTTCAGGTAAATATCTTGTGTGTTTCTATTTTGGTTAAGAAAAACACAGGTGCGCCACTGACTGATTAAAACCCTGACAACAGCCAATCATCAGAGTCCATTCTTATAGGTACTCCCAGCGCTCTGTGTACACCCCCGCTCGTTTAACACACACACACACACACACAGGGACACAAACCCGACATTTAACTCAACAATAAACAGAACAAAAGAATAAAATAACATTGCCGTTCCCTTAAATGAGCTGCTGATATTTCTTCACAGTGTGAACGAGCAGGTCAGTATCTGCCTCTGCTGAGACGTACAAAAGCGCCACGCTGTTAAGATACGAACATGCCAAAGTCAGAGCTCACCTGCCTCTTAAAGGGAATGACAAGTGACACACTGATTGGTTTATTTCACGTTGCACCCAAAAAAACAGCCATGATTATTTAATAGAGAATTAGTTCATGCCTTTTGCACGTTTCGAGCCACACAAGGTTTATTTTTTTGCGTCCACATGATACCAAAGACACCCAGATGAATAAGGATCACTAAAACAGGGCCCCTGGATTATATTGTTCACTTATCATACAATATATAAACATATTATTGATCAATTGTTCTCTTTAAACACTTTTAGTGTTTTAAAAAAAAGGCAGCTTCTTAAAAACCATTGCATCAATAATGGCACCTCCATACACACAGAGTAATCAGACAGTAACAGGTGAAGATGTGTTACTAATAGATTAATAAGTCAGTTAAACTAAGAACTAAGACTGTTCTGCTGAATCGGCTGATTCTACACTTCCACACTCAACTCCACATTAGCATCTAGCGCAAATCTACCAGAGACTGCAGCTATGCTAATTCACATACCGTATATACAGTTATAGACTGCCAGCAGTTTCTACCATCAAGCTCTGTTTATTTACAGTTAGGGGTGTGCAATATCGTACCGTACGCAATAATATCGCCAACCTTTTTGGATATCGTGAATGATATTATACTCTGAATATATATATATATATATATATATATATATATATATATATATATATATATATATATATATATATATATATATCTACTAGAGACAGATTATATCTGTCCAGTATCATTTATTTAACTTTAATCCTGGATATATGTAAATATTTGGAGTGCATTATTAGTATTGTAACATTCTGAATGATTGACTTCTGTTACAAATATGATAAAATTCTTGTATTTTTTAATATCTCAGTTAAGGATGTGCCACATCATATCGTATGTCGCAATAAAATGTAATTTTCATTTTGTTTCAGTGGTGTATTTTTGAAATATTTTTATTTAAATTCAGTTTTATTGTTTTGTCATATCGTCATATTGTTGAATATCGTTATCGCGAAAATACCATGAAATATCGTGATATTGTTTTAGGGCCATATCGCCCAACCCTATTTACATTACAGCTGCCATTCACAATTTCAATGCATTCTAAGTTGTCGAATAAATGAGTGTGAATGAAAAGGTCAGTTTCCTCTGCTGAGAAGCGCAGAAGCACTGCACCGTTAAAATAGCAATCAGCCAAAGTTAGTGATCACCTGGCTCTTAAAAGAAAATGGCAAGTGACACTTAATTAAGAGAATTAGTACATGACTTTTGTGCATTTTGAGCTGCAAAAGACATGCTAAATATCATGGGACAGGAACTTTTTTCTTTTTTCTTCATCCTCGTCCAATAGATGCTAAAAATGCTCACTGTCTACTGTGGGTGGTAACTAATGCCTTCTTTGATGTATTACTTCTACATCCTGCTTCAACACTCTGGATCAAGGAATGCCCCATTCCTCTGGCACCCAGCCTCACTCACAAGAGAACACCTCACCACTTACACTTAAACTTGTAAGTGTGGGCATTGCCCAGTCTGAGGTAACACTTTATTAACAATTCATACACTGCCGTCCCACGGCATGTTAGTGTACGTGTACATAAATGACTGACTGATTAACAGTACAGTATATTTTACATTTTTACATTAATAAAATGTAGCATTAGCATAGCATGAAGCAGTGGGACACAGCGCTCTGACCTGAAATGTGCTTAATAAGCGCAAAACGTGCTTCACATAGCTGCAGAAAGACCCAGTTACGCTGAAGCTACAGCAGAGCGGCTGTAATAACTCTACATACACATCTAAGGGTTCTTTTAAATAGAGTGAAAAAACTGCAGTTTTGACATCACTGATCCGATGATGTCATTTTAAGCAAAATGAAGAAATGTTTTTTTTTTTTTTGCTGATTGCTAACAATAAGCAGGTTCACACAGCAGATTTCTCCAGCCTCCGTATCTCCAGCATCACTGTAGCAGCCCGCTCCAGGGTACGGAGAAACCTCCGGAAGGGGGCTGAGGGAGGGTGGAGGGGAGGGGGGGGGGCAGCAAGAGGATTAAACTGTGCCAGGTGGTGTCCCATTTTCTTCCCAGTGTCCCCTGCTACGCCTCCAGATATAAGAATAGCAATTCCGAGCCTTCAGATTGAGTCTATTCTGAAGAGCGTGCTTTTGGCTAGAGCGAGGTTGTGCATTAGCTTAGCAACGGGTAGTAATAAAGAGTAAAGATTCAGCATTACTGAGAGACTTTCACCTCGGGCTTTGGTGCTAATGGAGCGGAACAGATAAGGGATAGCTTAAAGGATAGTGTCGCTTCTTCAGAACGCTTCACCAGGGCTTTGGCGTATCAGGAAATGACAGAAAACAATATTTCCAAAAAAAAAAAAAAAAAAAAAAAAAAAAACGGGGTCGCTAAACGGTCTCACAGTCGCTAAATAATTCAAGCGCCGCGAGAAAAAAAAAAAAAAAACACTGATCTACGACTTGACGCCAAGCCTGAGGAACTCATTTTGCACATTTAGCAAAACAGGATTTGGTGAACGGTTGTTTTTTTATGAACATTCGCACAGTAAACAATGTTTATTGACTGTGAAATGAAGCGAGGCTGCTGTCGTTCTTCATTCCAGATGGCTAGAAACGCCATTTCCCCAGACCCACACTGAAACGCTTCAAAAAAAACCCCCGACAAAACGGCGGTGGAAGATGAGCAAAGCCGCGCTAACCGAATCCCGTCACCCTAACCGAATAAGCAGGCGCATCACAGGACGGGAAAACGCTGAGATATTGACCCACTTATTGACTAATGCGGTGACTGTATTCCAAAACAGATGGTGCGATAGGAAAAAAAAAAGAGAGAGAAAAAAAAAAGGCGCAGTGAGCCATCAATCAGCTGTTTGATTTGATTTTTTTATTTCATTTTCTCCAGCAGTTGCTTTGCGGCAGGATGTGACATTTCATGGGAAGACCCTGACGAGAGCTCCGCCAGGCCCTGTTTAAACACCACCAAAACCAGTAATCTCCTGCTCCATATGCTGCTAATGTGGGCTTTTAGCACGCACACAATGGAAACGTCAGCAGAATGTCCAATATCACCTCTACGTTGGGGCGGAGTGATACAAGAGCCAAGAAGTTGGCTATTCATTGTTATTTAATTTAATATACAAGTATCTACAGTAAAAGAGATCAATATAAAAGAGACAATAATACAAATAATATAATAAGCTTACGTTACAGGACTAGCCATAAAACAGGAACTAGTACTGTGTCCCATGACTTTTGTGACATCATGTCCCAATGAATTATAAAACGCTCCCATAACTTTTGGTACAAGTATGTGTGGGGTCACTTACATTGAAAGTGAATGTGATTTTTTATGGAGTGAATTCTGAATCACTCTTTTATCATTTTAAAGTGACAAACTTTTGTGTTTTATTTTTTTAATAGTTTTGTACTAATGCTTTTTAACTCATTTTGATTTTCTTTTATTATTATTACTGATTATAGTTTTATGATTATTATTATTGCTTTTATTTTTTAAATCATTTTTTTTTACTTGTATTTCTTACGGTTTTATGTAAAAGTTAGTTTTAGCTTAATTTTAACTTTTTCTTGGGTACCACTTTAAAATAAGACTACCTTTATAAAGGGTTTATAAATTGTTTATAATTAGTTTATTAATGGTTACTAATTAGGTTGTGAAAGCCTTAAATATCATTAATAATCAATTAATCAATTAATAACACATATGTAGAAAGGGCAACAATGACACAGCCATCTATATTGTTGCCCTTTCCACGTATGTGTTATAAATGATTATTAATGATTTTTAAGGCATTTACAACATGATTTCGTAACCATTAATAAACGAATTGTAAACCATTCATAAACCCTTTATAAAGGTAGACTTATTTTAAAGTGGTACCTTTTCTTGTTGTATTAATCTTAAAGTTTTACTATAATAATATTTTTTTATTCTAATTCTATTTTTATATTGTATTACTGTTATTTTAAAATGATTAAATTTAGTTATTATTTTCTTTGTCATGTAAATCCCTGTTTTTGTATAAGCTCGGCTACACTGAAAATGAGGGTCGCCCTCAATGTACTTCCAAGTCAAAATAAGGGTTGATTGATTGATTGATTAATATAATTGATTGATTGATTGATGTTTCATTACTTCAAAGGAACACATTTCAGCTATTAATGTAAAAAATATATATAGTTTAGAGTTTAGTGGCTCTTTAAGGACCTGTTGTCTTACAGACTCAATTCCACTCGATTCAGATTGGCAGTCTGAATAAAAATAATATAACAATAGTGATGATTTGACACATTTCCAACAGAGAGATGAGTTGAGGAGCAGAGGTGGACGAGTTGAGTGGATGAGCCAAATTCCCCCCGTAAACAGATGCTGTACCTGGGCTGGGAACATGCAGACCCTCACGGTATAGTTGTAAGCGAGCTGTCAGTCTGTAGGAATGAGCTGTTTATTGGTTGCAGCTCTCTGACTGTAGAGCACAGTGAACACTGCTCAACCACGCTCACGACTCCAGACTAGACTAGAGAAACTTCTGTAGATGATCTCTGTTCTTAAATCTGATATAACTTTTAATGGAGTCAGGTTAGTCTAGCTTTAAGGAGAAAGAGAAACAGAAAAAAATGTAAAAAGATAGAAAATTATATTTCTTGTTCATTTTACACTAATTATTACAGAAAACATATTTTTGAGACACAAGAGTAGTATTATATTACACGAATATAAGTATATTGAACTAAACTGAGAGAGAGTTGGTGAGGGCATTAAATAATTCACTCTATGTTATTTATCTCTAATTAAGGCCTCATTAACCCTTGTGTGGTGTTCATATTTTTGTTACTCGTTTACTTTGTTACTTGTATTTAATTCAGCAAAATTAAGCAATTTTACATTAAAATGCTTTACACATGCTTGCTTCACCTAAATTGCAAGCAATATAAACAGCTTATATGGTTAATATTTCTGCCCTACAAAGCAAAAAGGCAGTAACTGCACAGAGCACCAAACTGAGAAAAATGACCTTAAAGTTATCTTGTTGTCCAGCCCAAGTAGTTGTAGGTAGATTATTGGACATGAGGCAGTATTGTTACTCCATATAACCTTATTCTTTGCAGATATCAGTAATTTTAATATATTTTTTATTTTACCCCTTTTTTACAGTTACTGTATTTTTGCTTTGTATTACTCCTACTTTCGAAAGTCCCATACCAAGTAAGAAGGCAGTAACTTAATATTCTTCAAAAACCTTTTTTGTCATAGCTAGGGTTTTGTTGTATTTGAGTTGTACTGATTGGAACCATTTGTATCCTGCAAGACAGTGTTGCCACAGCTAATGTAATTAAACCATTTAAGGTGTTAATAGTTCACTCAGATTTTTTTCTGGTGTTTATCACATCTAAAAAAATATAATATTTCCAAGCTGCATCAAGGGCCAAATGAGCAGCGTTCATATTTTTATATGGCCCTATTATGGGAGTGTACTTAGTGTGTATTCTTAGTTAATTTATGTTCATTAATCTCAAACACATCTGAATTATCTGCAATACATAATATACACTAGTTTTAACCTGGATGCACTGAAATACAAGTTCATCGTCAAAGTTGTTTTTCAAGTTGATTTAAAATGTCATAGCCTACACAAACATACTTTTTCACGGAACCCCCTGTCACCTCAGACTCCGGACCTTGAGAACCTAATACACAAAAGTGATTAATGAAGTGAATACTCAGGATAATTTTTTTTTAAAAATAGATAGAAACGAGTAAATAAGGTTATTTGATATTAATTTAATAAATAGTTACATATAAAACTGTCAAAAAACAGGGGATAATGAAAGAACAACATTTTATTAAAAAGAACCTTCTGTACATTAATTTGGCCTATGACTAAAATATTGCTTTCATTAGGCCAACACAATAATAAATAAATACCTGTAATAAATAATAAATACATTTGCATCCTTTAAACATGCGTTTTAAATTAGATGAAACCAAACATAATATAAGTAATACACAAATCATTGTGAATATGTAGACTGATATATGTGATCAGGTGTAAATTATATGTCTAAAAAATGTTGTTTTTTATGTCACAAGAGGGCGAAAGAGCACACTAAAGGGCAAACAATGAAATACATACAGTAATCATTTTGATTTGGTCCATTATAACTTAAGGTAAGAGGCTATTTTTTTCTTTTTTCATGTCTGAAATGGGATGGAAGAAAATGTGCATGACTTGGAGTTGCAGAAGTTAGATTGGGGTTACAGTCAGTGTTACAGAACTGTGTACAGAACCCCCCCCTTCTTAACCCCTCCCAGCACAGATCTTTCTGGTGAGGGAGAAAACTCAGATATAAATATAAAGTTCAGCCGTGATATGTGAGGAGCCCAGCCGAGCACAGCACAGAGACCCGGCCACTCGGAGGGACAGTGCCGCTGTGCACACCGTGCTGCGGGCGCAGAAGGCTTGTTAGCCAGCTAGCTTCAGCACGGGTCCAGCACGGAGCCTCACTGTCACTAACACCGACTTACCGGATCTCCGCGCTCGCCGTGAACCTGATCCTAGAGTGAATTTGCGTGTATTGTAAAGTAAGACGTTTTCTTAGATACAGAACATATAATATAAAGTTAGGGAGGATAAACTAGTTTGTAGGGGCGGGGTGGAGAGTGGGAGGGGGCACGGAACGTCTCCGGACAGAAAACAGCTGATAGCGCTGACAGGAACTTTTGTGATACGTTTCTAATCAGTCATAATCATTCGCTGTTGTTACTTGCCATACTCCGGATATTTTCTTTTTAATGCCAGTTCCACCATCTTTTTCCCTCTGGATTGGGCCATCGTAACAAGAAAGTGCAGTTTCACAGAGTAAAATTGCAGCGTCAAAAGAGTCCCGCGCGGTGTTCTCTATGGCAACAGTAACATCGCTGTGGCAACAGCGTAATTATTACGTGAAGTGATACAACAAAGAATGACAGTAACTGTCACGCTACAAGGCAAGAATACAGTAATGGCGCTTACTGCCTTTTTGCTTTGCTTTACTAGTAGTTTTTGTAGTTACTGTACAAACACCCACCAATTTTCTCCAAAACGACACACATTTGAGATGAGATATTTTGTTACATGACAAATAATGCTTTGAATGTTACAAAAAACACAATAACTCATTTTCGCCAAAAAATGCAGTTACTGCCTTTTTGCTTTGTAGGGCAGATTTGCCCTTTACCTTTCTTATGTTACATTTCTTTCAAAAAGTGCTACTCTTTTTTTATTAGTTTTTTAATAAAATGTAAAAGAAAATGAATTAAACTCAAGATATGAGTAGAAAATTTGTTTAGTTTCAAATTTACAAATGAAGCAATGTTTATTAGCCCTTGGCCAAACATACTGTATGCAATATAAATGTGTGTGTGTGTGTGTGGGGGGGGGGGTTGTACAGTGTGTGTTTATTGAAAATATGTTTTGATATATGTTTTTCACAAAAAATGAGCCAATGCCAATGAGTTTGAGTTAGAAAATATATTTTTTTAGTATCATTTGATGAAAAATGAAAACGGGTCCCACAGACCCGAACACCACACAAGGGTTAAAGTGATGTCTTTAAAGCAGCCAACACATATCTAGCAGGTTTAACAGGTGTAATAAGTTTAAAAACTGTATGTGACTCTAAATCTGGTAGTGTGAATTTGTTACTATTGGCTACTGAGTTGGCTACAGCCATTCAGAGCATAAGATTGATTATAAAACAGAGGGTTGGCTTCACAGCTTTACGACAAGCTCACATGTCTTTTTCTATTTTCCCATCCATATTCCTTTTTGTTCTTCTGTGTGCTTTCACTGCAAATCAACACACTTGTATCACTCTCTTGGGCATTGTTTTTTTTTTTTTTTTGGAGAGCAGACATATTTTGCACATACTCATCTCGTTATAAAAGGGTAAAGGGTAAAATCTACAGTTACAGTAGATACAGTAATCACCAGAGTACTCTGCTGTACCCATACTGCTGAGGTAAAGCCAGGGGATGAGAAAAAGAGAAAGAAAAGGAGAAAGAGAGGGAGAGAGAGAGAAGAAAGGCAGAGATATAAGGATTTAAAGAAAAGGGGAAAGAAAGAGAGAGCTGACACTTGGACTCAATACTCTTGACGTATTTAAAACCAGGGATAAAAGTCTGGAGTGTAAAAGTGATGTTAAAAGACATAAAGACAGTCTTTAAAACATCAAATAAAGGAAGCAGCCTAAACCAAAGCATAAAGGCATAAAAACAGAGAGAGAGAGAGAGAGAGAGAGAGAGAGAGTTGGTAGGAAGGTGAGGGAGGGGATGAGAAAATGAGACGGAGAAAGAGAAAGAGAGAAGGAAAGCAGAGAAATAAAGAGTTAAAAAAGAGGGGATAAGAGAGAGAGCGTGTGAGAGAGAGTTGGGAGGGAGGCGAAGTGCCACAGTGGAAGAGAGAGGGGTAAAGCCAGGGTATGAGAAAAAGAAAGAGAGAAAGAGAAAAAGAAAGAAAAGGGAAGCAGATATATTGAGTTAAATAATAGAGAAAGAGAGAGAGAGAGAGAGAGAGAGAGAGAGAGAGGATAAGAGAGAGGTAAAGCCAAGGGATGGGAAAAAGGGAGAGAGTAGAAAGAGGGAAGAAAAAAACAGAGCGATAAAGAGAGTTCAAGAATAGGAGAAAAGAGAAATAGAGAGAAAGAGAGGGAAGAAGAGAGAGAGAGAAAGAAAGAAAAGCATAGAGGGTTAAGCAATAGGAAAAAAAGAGAGAAAGAGAGAGAGAGAGGGAGCTGAAGAAAGAGTGAATAAGAGAAATAGTCTGTACTTCCTGCAGGTGTTAAACTGCTCTACATACAAAACTTCTTCACAATACCCCCAGAACACACACACACACACACACACACACACACACACATGTGCGTGTAAGTGTGTATCTGTGAATGTGTGTGTGTGTGTGTGTGTGTGTGTTACAGCAGATTCTGTTCAGGGGGAAGCGGGACAGGGGTGTGAAATGGACGGGACGCAGCTTTTTCCCAGCAGTACAATAGAGAGTGTGTGTCCTGTTGGAGGGGGCGGAGCTTGAAGGACGTTTAGGGTCAGTGTGAGCGATGCCCTGAGGAAACGGCCGCTGTCTGAACGCTCAGCTCGGCTAAACCCAGCCTCTGCTGTAGGTCACCCTCAACACATCCATCTCCCAGACCCTCACGTCTCCGGTTACTGCGCTGACCAACATCACACACACACACACACACACACACACACACAGAGCTAATTCAATTACACCTTAAATAACCCAGACGCAGTACCTGTACCTACATAACCTAACCTAACTCAGCATTATAAACTCTTTATACGCTCTGTATATAGACTTACACCTTAATTACTCACACTCATAACTAAATAATGTACATATTAGTATAACAGCTATATTATTCACTAAAATAATTCGTAGTGGATACTGAATAATCCGTAAGAGTTAATGTAGAAGAATTTCATAATCATTTAAAGTACTTGTAGAATTATTTACTGTAGTTATTGATACTATAAAATTCATAAAAGCTTCATATTAAATTACAGTATTGTAGAACCAATTATAATTACGAAGGCAATAACAGTAATTCATGGTTTATATTACTTACTAAATATAATTTATAGTTTATTAACAATAATGCATAGTCGTCACTGATAGTTGTAATATACTGTAAACTGTATATAAATCATAGTAACAAAAAGTAAATACAAGGGTTCGTATCATCCATATCATATCATATGCAATAATATCACACGCAAAAAATGACTGTACGTCATTTAATTGTTTGTTTGCGATTTATATGCGTGCAATAAATATTTTGCACTTCATTATCGTGGTATATTTTCATTTTTGTTTCTACTAGATGTATACAACTCTTACATTTGTACTAAATATAACTTTTGTAATATAATATAACATATACATTTGTAAATTAAATTTGTAATATAATATAACAATGTTTTGTCATATTGCCAAAAATATATTTATATAGAAGAAGTCATTATTGCAAAAAAAAAAGCCTGAAATATTCTGATGTTATTTTATGACCATATCATTTTATTGCCCACCCCAATTATAGAAAACTTAATAGAAACTACCAATTAATTTGAAAAAAGATACAGATTTTACAGTAATTTGTAAAAGTTACTGAATAGTTAATAATACTAATTACTGTACAGTACTTGGTGAATAAACTTATTATACTTATAATTTACAGAACCTTGCAGAATAATTTAATATACAAAACTATCAATGTTTTGAAGATGTTGTTAAATAATACTAAATAAAACAACCCTATTTCGATGTTACTGTTGATTTAATACTTGTTTTTATACAAATGTATTAAACACTGGAATTAGATAACAGTTAAACAAACACTTCAGCACTGTACCGTCCCACTCAGCCGGGGGATCTGATGTGATCTTTTGTAAAACATTCATTAATATTTCAGAAGTGCATAACTGCAAAGCGCCCGCTGGCAGGCCTTTAGAGAACACACACACATTATCCTTCCTCAGACACAGAGATCTTCCTCTCTCTTTATTTCCTGCATGGACATATAGTATATATGTATATACGTATATATTTACCCTAATTCTATTAGACATGTATTTCACCAGGCTAATTCAACTGACTTCACAGCTCTGGATCTGTTAATATTCTGCCTATAGTACTATTAACGGTATATGACAGTATATTTCTCACAATATCACAATATTTATCACAAAATGCATAAGCAGTGCCAGATTCGTAAAAACTGCTGTATAAATAGGAAATCGATATTTCTTTCATGCACAGAAACTGGATTTTTGATATCCTCTTATTAAAGCATTCTGTTAATATGATAAGAAGGTTTATCAACGCCCAGCTTTTATGTATATATAGATATTTACTGTAAGTTAAATAAGTATTAAAATGGAATGTAATATATTAATTAATTAATATATAATTAATAAAATGTCATGCTTCCCTCTGCTGACAACTTTTATGGAGATTTTGTTTGTGGATGTCATTTTCCAGCAGAACTTGGCACACTGCCTGCATTGGCAAAAGTACCAATTGGTCGTATATAATATTCTAATTTTCTGAGACACTGATTTTTGGGTTTTCATTGGATGTATACAATAATTAATAATTATTAACAATAAAAAAAGGCTTAAAATAGATAACTCTAAGTGTGTAATATATCTATATAATATATTTTCACATTTTGAACAAAATTACTGAAATAAAAGTCACTTTTCAATGATATTCTAATTTTTTGCTGCACTAGATGCACTAGTACTGTATATATATATATATATATATATATATATATATATATATATATATATATATATATATATATATATATATATATATATATATGGTTTGGCTGTTCATTTGGATTCAGCTGTAAAACAGAAAGCAGAAGGAGAAGCTGCTAAATCAGGGAAAACAGGAATAATACGTCAGCCCACTGATAAACACAGAGCACTGATAACGCCGTAAGCCTGAGACGTGACTGAATGAGTGTGTGTGTGAGTGTGTGTGTGTGTGTGTGTGACTGGCATACTCTGCATGGACGTGAGACTTCCTGTTGTTCCAGCGTTTCATTTACAGCAGGACTGTAAGGACAGAAACAGAGCCGGAACGACGGTCATCAAAACAAGAAGCTAAATAGGGAACTCAATTACTGTGTACTTCGGGTGAACCTGTGAAGAGCGCTCATATGCATGAGTCCCGAACATCGCGGCTATTTCGATATCATAAGTATATTTCGCAGCGTCTGATTGGGCGAGGCTTCTCGCTGTCCCTGAGGGCTGTGAAAGCTTATAAGCTGCTATAAAAGGAGCTGGAGAGCCTTGCTTTTTGAGTTATTAGCCGTGCTTTAGCTTCAGACGTACATAAACTGCCAATCAGCAGCGTATTGAAGCAGCATTCTCTGATTATTTGACATTAATTAAATGTGGCTGGACTCCACGACTGAACTCATCCCTGCTGCCCTTGGATGGCGAAATCCAGGCAAACTCCAGCGTGCAGTTCTCACTGCTGCAGCCTGAAACACGCATTAGCATTCAACAGTTAGAATGTGCGCTAAAATATATATATATATATATATATATATATATATATATATATAAACACTAAATAAATAAAGAACAGCGCACACCATCCTCTCTCAGGTTTGGCCAATTTCCATAGCGTGGGAGTGAGGTTCAGGAGGCCAGCAGCGTCTGAGAGCGAGCCCACAGAGAGGGCTTCACAGCGGCCCCCGAGCCGGCCGGCTTTAGCATCGCCGCTAGGGAAGTAGCTGGAGCTGTGGCTTTCAGCATTTCACCATTTCAGTGTTTCAGGGTTTCAGTACACAAGTGGGAAGTGTTAAAGCCCTGCCGCCCCCCATCCTCCCCCTTTAACCGACACCGCAGAAACACGTATCGCATTAGTCCACCGGCTACTTTTGAAAAATAATCTGCCCTGAAACCCGAGCTCGTCCCTGCGGGGATCGGTTACAGAAGCAGAAGAAACAAAACAAAAGCAGAGAGAGAAAAAGAGAGAGAGTGAGAGAGAGTGAGAGAGAATGGTGAGAGCAATGACCTCTATTACAAGAAAAAGTGCTCAAAATATAACTTTTTGATATTTTTCTATTTGAATATCTGCATTTTTATACAAATGCTATCTGAAAAGCTTAAACTGAACTAATTTTACATTTCAAATGTTCTACATTAAAAACTAAGCCTTTAATTTGTGTTGACTTGCAAGGTATTTCTGAGCTGAATATTTTAGGATCTGAGAATTGGTTATTGTGTAGGAAATGTGCTTGTTATGCAAATTATTATTAATAATAATGTTTTTGATTATTAAATGGATTTTGAGAAGACAGATGCTTACGGCAGTTCTTTACACTGTGTCAAAATGAATTATGGCTCCAAAATGATGACGAAAATACATTGCCTTATATTAAAAAAAAATATATATATATATATACACCACCACTTTGTCAGTGCAGTGCTAAGAATAAATAACCCACCACCCAAATAATACCAGCAGCTCTGTGGTGGTCCAGATACAGAGATACAAGAATGCAGTCTATAAATACAGAACTACAAAGTGCACTATATGCTCAGTGGTGCTCAAAAATGGTGTGAATCAGTGTGACTACACATAACATATATATTTTCCCCCTAATCAAGACCCAACTGCCAATCACACATCAAGAACTGCAAATACCGAAGCCGATAGCCAGCCAAGGCAGGCCACAGAGGTCAGGCTATGGGACTTTGAGCAGCTGGTGATGAAGCAACACCTGTTGAAGTCTCATTTCCATGTGCGAGTGCCTTCAACAAACAGTTCCTCGGGCAGGAAGCAGTGCTTTCAGAAAGCCAGCGTTACTCGTGTTCTCTTGTACTCTGCGTGAACTGAGCAGAACTGTCACTTTGCATCTCTTCCCTTTTCTTAACAATGAACGCTCTAACCAAACATCTTAATTACAAATTCCTCGTGAAATTCACTTCCCGCAAAGCTCATAATACCCCATTTAGCCCGGTGAGGCATAATGACTGCAGTGAGGAACAGAATGTCTCCGTTAAATGGATTTGCAGTTGCTATCCTAGCACTAATGCCTCCGATCTGGCCAGTGAAAGCCGGTCTTTGTGCCCGAAGGCTCCGCGGCGCTCGGGCTGTTCGCCGCCGCCCCTCCTGTTACTCTTCAGTCCTTGCATAGCTGACATGTTAGCCGGTGGGCCGGACGTGGGTGAGAAGTGTGGGCGACAGCTGCGGTGACCCCAGGATACCGGGAGGACCCTCGGCCGCAAACATTTGTGTTTTTAGCCGCCCACGTGTTACCCTACACGGCTACCGTTAGGGGAAGCCGTCACCATTCCAGAAGGCTTGTGACCGACAGCTGTGTACAACTGTTTGGACGAGACAGTTTGGCTGGGTAAACAAATCAAAGTAACAGAGTGGAGGCAAAGACTCTGGATCAGACGGCAGCTTCTGGATCATTGGCACCTTTGGCTCTTCGGCACTTTGGCACCTCGTCAAGTGTTGTCACTTTGTTGTACCTTCCTGTTTCCTGTAGCTGATTCGACCATTCCCTCTCCATTTGACCTGAAAATCCCCCGAAAGCAGTCCTCCACTTCTCGACAGACTGTGACCAACTTGTGCGATCAAACACAAACCCCCTCCCTGGTCAGTAACACGATAAGACTCGGGGGCACGGTAAACCCATCACAAAGAGCAGCACCGGGATGAGATTACAACCCAAATCCAGCAAGCCTTAACACTGTCCTCGCATATGCTGCACTCAATCAAGCCGGAGAGCCATTAGGTAAAGCCGGGCTGCTTTTGAGTGGACCAAGGGGAGCCATTCAAGCCACATCAATACGAGGGCAATCCACCTACTCTAGCCTTGAACACAGAGCAGGGGGGCAAGGAGACCGGAGAGGAACGAGGATACGTTAGGTACTTTCATTAGGTTAGGTACATACTTAGGGACAGCTGCCTCACTGGAAGCAACAGTTCAGGATCTTTAGGGGAATTTCGCATTCCTCCACGCCCTTACCTAAACGCCTGCCACTTCCATATTCTCTTTATTGCTCAGCTCTCAAAGTGTGGGCAAATGGAGCAGCTCCTCTGCAAAGATCATTACGGTGAAAGTTTAAGTTTTTACGTCCCCCACCAGCCCAACTCCAAGGCCTTTAATGAGGGACACTGTCCAGCCCCCGATATTCTCCCTTTTTACGGCTTCCAAACTCCCCCTCCCCTTCTTTAACAACCCGCAGCGGACTCCCGGCCACTACCCAGACATCTGGCTCCTCCATCTTACGTCCTGGCCTAATGGCCAATTACCGGCCGCGCAAGGGCTGCGGGAGCAAGGGCGGATTTATCGCTCAATGGATCCCGAGCCGGGATCCTCAGTCCATCACTATCACATTAAGGCCAGCCGTACGAGACAGGAGGCCCATCAGGTTTAATTTGCTTTAGCTCGACTCGAGAGCAGCTATTAAAGACTCCCTGCACACCACGCTAGCGCTCGTATTAACTCGCCAACTAGCACAAAGCCGTAATGAGCCGACGCCCACCCGTTTAGCGCCCGCTATTACGACTATCTTCACGGGACGCCTTAAAAGCAGCTTGAGTCTTTTGAGCTCAAACGGTAAAACGTGTAATGCTCTTTCCTCCTGAGTCATGAACTTTTTTAATATGAATACTGTAAATGGTCAGTTTTAGTATTAACTCTGAAAGATTTGACTTTGACTATTTCGCGTAATTCGTCCTCACTGGCCATCTGGTTGCATCAGGTGGATGCATTGTATTTCTGCTTCTGTTACTGTAATATTATAATATTACTGTGCAGAAAAGGTGACAGAAATTGGTACTACCTTTGCCGTATGAAGAATGCACCTTGATTACCTGAGCAGAGGCAACTGCAACAAAGAAAATACCCTAGTATTCAAAAGTCTGTACTTTTTTCTTGTAGGTACATGAATTAAATTATGCTACTAAATTCAGATGCTACAATTTTTCCTGATCAATGATTCCTCAGCTCATATGCCTTAGATTTAACCAGTGCACATTTACAAAGTAAAACTAACACCTTCGCAATTTGTTCCTGGAACCATCTATTTGCATATTGGGTGTGTGTGAGTGTGCCGACCCTCCCCAAGGGCTACCTAAACCTTATGTGTTTACTTGTTATTGTTGCTGTATTTATTGCAACTTTTGTGAATCATTCATGGGTGACCCTTCATGGTAGATGGTAATAGATGGTCAATATGTTAGTTTTTAAAATACATTTACTTAACATAGTAAATGTATTTACATTTTTTTGTAAAATACAAGTAAAACTAATTTGGCATGGTCAATATCTATTCAATATGTTTAAGATTATATCATTTATACTTATATAAGGTAATTTGAGGTTAAAGATATTTTTTTTTACTTTGAATTTGATTGGCCAGATTTAGATGTATTTCTGTATCCTAAGATTTTTATTTTTATTTTATTTTTTTTTCCAGTCCTATTCGGTTGTGTGGAGCCAATTAAGTTCTGATACGTTCCTGACAGGCCACACAATGGATGTCAGACTGCATGGTTCATTAGAACATGTGAAAACAGGTCAATCTTAGTCCACGTCTTAACAACCTCTGCTTGAGTTTGATTAAAGCATGAACACAGCTCTGTCCAGAGATGTATAAACGGAAAAAAACACAATGCATTGTGGTCTCCTCTCTGTAGAGCAGCTTTGGTACGCGATGCTGGTTTGCTTTACCAGCTGGACGTGTCTTCGTGAGCTCTGGATGGGTAATTATAGAACAGCTCCGGTTCTACAGGCTGAAGGCACATTCTACTCCAGCATTAAAATACTCAATATACACAAACATGACACTTGACAAGACATCAATTTTGTTGCGGTATGTATTAATACACTAACTTCTCTTGGTGTTGTGAGAAAACCAGAGCAGTTTATGGCCTCTCGTGGCCTGTTGCTCTAGAACTGTGGTTCTCATGGACCCCTAGACGATCCACGTTCCTGCTCTGGAACGTCTCGGGGTCCCTGAGTAACGATTTGAGAACCACTGCTGTAGAGTTCCAGAAGATAAAGATAGATAAAATAAGACATATAGACTCAACCCACAAGCTCAGTTCTTCACTGTTGAGAACATTTCTTGGATGTTACATCACCAAATGTACTACAGTATATACTACCTATCAAATATTATTATTTTTTTCTTTTTTGTTTTCGAACACACCCCTGTTTTTAAGTAGTCCACTGGCAGCGCTTCATGCCCCAGGCAAACCTGCCTTTCCTATTTTGCCATCTTTGCCCTGGTTGACTCCCTGCCACTCCACCTTCTCCTCATAGCTTAAACTGAGCCATAGACTACAAGGTGTTGTCACGTGAGGCATGGAGGTGTTCTAAAACTTTTGACTGATAGCGTAACCAGTTATCACCCATGACAAATGTCCATACGTATATATACAGTCATTTAATATCATACAAAATAATGATTAAAACATAAAAAAAAAAACTTGTGTTTCTTAATGTTGTATGTTTTGCCCTTGACTGTGACACTTTATAACTGTAATTATACTTTTTTGTATAATTGCTTCATTTTGATATTCGATATGATATGATATGAATGTAAAAAAATAGTTTTTATAGAGGCACTCCCTTTCCTCCAACACCTACCTGTCTACCAGTGATTTCCAAGCTTGGGACTCCATTGCCCAGAATGCACCACACACTGAGATCACTCATTCACTCCCTACGTGACACCTCCTAGACAACAATTATTACCTGAATATTGATTTCACCTGTTTTCCTCAATATATATATATATATTGATTTTTTTTTTACTACGATTTTGGATTACCTTTATTTAATAAAGCCCTTTTTTATATTCATGCTTTTCTTTCCCTTTGCCTCGTTCTAGAATGTTACACTTTTTTAGGGTAATTTTTTTATTTTGTTACATTATTTTACTTTGTCCAAAATCAATCTTGAAAAGATTTGTTTTATACAATTTATTTTTTGTTTCTACTGAATGTTTGAAACGGTTTCACTAAATAAAATTACGTAATTCACAGTATCTGGTTAAAGTCGTATTCTTGAATGCAATGTTTGTTGTGTCATACTGTCAAAAAGATCAATCTGAACCAGTACTAGAATATTAAAAAGCAACAATATTCAAACACTAGCGGTCAACATTTTCAGACCACGTCTATAGTTTAGTATGGTTTAATGCTGTCTTAAAAATACTTTTAATAGCTACAGAGTTTTCTGTGTTTTTTTATTCTAGTTATTACAATAATATTTAGTGTAAATATGCTGTATGTAAGTGTGTAAATGCTGTAATAGAGAGTGCAGTAATACCATGTGTTCCAGTACTGCTTTACTATAGACAAAGGCTTGGAAATTCTTTTTTGGACATTTTTCTAAATCCATTTCCAAAGCTCAGTTCTTATTTCTATTGCCACAGACCATCTGTAAGTTGTTAACCAATGGATTGTTAACCAAACAATAGATTTTGGTTATTTTTGGTTATTGACTGGACATGAATAGCTTAAATGGCCAAAAAACAAAGAAAACAAATGTGCATTTTCTAAAACCTTTGAGAAGAAGTGTATAATTATCTGCTTTGGCCTTTTCTTTGATTCTTTGAGTCGAGGGACCTGAACTACACATGTAAACGCACTTTTAGCGCACAATCAATTCCATGCAACATCCAGCCAAATTACCATCAAACTCTTTTATTAGCAAAACTTCATTCCCAGATTGTGCAGAACGCTAATAGTAACATCCTGAACTCCAGGAAACATCTGGGGCTCATCAAGCATTTCTCCACTGAGTCACTTTAAAACAACACTGAATTAGTTTAGTGATAAGCAGCGAGTAAAGCTCACTTCCTTCGGCCTGTCAGCGTTCAGCATTCAGTGTTCAGTGTTTAGCGTCTAGCCTTCAGATCCGACTCGCTGAGAATTAGCTGAGGTTTTAAGTGTTTAGGTAAGGCCTTCAGTATATCAAATGTCCGGCAGCCTGACACGGATTACAGGCTGACTAATTGGACTGATTTATGAGAAATTTTAAGCTCAATGCCGAGCCTTAATTAGCCGAATCCTGAAGCACTTACGAGTTTAACGTGACATAATAGGAGTGCTCATATATACGCTGGCGTTCGCTCGGATTCCCCGCTTCATAATTAGCTCAAGTCCCAGCGCCAAGAGAGCCGGAGAGAAATTCAAGATGAGAACACTCGCCGTTGCCCCGGACAACCCAGCGCTTTTTCCACGTTTTTCCAGTGCTCCCCTCATTGCCTTGCAGCGCGTTAATCAGGCAGAGGTCCGCGGATGTACGAGCTAGCTGATTCTCCTCGCCGTTACAAACACAACACTGTTATCCATGTCAAATCCATTGGAGGAAGCCTGGGGGAAGTCCATATGGGGCCAAGACATGGACTCTCTCTCTCTCTTTTGCTTGCTCTCTCTCTCTACTATTCACTCTCTCTCTCTCTCTCTCTCTCTATCTCTCTCTCTCCTGGGAAGCCGGCGAAAAAAAAAAGAGCAAAGCAACAGGCTCATAAAAAAAACACGCGGCTCGAGAAGCGAGATGTGCGCACGTATCTGTTTCCAATATCTATCTCAGCGGGTGGTTTATGAAGATACTGCAGAGGGTGCTCGGTTTCAAAGCCTGGTCTGATGTTTTTCAGGAGGTTAACTGAGCATTCCACAGGACAGCACAGAGAAGTGAAGCAGAGAAGTGCGCCGCTGTCCACCTTCTGATCCAGAAAACAAACTTTGAAGAGGCAAGCTTATGAGGATGAAAGAAAGACCCTGAAGAAAGAGTTAATACTGGTAATACTGGGGGATATCACAGAGTCTGATCAGGTTGTACTCAACCAGAAGAAGCTGGAGATACTAGTTTGACCTTGTAAACTCATGAAATTGAGAAACAAAACCAAAATCGATATTTAAAAAAAAGCAAAAACCTGGATTTGTAAGACTATGTCCAACAAACTAGCCCAAAACGAGGCAAGAAAAGTACGCCAGATGGATGTTGTGTGGGTATCTAACATTCCTCAATCAACAGTGTCACATATTTATCAGAAATATGTTATAGAAGGCATTGGATCATTATGAGCCAATGCCTGAGTGTACAGTGCAGTGCAGTAGGTGGTTAATGATCAAGGCTGGCAGCTTCTGGCCAGAACTGTCCATGCAAACAGAGAAAAGAAACTCTGGGAAAGGTCATGGGATATAATACTAGTTTGTTAAAAAGAAGGAAGCTTAGAATGAAAGACCTTGAGGAAAGAGGTAATACTGGTAATACTGGGGGATCTCACAGTCTGGTCAGGTTCTACTCAACCAGAAGAAGCTTAAGACTTGTTGAGAAGAGGTTTAGACTTGTAAATTCCCCTAAACTGACAAATGAAACCAAAAAATCTAAATAAAAAAGCTGGATTTGTAAGACTATGTTCAACAGAGAAGCCCAAAACCAGCCAAATTAACTAATTTACACGTTGCAATTTGCACAAAGCCAACCATTGCACAAAGCCAAATTCACTTTTGCTCTGCGGTTTAATGTGCTTTACACCTATTCTGGCTTCATTTAAAGAGTTTGTCCAGCTTCAGTATGTGTGCAAAATGAGCAGCTGTTCGCTGTCTCTGCAATTATGTTGTGTTATATCAAGACCAAGGATTTCCCGGAAAACCTTACTGAACTACATGCTTCTCCCTGCTGAAAACTTTCATTTTCCAGCAGGACTTTGAACACTGCCCACACTGCCAAAAGTACAAATTGGTATTTGATATAATATTCCATTTTCTGAGTCACTGATTTTTTGCTGTACAACAATAAAATAAATAATCATGGTCTTCACTTTCCCAATATTTAAATTCAACAGGAGCTGGTAGATAATGATTGGTTTTGAAGAACAAAGGGAGTTTCCACAGTATGTTGGGACAATGAAAGGTTTGTGCATCAACGTAATATGTAGTTTCATTCTAAAAAGTATCCATAACAGAAATAATTATCAGTTTTAACTTCTTCTACAGACACATTTCCGCCAGTTTCGCTGTATCCGGACCGTCGTTCACTTTACCCTTTTTTTAAATGTGTCTGAGATGCATTTCTGACCAACCCAAACTGTGGTTTCAGTGATCCTATCATAATCGGCTCACCGTGCGTCCTGGGTGTGTTTACACCTGGCCTTTCATGTGGTCCAGTGAAATCCGAACAGGATCCCGTCACCAAAAACGCAATAATGGAAGCTCTTATTTCTGTGGTTTCTTTAGCTTTGAATTGAACCTTTTAAACACACTGTGGATTTTTATATTTAAATATTCATATTCCTGGCAGTGCCTTTTAAGTTTTAACTGTGAATACCCGGCAGAGACTCAAAGAGACATCCATGGACATTGAGTTCTGGGCTAGCCTGAACCTAGAACTAGAACCTGGACCTTCAAGTGTTTCTAAGTAAAGGTCAATGGCTCTACTAAATCTACTATATCCTATATAAAGGGTAATCCTCACAAAACTAAGGATTAAGCCTGGAGTCCTGGACTTCACAGCCAGATATTCACAGGTTCTTCCCTGAAAGTCCAATATATACCAGGAACAGACTTAAACGCTAAATTTTCTATTTATTTTCTAAACAGCCATCTTTTCTAGAGCTTTAAAACACTTTTCTCCACTGGGTGAAATTGCCTTCAAAATCTAAAAAAGTACAAACATCTCGAAAGTCATTTAATTCCCATCTTTTATGCATCTTTGTGCTTACTGGGTAAATTCTTAGCCTTAGCCTCTCAGCCTCAATCTCTATTCACTGGTGGATTGTGAGTTTAGTCTGGAACCGAACGTTCTGGCACAGGCAAGTTAATCTACATATGACACAGAGGCGCGTAACGAGCCGAACATAGTGGAAAATGTCGCTTCAAAGAAGCCATCGCCCAATAAAACAATGTCTTCCCCCCACCCCCCCTGCAGGATGACACCAGAAAAATGCTTTGGAAAGTGCTGGGAAAGGTCTCTGAGTCAGCGAGCCGTTTGCCGGTGACAGAGCGAGAGGAGATTTCCATTGGCTCCTTTGTCCTTTTGTGCTCTTTTCCTGCAACAGGTGACTTTCTGACAATTAACACCTGCGCTCCCTCGCCCCTCCCTGCCACGGACCCTGTTGTGACAGAATGAGAATGAGCAGGCGGAGGTGTCGGAGGCTCATTTCCCCCACTGATAGGGCGGCTATTATCCAGCCCGTGCCTGCGTGGGGTGCCTAAGAATAGCGATCAGGAAGACGTCTCGCTTCTCCCGCTTAAAATAAAACCCCTTCACGTTTCGCCAGAGATAACCTGCGGTGCTTGGCGTAAGACGTCCCTTTGCACTCGGAAACGTCGCCTCGAAATAGCTACAGTGACTCGATACTCCTTCAGCCACTGCTCACAATCTTACACTTTTTATCATGACCACAATGATGACGATGACAAAGTTACACTTACAGGGGTTGGACAATGAAACTGAAACATCTGTCATTTTAGTGTGGGAGGTTTCATGGCTAAATTGGAGCAGCCTGGTGGCCAATCTTCATTAATTGCACATTGCACCAGTAAGAGCAGAGTGTGAAGGTTCAATTAGCAGGGTAAGAGCACAGTTCTGCTCTAAATATTGCAATGCACACAACATTATGGATGACATGACAGAGTTCAAAAGAGGACAAATTGTTGGTGCACGTCTTGCTGACGCATCTGTGACCAAGACAGCACGTCTTTGTGATGTATCAAGAGCCACGGTATCCAGGGTAATGGATTAACTGTGGACGCTGTAAGAGGAAGCTGTCTGAAAAGGATGTTGCGCTTTATAATCCGGTGTGGCTTATAGTGTGAAAAATACAGTACATGGATATACAGAGGGCAATTAAGTGTAGTAAATTAACCTCATCTCCATGCTTTTAGAATCCCAAGAGGAAACATGGCATCTCCACTCAGGTAGAGACTTGAACCCAAGACCCCAGCACCGACAGGCAAACATGCTAACCACTAAGCCACTCTGCCACCTTTCAAACAAAACAGCATAAACAGAATAAACACCAGAGCGCTTTATCAGGAGTCAAAAGTGGCAATCTGTGTCACCGCACCGCACCAGGAGTGATAGAAAAGACGTGGCCCTGGAAAAGCAATAAATTTGAAGGTCAGATTAGCGATGTGGCTGAGGTGCTTATTTGTCGGCAGCCACAAATAAGAACTCCTCTAGCGACAAAGTGCCTTTTCATGCAGGCGAATCCTCACAGAAGCCCATTAATCCAAGGTGGAAGGCTTCACGCATATATTGTCGGCTTTTCCTGTGGCTTATCCTTTGATTACACTGCAAACATAAAGAGCAGAAAGCGAGACGAAGGAGGAGACGGGAGAGACGGCGGCGGATAGGCCTTGTTGCTTTAGCGTGATAACGCCATCAAGGTATGCAATTCCTCACTTCAGTTTACTTTGCTAGACCAAATATGTTTCTTGACCTGAGGAAGTCTGTCTTTCTCTCTTGTTTTCACTAGTTCTCTCTAGTGATGAGGTCCATCCAATCCAAAGCCAATGGCTCTACAGGGGTTGTACAATGAAACTGAAACACCTGTCATTTTAGTGTGGGAGGTTTCATGGCTAAATTGGAGCAGCCTAGTGGCCAATCTTCATTAATTGCACATTGCACCAGTAAGAGCAGTAAGAGTAAGAGTGTGAAGGTCAATCAGCAGAGTAAGAGCACAGTTTTGCTCTGAATACTGCAATGCACACAACATTATGGGTGACATACCAGAGTTCAAAAGAGGACAAATTGTTGGTGCACGTCTTGCTGGCGCATCTGTGACCAAAACAGCAAGTCTTTGTGATGTATCAAGAGCCACGATATCCAGGGTAATGTCAGCATACCACCGAGAAAGACCAACCACATCCAACAGGATTAACTGTGGACGCTGTGAGAGGAAGCTGTCTGAAAGGAATGCTAAATCACGACAGAATTCAATGTGGACCTCAACTCTCCTGTTTCCACCAGAACTGTCCGTCGCCACAATAAATTATTGTGGTCTAAAAACAAGTGTTTCAGTTTCATTGTCCAACCCCTGTATATCTACTAATCTAATCATTAGAAATAAATCATATATCAAAATCATAATCAAATTAAACTAAAATTGAGCCACTATAGTCGCTCGTCTGTCCACACACACAATACTAACTACGGACACCATTGGTCACGGCTAATCTCACTCACTGAGCTGTCCACTGTGGACAGTAATGTCTTCAATGATGCATTTCCACATTCAGAACTCAAGTCCATCTCCCATAATTCACATTGCCACTCAATTCATGAGCACAGAGGCCAGTGTTCAACCTCTCTCACAGCCTTCCCACGCTGTTTCCTGAGGTATCGATTGGCATATAAGTGTATATAACAATAAAAAGGTCCCGCCATTAAGTATTGAGTACTTCCATTTCTGAACAAAATCTATTATATTGCCTAATTAAGCTGGATTCCAAAGGGTAATCCTCACAAAATTAAGGATTAAGCCTGAAGTCCTGGACTACAAAGCCAGACATTCTCAGATTCTTGCCTGAAAGGCCAATATATACCAGGAACAGACTTAAACACTAAATTTTATATTTACTTTGTAAACAGCCATCTTTTCTATCTTTTCAAAAAATGTTTCTCCACTGGGTGAAATTGCCTTCAAAGTCTTTAAAAGTACAAACATCTCGAAAGTCATTTAATTCACATATTTTTTTATGCATCTTTGTGCTTACTGGGTACATCTTAGCCTTAGCCTCTCAGCCTCAATCTCTATTCACTGGTGGATTGCGACCAATCCAAAGGTCTTTTTTTTTTTTTCTGGAACAGTTGAAACTCAGAGTGACAGGCCTGTGATTTTAAACTCTGACCAGCAGCATTAGCATTAGCATCACAGCCACACTCGTATCCTTCTAAAAGTCTCGACTTTCCAAGGTTGTTCATTTTTAAGGGTCACACAGGACCTGTTAGAGAAGGAGCTCTTATTCTTTTGGCACTTAAGGATTGGCAGAATCCTCAGGCCAACTCTTTCGAGGCGAATGTTGATGTAAGATCGTTATTTTAGTCTACGGTAAAACTGCTTTTTTCCCCTGATAATGACGTGAGGGTTCAGAATGACCAAACGGCCGTTTCCGGCCATATCTACCAAAAATCGCTTTTGCAGAGAATAAGTCTCAGAGGGAAGTCCCTCTGCTACATAATGCTGCGGAATGATGTAGCCTCTATCTTTTATAAGGCACCGGCAGGCAAGCCAGGTGAGCTCACCTAGCACGTCTCAGCAATTTAAAACCCCCCTTAAACGCAGGCCGCATTTGAAGTTATGCTTCTGGCGTTAGCACCTTTGAGACAGGTCTGGATCGATGGTCATGGCATCCCCTCCTGCATGCATTCTGATTCACTGATTCGGATCCATAAATCAGGAGGCAGGAGCCTCGGCTGGCTCACAGTAAGCAGACACTGAATCATCCGAGGAATCGCAGGGCGACGATGGAGCGCTCGACTGCACCGCTCCTGCAGAGAGCAATTAGGGCTAAAACTAATGATTATATTTATGATCTGGTTAACTTATCGACTGCGGTTGACCATTAATCGACTGTTCTAAATCATAGAAGGTGTTTTATTTGTACTACTTGTAGTATAGTGCTGTGATTATGAATATTAATACTAGTATTCATTTGTATTAGCATGGCTGTATTCAAACTGAAGGCAAATCAGATTAATTTCACACACCAGATCTGTTGGGACGACTGTCTGCACTGTTATTTTTGTAGAAGTAACGATAGTGAATTTGTGTGTCCGGATATCACAAAAGTATCAGCTATGAGTAGCTTTGGTATGCAGGCCAGCATCAGTAAATAACCTTTGGCTAATAACCTGGAGGCCTGAACATTAATCATTTTGGATTTGTTGAGGTTGATGTTTGTGGTTTGTGGCCGATCATACTATCAAAAATCAATCTAGATACAATCTATACGCCAAAAATGACAAAAACTGGATTTGGGCTGGCAGTCTGAACACAGTATCGAATTTCCTGCTAAAATATCCAGATTCAACCGGTAACCGGTTTCAGATGGTCTAAGCTGATCTTAGTAAAAAAAAACATAGCCTAAAATGGTACAACATTTGATTTACCAGCTCTTGTGTATGTTGCATTTAATCATGGTCATGTCGGTCCCATTGGCTAGCACTGATCAACACAACCACGCTGGTTAAATACCATGACCACATTGGTCAATCAGCATGACCACAATGGTCAACCTACTGTAAATGACTAGCATAAACACAATATTCAACCTGAATGACCAGAATAACCACAACAGTCCAGTATAATCAAAATGGTTAACCTAAATGACCATCATGACCACAATGGTCAGTATCATGAACTAAATGACCAGTATGACCACAATGGTTAACCAAAATTATTTGCATAAACAAAATGGTCAACCTAAATGACCAGTATGACCACAATGGTCAACCTAAATGTCTATTACAACAACTATGGTCAACATAAATGCCTAGTATAATCACAATGGCTAACCTAAATGACCAGAATGACCACAATGGTCAACCTAAATGCCTAGTATAACCATAACCATTAACCTAAATGACCAGAATGACAAATGTGGTCAACCTAAATGCCTAGTATAACCACAATAGTCAACCTAAATATCTAGTATAATCACAATGGGCAACCTAAATGACAAGTATAACCACAATGGTCAACCTAAATGACCATCATAACCACAATGGTCAACCCACATTACTAGCATGACCACAATGGTCAACCTAAATGTCTAATATAAGCACAATGGTCAACACAAATGTCTAATATAACCACAGTGGTCAACCTAAATGACTAGAATGACAACAATGGTCAACCTAAATGACCAGGATGACCAAAATAAAATGTTACATACACCAGACTGGTAAAAATATGATTATATAGCTATCCTACCAGCATAAGGTACATAAGGTATTTTCCCCTGGATGACCAGATCTTCAATCTTCAGATCTTTAGATCTACCTTGACCATCTTGAACCATGCATCTGAAATCAGCTCCCAGCAAAGGCTAGGTATGAGCTGAATCTTAGACTCTTAACATATCATTTCTATTTAAATCTATACTTAATGCATTTTCAGACACACGCCAAACAAATCATAATTTATCGCTTCTCGAATCATCACTAGGATGTAACGCCACGTTTTTGAGCATCTCAATTTCTTTTCAAATCATGTGCCCCAGGTCTATCTATGCTAATAAGGATTTCTCTTTAATGGTGCAATAAAACAAAAGAAGCCAAATTCCGCCCCGACGCCCCAAAGCAATGCATTTCAATGAGTCGGAATAACCGGCCGCATTATAGAACGCTCGTTTAAGACAACAACAATCTGAATTTACGCCGATGTCCTAATTGTGATGTCTAACAAAAACTTCCCACCTCCTCACTTATAACCCCTAGAACCCTACAGGCGGATTTTACGTCCAAAATCACACCTTGTGTTCTCAGCTTAATTACTCAGGAATCCCTTCACACATAAACATAATCCATATATGGTTAGAAAGGGCGGAGCTTACTCTTTCTGAAAATAGCGATAACATCCCAGTGCGGTAAAGCTAAATCTACAAGAAACCCATTGAGAAAAACACCTAAAAAAGTGAAAAATCTCCTTCCCCAACCAATATTATTTACCTTTAGTGCTTCAAACTTATTTATATGATGTTCCAAACCAAATAATATCAGTAAATAAAGACTCAAAAGTGTACACAGAAAAAGTGTGAAACTACCTGCTTTACTCAAACTAAAGCTAGGGATGGTGTGCGCACTACTTTATATCGTTTTTATTTTACTCGCACATTTTTACTAAGTAGTTATTTTGCACAGAACATTTTCATTTATTTAAACTAAAAAGTTAAAATTTTTGTATATAGTTTTCTTTGTGTGTCCTGATATTAAAATACTGAAAGGCACAGGCTGCTCTGAGTGTCAGGTTTTTAGTATCTACATGTATCCTAGAGGTGTGATTATTGATTATCAAGAAAAATAAATCCGCCTGATGCTGTTTCTCCGTGTATTTTGTCAAAGTAATAATTAATAAGTCATGTAATGAACTTATAATCATCAATATTCTTATGCTTTCAGCTCATAAACACTCTAGTCTAACCATTTTGTAAAATATATCTTAGGTGTAAATATATTTAAAGTCTATACATTCAAAAAAACAGGCGCTTGGTAAATTTTTTAGCAAAACATGATCAGTTCCAGGAACATATAACAATTCTGCTTCCTTTTACATTTTAAATGATTATATTTTAGAGCAGCCGTATGTCTTCTGGAGTAAAAGAGATCAGGGCTCATGTGTCTGTCTAATATAATTACTGTGTTATAAAACCTAAAATAGAGGAACTGACAAAAAAACTATGAAAAAAAAAAAACACACCAAAACAGCCTAGAGTTCAAATGGTTAACTGTTCACATTGGGTCCGCCCGGCCCGACTGTCCCACCGGCCCAGACACGAGCGCACGCTGGCCCTGAATAAAATACCCGACCCTGGCCGTACGGGGGCAGGGCCACGCCGGCTGAGCCATGCTTGCGAGGGCTGTGTGAGGGTGCATTTGTTGATACGATTCACGCGGTGATTCACGACCACCTCATACAGCTGTGAGCATGACAGTGCACCCAGAGAGACTGATTAGAGAAAAAGAGGGCAGAGCCTGCGCCTTATCGCAGCACCTACGCATTATGCACCCCCCCACCGTGTGTATATTTGAGTGAGTGTGTGTGTGGCAAAAGGAAGGTGGGGGATGTTGCCTCCCTTAGAAGTCTAAAGCCGCAGATTTCTGCAGCTGTAGACAGAAGCATTATATTGTATTTATGCAGGATTAAGGGACGACGCCAAGAATGAAAATGATGCATCACTACCAGCAATTAGAAGGGAGGGGGATCACTTAGATCACTGTAGCCCCCCCGCCATACACTCATTAACAGCATACCTGTGCACTAGGGCTGGACGATATGGCCAAAAATGGCCACTGTATTTTTCAAGATTCTGACGGTATATCACAGTATTTTCATTATTTTATTTATTTTTTTATTATTTTTTTTTTTTTTGCATGACTGGGCTTTAATATATATAGTCTTGTGAGTTACTGTACTGTTATGTGTACATATAATATAAAACACTTTGCTTAGTATTGGGTTTACTTTGTCCCACAAATTTACACAATATATGAAGAAATTAGACTTTATCATCAGAAAAATAGCTAAAGAATGTAAAAAAATAGATACACTAACAAATTTAACATGACTCCCTTCACAAAATTAAATATTTTAATAGTTCCATAAACACTATAAACGAACCTAAAATACTCAATGTTTAAGTATTCAAAGAGATATTTCTCAAAAGCTCTATTGCACAAGTTAGACACAAGCTTAATATTAATTTACTGTATGTTATTCCTGAAGCCATAAGAGGCATTACAGTATTTAAATCAGCTACAATTCACTTCTCTCTCCAGTCAAAAAATACATTCAAATCATCCTTCAAACTACAGTATTAATATATTTAAAATGACTGTAGTTACTGCTGTATTTTACTGTGATAAAAACACTCATACAGTAGAAACAGCAGCAGGAGCTGTTCTGATTTCCATGCAGGATGGAGTTAGACCAGCGTTTGACTCTTTTCTTCGATGGTTCTGTTCCGCACGGTGCTCCGCAGCGCCCTCTAGAGGTATGGTGGTATGAGAGAAACACATACCGGTTCAAATTTCCCCGCGGTATACAGAATGAACCGTATACCACCCAGTACTACTGTGCACACAAACACACTTTAATAGGGGGGGGGGGGGGACCAAATATTAACATATCGCAATATATTGTATCGATTTTGTTTGTGATACATTATCAATGCAAGCCATTAAATATTGACAATGATACAGTATATTTTATTGAAACTACTGAATCTAACGTTTGCTCCAAATTTGACTTACTACCAAACTTACTGCTTTACTACTCCACGTGGTGGCGCTATAATCAAAAGTATTGGATAAAAAAACTGTGGTGAAGAATACTGGAAGTTAAATTCTGTGATACCAAAACCTGACACCAATAAATCCTTAACTCCTTTGATTTAGAGAATTGTATTGCGATATATCGAGTATCATCGAATCACAGTATCATGATATTTTGGTATTGTTGGTGACGTGTCATGCTAACATGGTATCGTGGAATCTATCGATCTGAACGCACACCGAGGTTGCAATTTTATTTAAAGTTTAGATAAAGTTTACCAAGAACAATAACTGATTTCAGACAGATATCGGCAACTCTCAGTCATATTTATTGAGCTACACCTACAGAAATAGTGTGTAACTTAGGTGTAACACATGCAGCATGTGGGCGAGCATTGTCCTGTTGAAATAGAGCACTGAAATAGAGGTTGTGTGTTCAGAAAAGGTAGGGCCAATACATCAATATGTACCGTTGGTCTGTAAAAGTGGCAATAATGAAGACCAAAGGTAATCTGGCATCGTAAGAAATTGCACCCCAAGACATGATACTACCGGCCCTATTGTATACCCTGTGCAAGGCGTGGCACAATGCTGTTTGCTAACTTACGCCCTGCCAACAGTTAGGCCTTGCCATTAAAATAGCGTCAGAGTTTAGGACTAAATCTACACTGATGGGTGTGGTGGTCTGGAAGTGAGGTGTGTTCAGGGAAATTTCTATCATGTTTCTATTTCGGTGTTGGAAAACACAGGTGCTCCACTGACTGATTAAACCCTGACAACAGCCAATCATTAGAGTCCATTCCTATGGGTGCGCATTGTGCCTAATGTGTGTACACCCCCACTTGTTAAACACAAAGAATAAAAAATAAAATAACAGTGCTGATCCCTTAAACGAGCTGCTGATGTATCTTCACAGCATGAATGCACAGGTCAGTATCCTCTGCTGAGATGGGCAAAGTTCTGCGCTCTTAAGATACGAACGAGCCAAATTCAGAGCTCACCTGCCTCTTAAAGTAAATGACAAGTGACATACTGATTGGTTTATTTCACGTTACACCCAAAATTAACCACACCCATGATTAATTAAGAGAATTTGTACATGCCTTTTGTGCAAAGACACACCGACATGCCCTAAATCCAAATCCAGCTGCGTGATTCACAATTGAGAAGTGCTCTATAGAGAATGAATGAGAATTAAAAAATGTTCAGCTGGTTTAACATGCTCTAATATGATCTCTAATATGAAGCTTTTACAATATAATATCTGTTTTAGCTCAGAAAACTGCTGTTAATTAACATGCTAAAGGTGCCTATAACCTCTGTACAGTACTGTATGTATATATATAGACCAACAGCCTGCATATCTAACCAGCGTAGCAAGCAGTCAAGGCCAGATCAAGGCCAGCGCTTCACACTCCACAGCTCCATGACTGAACAGAAAGAGCCGGTGTAAAAGCAGCCACTCCACTCCTCTATTTCCCCTGGCCGGCGTTATCGTTGACGGGAAAGGCATTATAAATTCAAAGGGAAGGGTCCGCTCCGATGCACCTGCGCGTGCCCCCCGAGCCTGAGGAGAGCGACGCAACGCTGTAGAAATCCACCGGCGGACACGCTGCCATTTCGCAGCACAATGGCCCGCTATTGTCCGGGTGACCTCAGCCCTGCCGGACAACGCCGCCAGTGTCGAGCGCCCAGAGAAAAACAAGTCTTTCGCATTCAAATGCCAGCCCACCAGCAGCTGTCATTTTCCCCCACTTATTCAATTTGCCGGCGGAAATTTAATAGGCCGGACAAGGAAAACCTCTCATTTGAAAAAGCTACAGAGGAGCATAAGCAATAATTATGTATTTGCTGGGCAGAATTTAAAAGCCGCACTCTCCCACACACGCTCAGATTTGTTAGACGCGGTTTTAGAGACCGCCCACCGGCTCCCACCTTCACTAGAAAGCAGAACGTAGCAGAGTGTTTACCACAGACGTGAATCACACTTTGATGCTAAGGTGCAGAGTGTGGGGGAGGGGCTACCGGGAAGACAATGGAGAAACATATACTGATGAGCCATAACATTATAACCACTGACAACTGGATAATAACAAGGGAATAATAACAAGGGAATAATGGTAACTGTTAAAAGGGAGGGATTTACAATACATACAGTATTAGGCAGCAAGTAAATAGTCAGCTATTGGAGTTGCTGTCTTGATAGCAGGAAAAATGAATGAATGAATGGATGGATGGATGGATAAGATTAGATTAGATTATAGGAATTTCAACCTAGAACCAATTTCCCCAAGAAATGTCTCATGCAGTGTTACTAGATCTGTGAAATATGGTAAAAAAAAAAAAATAATACAATATTTAAATATATTTTAATTAATTTCCTTTGCAAAGTTTGGACAAAATATTAAGATAAAATGATAAAAATGTATTAGAAGTGTCAGATTCTTAAAAACTGTTATACAAATCCTTGTGGACAAAAGTATTGTGATAATAACGCATTAAGAGAAGCCCTGTGAGTCCCACCCCTAGCAGAGCTGAATAGAGGACAAATAAAATAAATTGTTAAATTTTCTCCTTCTGACAAATCACACTTGGAGTAAAAACATGCAAAAAATGTGCACCAAAAAAATATATTTGCTATTTAAATGCCTTAATTTATAAGGGTTTCTGATCATCTTGGTTTTATAATATTTATTATTTATGGAATAAAACCTTATGAACCCCCTAATATGTAATGTATTAAGTATACAGTATCTCTCTATCTCTCTATATACTCTATTTCTCTCTCTTTCTCTATTAAAATTAAATCCCACTCAGACATTGTTCTCCACCCACTCGAGAACAAAAAAAAAGAGAAAGAGAGAGAGGAAGAGATATACACAGAGAGAGAAAGAGAGAGAAAAAGAGGGATAGACAGAAAGAGAGAGAGATAAAGGAAAGGATTCCAGTGTATGACCAATAAAAAAAAAGAAAAAAGAGTATGGCGTCACATCAATGTCACAAGTCGAGGGCGCAAAAATAGCAGGAGAAAAAAATTAACCAGTGTGTTTTAACATTTTGTGTGTGTAAATTAACTTGTCGTGAGCACAAATGTGAAACTAGCGAGCAAAAAAAGGGAATTGTGTGTGCACTGAAGTAAATGTTGCTCTCGAGCTTCATTTTTCTCCTCTTGGGTTCTTTTTTTCCTTGTGCGCCGTGTGAATTACCTGCAGCAGCAGTTTGTGCTCGACTGAGTTTTTTGCGCTCCCGTTTTGAAAGGGGTGGTTTTGACAGTTTGGGGGCGGAGTCAGGGTCACCTCCCTCAGCGAACGCTATTGGCTGATATCTCCAAAGTTAGTGACAGACCGCCTACCTCCACAAACCGGAGGAGGGCGGGGAAAGAAGGACAGCAGGAGAGTTAGCTAGCTGGCTATGCTAACATCCAAAAAATGTTAGCGCGCTGGTTCTGTCTGCCCTTGTATTTTTGCACCCTCGACTTTTGACATTGATGTGACGCAATAGAAAAGTGACACTAGGAATGGGAAAGACGAGGTAATTACAGAGAAAAAATGAGTGAGAGAGA
Source organism: Astyanax mexicanus (assembly GCF_023375975.1). Taxonomy (NCBI): domain Eukaryota; kingdom Metazoa; phylum Chordata; class Actinopteri; order Characiformes; family Acestrorhamphidae; genus Astyanax; species Astyanax mexicanus. Next base: position 10,211,790 of record NC_064415.1, on the reverse strand, counting down.
GAGAGAGAAAGAGGGACACGAAAGAGAGAGAGAGAGAGAGAGAATGTGAGAGAGAGGGTCGGAGAGAAATTAAGGAAATTATTATAGCATAAGAAAATTATGACAATGTATGATGTGGAAAACATTGAAAATCAGCTCAAAACTAAAGTAATCAGCTAAAAAAAATCTCTCTATCTCTCTCTCTTTCTCTCTCAAACTTCCCAAAAATCCCACTCAGACATTGGCCAAACTCTATGACTCTACGAAGAGATAGGGAGGGCTACAAAATAATATAATAATAACCGCTCCTTTCACCAACTAACAGCCCAGCTTCAGAAATAAGCTCTCATCAGTGTTTACTATAGATGGCAGACTCATTTCACAGCACACCTGAACTCAGCCGCGCTCCCAGATTACTCTCAGATTATTAATATGAGAGCAGAGAGTCTGAAACATCCCGGCCGGACTGCCTCGGGACACGTCGGGAGGGGGAGGGAGGGTGTTGAGGAGGGGGTTTGGGGGGTTGCTGCTGCTGCTTCGCTCTGCGTGCCTATCTGGCCTCCCACGACGGACCGAGGGCTGAGAAAAACAGAGCCGCGACTGGACAGCCTCAGCAAGACTCGCATTCTTTCCATAATCAACCACAGACTGACCCTTTCTCTGTTACACGGACTCAGTTCAGACAGGCCCTGTAAACCATCTATACCAGCAGATACTTGAGGTCACGCCTCAAACACATGACTTATCATACAATAAACAATGATATTATTGTCAATTTAAAACCATTAAAATTCCAATGACAAAAGGATTATAGTATAACATGACAAGAAAATTATATTCATTTAAATACAACAGCATTTTAAATAATCATAGTAACTATGATTATTTAAAGGTCACCTTCCGCGAAAATCCGATTTTTCTTGTTTTTTGTGGAATACAGTAGGTCTCTCCGAGTTGAATGTGTACACCTGCACATTAAACTGTTTTGCAGCCCCCATTGTCTGCAGGAGCTAAGCAAAGAAATCCCCCCTCCCCCCCTCCGAAAAACGGGTGAATTTTGAATTATCTTTCTGCCTACGTAGGCAGAAACTCACAGACCAGCCCACCTTGGCTCGAGAAACTCCCAGAGGCGGAGCTGAAGCGACGCAACATCACCGCTCATCAGTTAGGAGGTGGGAGGCAGTGAGCGGCAGAGCGGTGGAGGGGCGTCGCAGTGCTCCTAGCCAATCAGAGGAGAGATATTTGCATTCTGTTTGCATGTATGAATATTCATGAGCAAAGCTGGAATCCGGTCATTTTGGACACACCCCTAAAACAGTCCATTAAAAAAGAGCTATACAGAGACACCTGAGCACTTTTTTTTTACAAAAACGGCTCACATGTCATTCATTCATACTAGAGACCACAACTAGACATTTTAAAATGAAAGAAAAAACGACGGAAGGTGAGCTTTAAAAAGCTGTTGTATTTAAATGAATATAATTTTCTTGTCATGTTATACTATAATCCTTTTGTCATTGGAATTTTAATGGTTTTAAATTGACAATAATATCATTTATCGCTATAATTTCTGGGATGATATATCGTGCACAAAAAATATATATATATTGTGACAGGCCTAGATGAAGTACTAGGGTATTCCATTTCACAAATTCAATTTGTGCGTGCTTTCATAATTGTGATGACTCTCTGTGTAATACAATAAATGCACTGTACATTATTTATGGTATAAATGTTAAAATCTGCACTTTTCCAGACCATTTCTGTCTGATTTTAATGACAGTAAATGAAGGCAATGTGGCGGGAAAGGAAAAGGGTGATAGGATTCAATCAGATTGTGAGCTCTGATTCGCAGAATAAGCAGAATAAGCAGAATAAGCAGAATAAGGTGCTGCCACTATAATCTGAGGATCTCAGGGTTCAGAATCCAGGTTTTGCTGCTTGCCAAACTACAAAAAAAACTCAATCTTAGTAAGTAAAATCATTTAGGGCCCCATTGAACACAATGTGCAAGGTGCGTTATAATTCTCATTGCTATCTCACACCCCGTCAACAGTCTAATTTCACGCCAGGTGATGTTGGTTATCCAGTAATGCTATATTGGCAGCAGTTGGAAAAAAAGAAAAAACATGTTTATGGCACGTATCAGAGGAGGCATGTGCTAGTCTCCACCCTCCACCCTTCTAATGATTGGAGCATTTTTAGTGATAGTCAGTGGGTTGGGGAATTGGGTAAGAGGGTTGGGTAATTGGACTTGGAATTGAGGAGAGAATGGGATAAAACTAGAAATGAATGATAAAATAAGCCCTGACACTGGCCTACAACCCCCTTCCTACCTAAGGAACATGGCTAAGGTGGTGGCAGTGGTTTCCTAATTCCTAATGTTAGTTACTTTTCCTTAGATAAATCTGCTTTAAAATGTTCCAAAATGAGCTTTATTTCTGTAAGGAAGCCCTATTGTGTGAGTATACAGTATATGTGACATTTCGACTTCATATAGATTTTCTTCAGAGAAGTGTTCATACAGCGACTTAGAGGCAAAGGTCTCTAGGGAACCATTGGTTCTTCTATGGATCGTGGAAAATCTTCAAGTGATGGGCTTTCAATTGAAAGTCATTTTGAATGGCCTTGAATCTTCTATAGATGTAGAAGAAGCATAAAGACATTTCTGGAATTTAAATCAAAATTGTGGAATGAACTTTCTGACTACACCAACACAGCTGAGTCTCTTGATGTCTTCAAACTTCTTCCAAATGGCGTCCATCTTTTTCTAAAGCACTCAATTCAGTACTAATGTTGCGAACAACGTTGCACTTTAGGGATTGTGAGTGCACTTAAAAGTCTTATTATGATGTCTTTGACATTTTGGCACAGTGTGGTACTACTACTATTTATTAATATTCTGCATCTTCTAATCAGTAGGTATCTATGCTTAGAGGTATATTTGGGCTATTCATCACACTTAACTTATATTGAATCCTCTTTTCATCAGTTGCATGGACTAAAAGTTTAGAATCTGCATGTCCATCAGAAGTTCTTTACTCATTTCAATGAGCTACAAGTATGATAAAAAAGGAGCTTTAGTAAAAATCTCAGATTGTTTCTAAAGCTCTATAAGCTTGTACCCACTTTCAATCAGTCCGTAACAAAGCAGCACAGCTCATCACCGCCACAGTAACCTCTAGAACCGGCGGTTACTGCAGACCACCGCTATTCATTACTATCTGCCCAGCTAAACAAAACCCCGAGCGCAAGTTCAAAGAGAGAAGAAAGCACGCCGTCTCCTAGGTGAGTTCTCCAGCCGCCCAAGCAGCCCGAGCCGCTCCACTCAGAGTCAGGCTCTCGGCGTCAGCACGCCCAGGCAGGAAAGGTCAGCGCCTGCTGGCTGCAGACTCCGGCATCACGGCCAAGCCCTGAATTAATAGCAGATAACTGCCTCTAACTCCTCCAGTCAGCACCTGCACCCTCATCTCCACCAAAGGTTACGCTGCTTTACCACGGCCTGACACGCTCAGAGAGAGAGAGAGAGAGAGAAAGAGAGAGAGAAATGATTACAGCGTAAGACCAAGAAAGAGAGACAGAAGAGAGACACTAGGAAAGGACAGATCAAGTAATTAAAGGGAGAACAAAAGAAAGAGAGAGAGCGAGAGGGACAACGAGAGAGGGAGACAGAGAGAAGCAGAGTGTAAGAAAGAGGGAGACAGAGACAGACAGAAGCAGAGTGTAAGAAGGAATGAGAGAGAGAGAGAGAGAGAGAGAGAGACAGAGAGAGGAAGAGAAATGAAGGAAATGATTTCAGCGTAAGACAGGGAAAGAGAGAGAGAAGAGAGACACTAGGAAAGGACAGATAAGGAAATTAAAGGGAGAACAAAAGAAAGAGAGAGAGAGAGAGAGAGAGAGAGAGAGACACTAAAAAAGGAGAGAAACATAAGGTAATTAAAAGAGAGACCAAAAGGGGAAAATGAGAGGGAGAAGGACAACAAGAGAGGGAAAGAAAGAGAGAGAGACAGACAGAGAGAAGCAGAGTGTAAAAAAGAGTAAAAAAGAGAGAGAGACAGTGAGAGGGAGAGAGGGACAACGAGAAAGACAGAGAGGCAGAGAGATAGACACAGACAGAGGGTAAGAGAGAGGAAAAGAGAGAGAGAGAGACAAAAGAAAGAGAGAGAGAGAGAGAGACAAAAATCAAGGAAACGATTACAGCGTAAGACCGAGGAAAGAGACACTAGGAAAGGACAGATAAGGTAATTAAAAGGAGAACAAAACTAAGAGAGAGAACAAGAGGGACAGCGCGAGAGAGAGAGAGAGAGAGGCAGACATTAAGAAAAGAATTACAGAATAAGATGGACAACGACAGAGAGGTTAAAGAAAGAGACACTATGCAAGGAGAGATAAGGTCACAGTAAAAACAAAATAAAGAGATAAAGAGAGGGGGACACTAAATGAGAGAGAAAAAGAGAGAGAGAGAGAGAGAGACAGAAAGGAAGGAAAGAATTACAGAATAAGATGAAAAAACAAGAGAGAGATAGAAAAGAAAGAAAAGGCGAGATATGGCAATTGCAGAAAAATCAAAAGAAAGAAAGAGAGAGAGAGAGAGAGAGTACACTAAACGAGTGTGTGCACTAGAGGAGTAGGAGAGGAACTGAAAGAAGGCTTTGCATCAGTAATGAGGAGTTGGATGCTTCTTTGGGTTCTTCACATCAGCTTCCGGCACGTTGCTCACTTCAGAAGTGACTCTATAAAATATTTATCGATATCTCCTGATCCAGTATTTTACTCTTAATCTGATTGGACTGCTTTAATGATGAGTATGGGATGATAACGTTATACAGAGACATAATGGAGGCATAATTCAATACACTGTTTGGTGGTAGGGGCAAAAACGGCAAAAAACCTTGTTGCAGAAGGCTGAAAATAATGTTTAAATACTGGTACCTAGAAGACACTCGAGAACAGCGGTAAAAACAAAGGATCAGACCTGGATCAGGCTTCTATGTGATTGGATTTGGACATTTCTAAGGACCCATCTGCATTTATATGGATATAATTGAACACAGAGCGCACAAATGCACACATACAGCTTGTTAAGTCCTTGTAGAAAAGCTATTTGCATCATTTCCAGTTAGGGCTGGGCGATATGTCGCTAAAATAGTACAACGATATTCCATGGTATTTTTTGCGAAAACGATATTCTTGACCATAAGAATACACTACTGAAACAAAATGAAAATTACATTTTATTATTGCACACAATATGACAATGCGTACCCCTAACTGAGATATTATAAAATACAGATTTTTTTTATCAGATTTGTAACAGAATTCAATGATCCAGAATATCATGATACTAATAAAACTAATAATGCACTCCAAACATCTCCATATATCCAGGATTAAAGTAAAATAAATGATACTAGACAGATATAATCTGTCTCTAGTAGAAATATAATAGGAAATGAGAACAGTGTGATTTTTTCTTTTGCTAAAAAGAGTAAAAAATTAGGGGTGGGTGATATGGCACCATATTTTAGGCTATAATATCGTTTACGATATTCCAAAATGTTGCCGTTATTATTGTGAACGATGAAATCTTCCCTTGACAGTAGAGACAGTTACTCCAACAAAAGCAGGACAGCAGAATGCATGCATCTCATTTAATTGCCCTCAATTTCAATGGAAACAGTAATTAATCAGATGCCCCAGTACTTACTTGTGTCTCTAAAGTGCACTACTGAGGTAACCGTGTGAAATGCTACTCTACTTTGTAGCTAACTGAGACGTAGCTTGTTAGAAACAGCAGGACGAATCAGTCGCTATTCCAGCCTGACTGTTTCTACAATCAAACACAAAGATGCCACTGCTATCAGTGGGTGTTGGTATCAGGCTGATATCAGCAGAAAGTGCTGGGTGGGATATCAGAAGGAAAACAGATTGAATGTGATCTGATCTTGTAACAGATCTATCCTGGAACAGCACAGGCTAACACACTGTGTGACGGGATGGTGTCAGCTGTGTGTTTCGTAGGGTGTACAAACACCAAGCAAGGTTTGGTTGAATCGTGCCCTCTCCCCAGCCCCCCGCTGGCCTGCCTCACACCGCGTTTAAACAATCCATTTAAACGTTCTTCCCGAGCCCGACCCCAACCACCCCATACATTTCTTCTACATTTTTTCATACATTTAAACCCCAACTTTTTTGAGTAAGTAGAGCGTTAAAACCGAGCTTTTAAAACCGAAAAATCATTTTGGAGCTGTTTGAATGAGCAAAATCTGTTCAGAATGGTGATGTTGATTAACATTGCAACACTGAAGAAGCATAGACCTATTATTTAAGAAAACATGATGCCTAAACATCCTTAGATTAGGCTACAAGAATGATGTCTGAATGACTTTCTTCTACTGTAACACACAAAAACACACAAAAAAAAGCAAGTAAGCAATAAGGCTACAAACGCAGATAAACATGAACCTAGAGGCATTTAAAGGGGTATATGTGTTTATTTATATATATATATATATATATATATATATATATATATATATATATATATATATATATATAAATATATTAGGGGTGTGCCGAATCGTATCATACGCAATAATATCTCCAACATTTTTAAATATTGTGAGCGATATTATACCCTGAAATATGGTGCCATATCACCCACCCCTAATTATCACATCAGGGTAATACTTTTTTGCTGTTTTAAGCAAAAGGAAATTTATACTGTTTTCATTTCCCATTATATAATATCTACTAGATACAGATTATATCTGTCCAGTATCATTTATTTTACTTTAATCCTGGATATATGGAGATATTTGAAGTGCATTATTATTAGTATCATGACATCATGACTGGATCATTTAATTATTTTTTTTTTTTATCTCAGTTAGGGGTGTGCAATATCATATTGTATGCAATAATACAATTTTATTTCCATTTTTTGCAGTAGTGTATTCTTGAAATACATTTTTTTTTAATTCAGTGTTTTGTCATTTCGCCAAGAGCATCGTTATCACGAAAATTCCACGAAATATCGTGATATGATTTTAGGGCCATATCACCCACCTCTAATATATATATATATATATATATATATATATATATATATATAAATTTCTAATAAAATGGGTGATTCCAGTGGCTGTAGTGTCAATGAAAAATAAAAAGCATAAAAGTAACGTTTAAAGAAACCAAAGACACACACCAAAGACGTGGACATGTGCTTTTTTTAAAAACAAGTAAGAATGCATTCTCAGCAAAAAAAAAAACAGATATCAGCTGTTTAAAACTCCTTGATAGCTCCTGTGATGCTGAGAAAAACGAAACCGAAACTTCACGTGAAGCACTGCTCTTTTGCAGTTCATGTTTAGGAGCATTAACTGTTCAGATGAATTTTGGAGCCCATACAGCTAATATTCAAGCTCAACAGCTTTTACATAATAAATATGGAATTGTTAATAAAGTCCAGGACCTTGTTTTGGTACAGGAGAGGCAGGAAATGCAGTGTGTGATCCATTACACATTTATGTGGTTGTTTCCTCCAGTAAGCGATACTAAGCAGTGCCCCTTCTGGCTACAAGCCTCGTTCTCTGCAGACTTAATTGGACTGTACACATCGCAGACTGTGCAGATGTGCTCTTTCACAGTCTCCCACACTGGTGCACATATAAACCAGCACACTCCCCAACTGACACACACACACACACATTTTTACACACATACAGTCAGTACGCTTCCTGCTGACGGCCATTCACAGCGCATGTAGAACCAGCTCTGGTTAGCGTCACAGTAAATACAGCCAGCAGGGCTGATATGAGGCCCACTGACATGAGCATGAGATTGAGGCCCTGGAAACACAGCGTCAGGTCAATCAAAAGCCCGGGACGCGAGTGTGTGTGTGTGTGTGTGTATGTGTGTGTGTGTGTGTGTGTGTCAGCGCTGAGATACCACGGGGTAGGGGGAATGAGGCTTCTGGCCAAACTGCATTTTCCAATAAGCTTACAGCGACGATCTACTCATATATAAATCAACATGACGCTCTCAGCTCACGCTGGATGCTCCCGGCTCGATAGCCTCTCTCTGAGGGAATAGCCTCTTTCAGACCCACTACTCTGCCTTTTTTAACGCCCACCAGGATTCACAGCAGGGCTGCACGATACAATTGTATGTTTTATTGCAATCGGGATTTGAGTTTTTAAGCTAAACAGATAAAAAGAAATGCAATAATATTTAATGCGTGAATAACAGCAAAAAAGGGGGGCCTCTTTACACTGAAGACTGTGTTGACATAAAATAATGAGTCTGGAGGCAGAGTGAAGCAGTGTGAGGTAACGTGAGGAGGTGTGAGGTAGAATAAGATAAAATTCCACACCAAACTGAATCAGGTGCTAATAAACCTTTAAGGACCATAAAATAATTTAGACAAAAAAATAGGGAGGTAGAACAAGGCAGAGTAGAGGGTAGAGTAAGATGGAATGAGGCAGAATGAGATAGAGAAAGTTAGAGTGAGGTACAGGGAGGCAGCGTGAGGTAGAGCCAGGTCGAGTGATGTCGAGCGAGGTAGAGTGGGACGGAATAAGGCAGAATGAGGTAGAGCAAGTTGAAGTGAGGAAGAGTAAGGCAGCATGAGGTAGCATGAGCGAGGCAGAGGAAGGTAGGGCGAGGTAGAGCAAGGCAGTGTGAAGTAGAGCAAGGCAGAGTAAGGTACGGCAAGGTAGAGTAAGACGGAATGAGGCAGAATGAGGTAGAGCAAGTTAGAGTAAGGTAGAGGGAGGAAGCGTAAGGTAGAGCCAGGTCGAGTGATATAGAGCGAGATAGAGTGAGAAAGAGCAAGGCAGCATGAGGTAGAGCGAGGCAGAGAGAGGCAGTGCTCTGGTAGGGCAAGATACAGTGAGGATCTAGCAAGGTAGAGTGAGAGAGAATAAGGCAGAATGAGGTAGAGTAAGTCAGAGTGAGGTAGAGGGAGGCAGCACAAGGTAGAGTAGAATAAGACAGAAAAAGGCAGAATGAGGTAGAGTAATAAGAGTGAGGAAGAGCAAGGTAGAGCAAAGTAGGACGAGGTGGAGTAAGGTAGAGTGAGACAAAAAAGGCAGAATTAGGTCCAGCAAGTTACAGTGAGGAAGAGCAAGGCAGGGCAAGGTAGAGCAAGGCAATGCCAGGTTATGCAAGGTAGAGCAAAGGTGAGTGAGGTAAAGTGAAAAAGAATAAGGTAGAATGAGGTACAGCAAGTCAGAGTGAGGAAGAGCAAGGTAGAGCAAAGGCGAGTGAGGCAGAGGAAGGTAGAACGAGGCAGAGCAAGGCAGAATAAGGTAGAGCGAGATGGAATAAGGCAGAGCGAGGCAGAGTGAGACAAAATAAGATACAGCAAGTTAAGTGGTGAAGAGCAAGGCAGCATGAGGTAGAGTGAGGCAAAGTGAGGTAGAGTAAAGTCAAGAAAGGAAACGTGAGACAGAATAAGGCAGAATGAAGTAGAGCAAGGTAGAGTGAGGCAAAGTGAGGTAGAATGAGACAAAGTGAGGTAGACCAAGTAAGAGTGAGGACGAGCAAGGCAGTGTGAGGTAGAGCAAAGTCGGGAAAGGAAGCGTGGGACAGAATAAGGCAGAACGAAGTAGAGCAAGGTAGTGTGAGGCAAAATGAGGCAGAATGTGGCAAAGTGAGGTAGAGCGTGGTAGAGTGACGAAGAATGAGAAAAAGGGAGGTAGAGTGAAGAAGGGCAAAAGGAAAAGTAAGGCAAAGTGAGCTTAAGTGAGGTAGAGTGAGGTAGAGCTCATGATTAAACAAACATAGCAACTACTTATCCTAGAAATCCTGTTTTTAACATTGATAATCAAGATATCACACAGCGTTATCTCGTATTTTCTCGTATCATACAACCGGGATTCACAGCATGCAAGAGAGAAGAGAAAAAAGAAAAAAAGAGAAAAGAGAAAAGAGAGGACTTCAAATGGCGGCAGTTCAAAGCACAGAGTCATTCTTAAGCAGAGTCACGTTATCGGCCCACATCTCGGCTCTCTGTGGAACGCCAAAGCTCCGTCTAATTGGAAGGGCCCCATCAATTATTCTACATCAATCATTTATCTTGACTAAGAGCAGTGGCGGAGGTTGGTGCTGAAGGTCAGGAGGCCAGCGAGAGCAGCTATCCATCACTGAGGGGGGAAGGGGAGAGGGGGATAGGGGGATAGGGTGAGGAAGGGAGGGAGGGAGGAAAAGAGGAAGAAGAAGATACCTGTCCACTCGGAAATGCAGCCTGAAACCCAACCCCTTGGTGGGAAGCAATCGGTTGGACGTTCAAAGCTCGAAGCACAAAAAGGGGGGGGATGCCTTCTGGACAGGAAGTCGGGCTTTGTCTTTGTTGTCACTGGACCTGGGTCAATAACCCCCATCTCACACATACTAAATCAGCGCTGTGTCTGAGCTACGCTACAGTTCTCACTGAGGTGTTGCTTGGAGATCAATGTCTGGGGCAACGTCTACCTTCTTATTTGGGATTTCAGACTTTATTCAAAGGAGCTTTTCAGATATTTGCATTTAGAACTTTAATGAGAAGCTAAGAGGCAATCAAATCCCAGTTTTTGAGAATGTAGGGTCTTCAAAAGCCATTTTTTTCTGGACCTGTTGACACCGGACACAAAATTTCACTATAGCATGAATAAATAAAACAATATTACTCAATTAAACAAAGATAAAATAAGCAAATTCCAGTTTACAAATATCGATCGGTCTTATTTTAGCTATTTAACAGATGACCCTACTCTATAGAACCATTGGGACTCCAGACAATGTCAAGAAATATTTCCAGAATATTTCCAGAAGTATGCGTCCAATGCAGGGCCTATCAAATTGTGTATCAATTTCCAGAGATCTGCATCCAGACCTTTAATAAGAAGCCAAGAGGCAATCAACTCCAAGTTTTTGAGAATGTAGGGTCTTCCAAAGCCAGTTTTTCTGGACCTGTTGACACTTGACACAAAATTTCACTATAGCATGAACGAATAAAGCAATATTACTCAAATAAATACACATAAAATAAGCAATTTCCAGTTTACAAATATCAAAAAGTCTTATTTTAGCTATTTAACAGATGACCCTACCATATAGAACCATAGGGACTACAGACAATGTCAAGCTTTCCAGATATTTGGAATGTAGGGCCAACCGAATTGTATACCAATGGTCATTGGACATACCTTTCACTATAATGTCACCAAATAAACTGATATTTCTATATTAAATAAAGAAAATAAGCAAATTCTAGCTTACAAATATTTAAAAAATGTGTCAGTACTCTACACAGGACTTCTCTAGGACATTGATTAGCTGGGGGTCACCAGTCACCGCCACAAGTCAATCTGATTATCTCTACAGCTGCTTTGTTCTTTGGAATTCCAGACACTGACTAAAGCAGATTTCTGGAAACAAGAAGTTCTCACATTAATTACATGCTTACAAAGTACAATTTAGACAACCAATCAGTGATCTAAATAAAAAAAAGTGTAAGTACCAGTACTAAAGTGTGGTAGACAGCCAATCCACAATTAGCAGTTCTAGGAATACCAGAACCAGTGTCACAATAATCAAAATAGTCTTATTTCTGCTATATTTCAGCTCATTCCTCTTCCCACAATCCCATGTGATACTATTCTTGCCTATTAGTTTCTAGAGCATTAGAACATGGGAAGAACCAATTTAGAGGTTCCAAATGAAAGGATAATCAAGAAGAACTGACATTATAATAACAATAAAATGCAATAAGATCGCAATTTTGGCAGCCAATCAGCAGTTAAGATCTTGAGGCATGTAATGGCTAGTCTAGAACATTGATGAGCCTTTCTTGGTGCTACCTGTAACCATCTCAGATCAGTTCAATCACTAAGCACCTTTGTTCTTTGGTTTTCTAGACATTGGCCAAAGCAGCATCCTAGAATAATTTGAAATGTGTGTCCAGACCCTTAATAAAACAGAAAAGATGCTTTTCCCAGTTATAAAGAGCATGCAACCTTCTGAAACCAGGTATATCTTCTATAACTTCAATAGATACAACATCATCAAATGCATAATAAGGACAATAAGCAAATTCCAGACCACAATTTCAAAAATAGTCTTATTTTTTGCGTTATTAGAGCTCATCCCTCCCCCAAACCCACACTCAACCAAGTTCTTGAGGCATAAGAACCTAAAGAGGAACCAAGGCTCATGTTACAGGCTAATAAGAAGCTTACAGAGCGTAATTTGGGCAGCCAATCAGCAGTTTTGAGCTTTAGGCATATCAGAGCTAGTATGGAACATTGATGAGCTTCCCCTGGTGCCACCTGTAACCCCTGTGATCTCAGATTAGTTTGATTATTAGCATTGCGCCTTTTCCTTTGGGACTCTAGACAAATATGTGTCCAGACCCCTCAATGGGCAACCCAGGAGGCACCCTTCCCAGTTATTGAAAACATATGACCTCCAAAACCAGGTTCTTCCCAATGACCTTTCGTCGTCTGACACCAAAAATCAGTAAAAATCAATTTTACTACATCATTTAAGGAAAATATTCCACACTTTCCAAGCACAAATATAAAAAGTGGTCTTATTTTGATAATATTCCAATGGTGTACTCCCATTAGTACTCCTTCCCATTACCTCCCACTAGAGTAAGAAGTACTTACACCTTAATAACACACCTACAAGACATAACTTAGACAGCCAATCAGCAATCTAGATTTTAAAAAGTGTGTAAGTAGTAGTATTGAAGTACTGAAGTGTGGTAGACAGCCAATCAACACTTAAGAGCTCTGGCTATATCAAGATTACTCTTGGATATTGAAAGCTCACCTTGTTGCCACCTGTAACCATTCAAAAAGTAATAAAATCCAATAAATGCCAATTTTGCAACAATAAGAAAAAAGCAAAATAAGGAAATATCAGATCACAAACATCAAAAATGGTCTTAAAATGGGATGAAACCATTGATATATGCCAAATGTCACACTACAGGCTAATCAAGACGTACCGACATTAATAATAACACACCTACAGAACATAAAACATGAGCTAATCAGCTGATAAAAGCTCTTTGAATATCTTATTTTCTCATTCTCCCTTAATTATTAAGCTTATTCCAAAAAACAAGTTATTCTAGAACTTTTATAGATATAAATACATAAAATAAGCAAACAAAGAACATAAGCTAATAAGCTAAATAGTCAAATTTCTGCTATTGTTGAACCCAAAAACAGGTTCTTCTGACTGACACCAAATTTCACAAATATTAAAATAATCTTAAAATAATATTATTCTGTCATATCCTTCTCTTAATCCTTCCATAGTGGTTCTTACGAGATAAAATCATAACAAGGGACCACTCAGAGGAACCAAGACTCTTATTACATGTGAATTAAGAAGCACAGACATTATTAACATGCTCACTGAACATAATCCTGGGAGCCAGCAGTCAGCAGTCTAGACTGTGGATGAAGCATTACAGAGTGTGGTATTAACTGATATGGAATTTCCCAGTGTTGCACCAGGAGCAGTTCAGAAAGCTCCGCTGGGTCTCAGGGCAGGGATTGAGAAGCACTGGTCTGGTACCTTAACGTCCTCTACGGCCGCTGACCTGCAGCCTGTGCTCCTGCTCCTGACCCGCTCCAGAGGATGAGCTCATTCCTGATTTATTACATCAGCCTGTCTGTGCCCATCAGCCTCCCAAACCCAGACCCAAACCAGGGAAACCTGACGCCCGGTTTAAAGAACAAACGCCTGAACCAAGAGGGAGCCACGCCCAGCCCTGAGAGAGAGAGAGGAGGGTAGAGAAAGAGTGGGGGAAAAGAGAGATATGCAGAGAGAGAGTGGGGAAAGAAAGAGTTAGAGATGAAGAGAGAGAGACAAAAAGGGAGAGAGAATGGGGAGAAAGAGAAAGGGAAAGAGAGAAAGATGGGAATGAGAAAAAAGAGAGGGACAATTAGGGAAAGAGATGGGAAAGAGAGAGAGAAAGAAACAAAGAAAGAGTGGGGTGAGAGAAAGAGAGGGAGAGGGTAGAGAAAGAGTGAGGAAAAAGATATATGCAGAGAGAGAGTGGGGAAAGAAAGAGATAGAGATCAAGAGAGAGAGAGAGAGAGAGAGAGAGACATAAAGGGAGAGAGAATGGGGAGAAAGAGAAAGAGAGAGAGAAAGGAAAAAAGAAAGAAAGAGTGGGGGAGAGAAAGAGAGAGAGGGGGTAGAGAAAGAGTGGGGAAGAAAGAGATAAATGCAGAGAGAGAGTGGGGGAAATAAGAGATAGAGATGAAGAGAGAGACAGAAATGGAGAGAGAATGGGGAGAAAGAGAAAGGAAAAGAGATGGGAATGAGAGAAAAAGAGAGGGACAAATAGGGAAAGAGATGGAAAAGAGAGAGAAAGAAAGAAAGAAAGAAAGAAAGAAAGAAAGAAAGAAAGAAAGAAAGAAAGAAAGAGTGGGGGGAGAAAGAGAGAGAGAGTGTAGAGAAAGAGTGGGGAAGAAAGAGATACATGAAGAGAGAGAAAGTGGGGAAAAAAGACAGAGATGAAGAGAGAGACAGAAAGAGAGAGAGACAGGAATGAGAGAAAAAGAGAGGAACAAATAGGGAGGAAGAGTGGGAAGAAAGAAAGGGAGAGAGTGGGGATAGATGGGAAAAAGAAAGAGTGTTGGGGGAGAAAGAGGGAGAGAGAGTGGTTGTAGAGAAAGAGTGGGGAAAGACAGATAGTGATGAAGAAAGAGGGACAAAAAGGGAGAGAGAATGGGGAGGAAAAGAGAGAGAGATAGAGAGAGAGAGAGAGAGAGAGAGAGATAGATGGGGGCAGATAATGAGAGATAGATGAAAAGAGAGAAAGGGGGAGAGAGAGAGGGAAACAGAGTGGGGAAGAAAGAGAGAGAGGGGGAGCGGGTCTTGTGTGAATTCCACCTCTTTCCTTTAAGCTTAATGACGAGCTAAAGGGAAGCTGCAGTGAAGAGCCAGAGCCGATCCTCAGTGCGGTTAGCCTACATAATGAGTGAAGCGACAGAGCGAGAGAGAGAGAGAGAGAGAGAGAGAGAGAGAGAGAGAGAGAGAGAGAGAGAGAATAAAGACAGAAGGATACAGAGCAGATAAAGAAAAAGCCAAGTAAAAGAACACTTTTTTTAATAGACATGCAGAGAAAAAGCAGGGCAGAGAAATGACTGAGAAAAGTGTACAAATTGTAAAAAGGGATATAAAGAAAACAATATGAAGAGAGAAAGAAAGGGAGAGAGTGACAGGGATGTAAAGAAAAATGGAAATGAAGAGAAAAAGACAAAAATACAGTGAAAATGAATTATAGAAAGAATGTTAAAAAATAAGAAGAAAAACATAAAAAAATAAAGAAAACACAAATAGAGAAGATGATAAATGGTGAGAGAGAAAGAGAGAGAGAGAAAATTCAGGTAAAAGACAAGAGAGCTAAGAACAGAACTGAGGTAAAGAGTGATGCAAAGAAAAGGGATGTAAAGTGAGAAAGAAAAGGGGAGAGAGAGGAAGAGAGAGAGAGAGAGAGAGAGAGAGAGAGGAAAAAGGAGATTGTAAGAGAGAAGTAGAGAGAAAATGCAAAGACCAAAAAATGTTTAGATTTTAGAGAATTATAGAGATTTAAAAAGAAAGAGAGAGAGAGAGAGAGAGAGAGACAGACAGAAAAACTACAGAAACTACAGAACTACAGAAAGAATGTTATAAAGAATAATAATAAGAAAGAAATAAAAAAGAAAGAAAGAAATAGAGAAAGAGAACATGATGATGATAAAAGGTGAGAGAGACAAGAAAGCAAAGAGCAGAACTGAGGTAGAGAGTGATACAAAGAAAAGGGATATAAAGTAAGAAAGAAAAGAAGGAGAGAGATGGAGAGAGAGAGATGGAGAGAGAGAGAGAGAGAGAGAGAGAGAGAGAGCTTAATAAAAGGGGCATTGAGAGCTGCTTGCTGGACTGGCAGCTCAGCGACAGCAGATCAGGGCACACAGGGCCTCTTTGTAGAGGAGCAGAGACACAGATCAGGCCCCTCAAACACGGAGAGAGAGAAAGAGCCAGAGAAAGAAGGAGAGAAAGAAAAAAGAGAGAGAGAGAGAGAGAGTGAGGAGGAAAAAAACTGAGGCAAAGAAAGAGGAGAAAGCAGGAGGAGGAGAGGAAACACACAGGGCAGCCCTGCGCTAGAATAAACACTACACTGCGAATTGTTGATGTATTGTCTGCCAAGTGCCAGCCTGCTTTCCTCCTGCTTCTGTCTGCGTTTCTTCATGCCCCTCCTCCCCCAAACACCACCACACACACCACCACACACACACCACGCACACACACACACCTACTTACGAGGATCTGCAGAGAGCCAGGTCAGCGCTGCTATTTCTACACACTCTCATTACACACACCGAGGTCACACACCAGTCGCTCTGCGAGAAAGACGCTCCAACTTAAATAAACTTCAGTAAAGGTGGAGGTAAAGGAGGTGGAGGAGACCACGACAGCAGACCCTTCAGACCAGGGACGTCCCCAAACAATCCACTGACTTCAGTTTCTGAATCAGCTTCTCTGATTTTGCTATTTTTAGGTTTATGTTTGAGTAAAATGTTCTCCTCCACCAGTCTTACACACTGCTTTTGGATAACTTTTGGATATGCCTTTACTCCTGGTGCAAAAATTCAGCAAGCAGTTCAGCTTGGTGGTTTGATGGCTTGTGATCATCCATCTTCCTCTTGATTATATTACAGAGGTTTTCAATTTGGTAAAATCAAAGAAACTCATCATTTTTAAGTGCTCTCCCATCACACAAGGAAGGTTAAGACTAGCACACGCCTCCTCCGATACATGTGAAACAAACACATTGTGGTGATCGACATCACCCTAGGAGTGATGAGGAAAAAGAGTGGCATTTACCCACCCAGAGAGAGAGCAAGGCCAACCGTGCTCTCTCAGGGCTCTGGCAGCTGAAGGCAAGCTGCATGGCCAGGATTCGAACAAAGTGGGGGCTAATGCTAATGCTAACAAACTAAAAATGAAACCCAAAAAATACAGATTCACATTCACCTCATCCCTTCTTTCAATAAGATATATTATAATATATGTTTAATATAAGGTATTAAACACACTATAAAACAGTAGTTTATTAGGAATAATGTGTTTTTACCATAATATTAATCAGCAGTACATCTTATCTAAACCGTAGAGCTGTATCATTTACACAAACGCAAATACTGGATTGGTCCAAATTGATCTCTGCTGATACTCAGCCTTATTAGACTCTGGATGGATGGATTGACAGGGTGGGGCAACAATGGGGCATCCAATGGGACATCCATTCTTCATATGTGTGACCTCTGTTAAAGAACAGGAAATGCTCTCCTCTACAGTCCCACAACCTCACTGTTTTAGAAGAATCAGATGTTCCTCTTTTTTCATCACCCCACCCCCACCGGACCGAGCGCACACTGATATATATATATATATACTGTAGTGCCCCAGGTGCACCTCCCAATCAAATCACCAACAAAGAGCTTCACTTTTACCAGCAGACGCAGACATGGGAACACAATGACCGCCATGTCTGATGTCTGTAAAATTATGGTCTGCTGTAAGTGTGTGGGAGATTGGATTAGTGGGCAGAGAGAGAGAGAGAGAGAGAGAGAGACAGAGAGAGAAAAGAGAGATACAGAAGGAGCTCCACTGCTGCTTTTGGTTCCTAAAGATCTAAAGAGATTGGTAAAAATCTGATTTACTCAAACAATAAAACAAGACCTATTTGGTGTCTGATCTCGGATCTGTTTTCCCCTTTTGGTACCACTTTAAAATAAGACTACCCTTATAAAGAATTTATAAATGGTTCATAAATTAGATTATTAAGTATTATTGGTTAGGTTGTAAATGTCTTAAAAACCATTGATAAACAGTTACAACACATAAATTAAAAAGGCAGCAGTGATCCGTTGTTTGCTTAGTCATTTAATTCACATACTTACAAATATATTAATATGACAAGTTTAATGCTGATTGGTGGAAAACACAAAGTAAGATCAGTATCATATTTTTTTAACTCACTGTTGTCATTTCTATCCATGTTGTTATTTATTTATTAACTACTTATTAATGAGTAGCAGGAAAAAAATATGCGTAAAATTTACTATATTATTTATTACAAATTAATAATTTTTAGTTAAAACACACATATCTCATGCCATATGCCATCCATGTGTTGAGACAGTGAGATTTGGTCTGTTTACAAAATAAATCTTTGAGATTATTTAAATATTTAAATGTGTGTTTTACTAAAAATATTTAAATTCCAGGAATTATAATATATTATACATCTTAGATAATGTGAGTAATATTGTATAAATTAAGTAATTGTAATTAGGTAATATTGTATGCAGAAATGAAGTAAAGTTTACTTAAAGAAAGGATTGATTCAGTAAAAATAAATGAAGTAAAGTTTACTAAAAGAAAGGATTGATTCAGTAAAAATAAATGAAGTAAAGTTTACTAAAAGAAAGGATTGACTGAAGTTCAGCTCACTTATTTACTCTGTGTAACATTTAAGTCTTGAAACCGACTTGAAGTTACTTAAATTTATCTGAAATGAAATTTACTTAAAAAAAGTTGCGAAACTTTTACGCATATTTTTATTTTCAGTGTACCACTATCCGTATTCATGCATCTCTACTTTGGTCCATCTATTCTACATCATCTGAAACAACAAATAAAACATGAATCAAACTGTATTATTTTATTTGCTGCTTATTATTTCTGAACAGAAATGCATGAATGCATGGTTTTCTGTTGTTGCTGTTGTTGTTATTATTATTAATACTGACAGCTAGCCCCATTAGCTACATTAGCCTAGGGCCTACAACAAGTGAACTCTGGGCACCGAGCACATCCTGGCCAAGTGCAATTTTCCTGAATCATTCCGTTAAAAATTCCACACCTCAGCGCAGGTCTCAGCTGATATCAGCACGGTGCTCTGGTCCACGTGACGCGAGGCGCTGTTTTCGGATGTGAGTGAAGTGGCTCTGTGGCTCACAGAACTCTCGGCGGGCGCAAACCTGTCTCCCTCTCGGCCCCGGCAGAGCTGAACTGGGCTAATTATATGCCAAGGACAAATGCCAGAGCTAGCGAGCTGCGCCGAAGAAAGAAAAGAACGATAAAGAAAACTCCAGTCGCTGCACCTCTCTGCCCAGCATCAGCTCCACTCGCCAGCTCTCGGCCGGTGATAAAGTCCCGGGCTGATAGTGAGGAGGTGGTGAGGAGGAGAAGAGACAGACAGACAGACAGACAGCACATGGCTCGTTGAGGCTAACGCTAACTGCTTTATCAGCGGCGAGGCATTCCTAACGTCCTCCTCTACGTTGGCCTCGTCAGGGGAGACGATGTGCAGACTACCTGTTCCGATAAGACATGATGGTAAAGAAGGTCAGACGTGAATAAAATATCGGCGCGTCCAGCTCACCGCAAAATCCACATCCTTAAAAGGAGACCACCAATCAGTCACGGGCCGGCGCGCTCGCTCCGGTACACGGGGGGCATTACTATTTAATAACTATGATAGGGGGTCTGGCCGTGCCAATCAGACCAATGCTTCTACTGGATGACTTTAAAGAGTACTTCCAAATATTCCAAATATATCTATATTTTATATTTTATTTTTTTAATTATTTTTTTAATAATTGAAATGCACTTTTATAGATTTTGTCAGAAAGTGGATTTTTGAGTGAATACAAGTTTTTATATGATTAAAAAAAAAAATCCAATATTTTGGAATTGATTGTTATATTGATTACAGTATCCCAAAATACATTCCAATATATTGTATTGCAGTACTTGGTTTGTGTAACAAATCATATATAGCCAAGATCGTGCCAATACACAGCATTAATAAGCTTCCTAATCTATGACTCCTGCTACAAGCTAATGCTAGCCTTAATCTAACATGTTAGCCACTTGCTAACATAGTAGTCATGATATCATTGGAAATGTTGCCACTGTGGGACTAATAAAGGATCATTTGTAGGCAATAATATAGAATATCTAGGATTGAAGACATTTCAGGAACCCAACTGTTGCAACAATGACATAATATCTTCTTCCTGCCCTGCCTCTAAACCCATACATCACTCAGTGCCCCTCCCAAACTACCTCTACTGCCATTGTTTAGGCTTTTTTCTAATTTATACCAAGGGTGGAGTCAACAAAAATAAGGGGTTAAGGCCCCTTTAAGAAGTTTGGTAAAGCATTGATGTCCTAGAACCAAAAGCCAACTTAATAGACACCTAGTGATAAAATGATATGAATCAATGACATCATTGACTCTGGCGGCTCTTAACCCATTCCAGAGTTACAGCCAATAAACCCTTCATTACAACAGGCAGACTATTAAACCATACCCATGGGAAATGTCTAGAAATGTTCTACACATTTCCCATTAATTACATTAAACATCATCTCACACCGACGCTCTAAACCTGCTCTTTACCTGCAGCGCTGCTCAAACCACCAATACGTTCCAAGATGCATTGTGCCTCAGCTGCTCCGCGCTGCACTGTAAAAGCGCAACATCTGTCTTTTTAAAGGGGAAATAAATTATGGCTGCGTAAAGCCGCATGGCCCGTGACCACAGCGTCCAACAAATGTTTCCTCTGGAAGCTAAACACAGTAAATTCTGTAAATGGCTGCCTCTAAAACTTAAGGAATCAGGGCCCCAAGATCGTCCCTGGATAAGAGTTGCTGTATACCAGCTGTATTTCAAAAGTCCTACTCATCACCCACTGACAAACCATCCAATAGTCAATCCCCATTAAAGCAGGAGTTTTCCTGAGTCAGGAGTGGAAAAAAAATCTAATTAATACACTGCAAACCCATAATTTGTTAAAAAAACGTTTAATTACTTACGTCTGTTCTACATAAAATTGGATATTTCCAATTACTCAACTATGTTAAGCTGGCGAACTTAAAAAGCCCACTCAAAAAGAAGAGTTTCTTTGATTTTACCAATTTGAAATCCTCTGCAATATAATCAAGAGGAAGATGGATGATCACAAGCCATCAAACCATAAGTATTCAAGCTGAACTGTTTGAAGTTATGTACCAGGAGTGGAATGATGTTGTCCAAAAGCAGTGTGTAGGACTGGTGGAGGAGAACATGCCTCCAAGATGCATGAAAACTGTGATTAAAAACCAGGGTTATTCCACCAAATACTGATTTCTGAACTCTTAAAACTTGAATCAATAAATGCGAATTTGTTTCCTTTGCATTATTTGAGATCTGAAAGCTCTGTGTCTTTTTATTATTTTGTTTTTTTTTCAGCCATTTCTCATTTTCTGCAAATAAATGCTCTAAACGCTGCTCTCATTTTACTTAAACATATACCTATAAATATCAAAAACAGAGGAACTGATTCAGAAAATAAAGTGGTCTCTTAATTTTTCCGGAGCTGTACACATCCAAACAGAGGCTTATTATAAGTTGAACCAACTTATAATAACTGAGTTTAGTCTGTTTTGCCATTGGCAACCTTTTTTCTATTGGCTTCTGTCACAATCTATTTCCATACTGGGTGTGTCCAACAGTTTCTGACTAGCACTCACCATCAGTGTGTAGTGATTCCCCCTGGGCTACCTTAAAAAATAAATCAACTTCCCCTTTAGTTGTAATAAATTGATGTTTTAATATATGCTAACTCAAGTTTTAATAAAGTTAAGTAAACTCAACATATCCAGTCATACAGTATAACAAAGATAAAAAGTTAAATCAACTTCCCCTTTAGTTGTAAAAACTTGATGTTCTAAATAAATTCAACTTATCTGGGCTTACAGTGTGGTGCAATTACACATTTTTACCAGAGATGTCTCTAAATCCCCAAATCCCCCAAATGTATGGACAGCTGCTTTAAATAAAGGCATGTAAAGGCCTGACTTTGGGAAATAAGTGAATGGAAAACATACTACATGGTCCTTTTCATGCACCTTCCAAGTATCTACTGGGAATCACATTAAATCCATCAAAGAAGGCAAACATTTAAACAAAACTTAAGAGAAAGCCTTTCAAAATTCCCCAATTAGAGAGAAACAGAACAAGAGATATGTTTTAATGTCACACATTAAAAGAAAACAGACAAAGACGTTGATTTCAAAAGATTTAGATGCTAAAAATAACCCAGGCCGACGAGAAGCCCTCGACTGATCGCTGCTGACACGTGAAAAAACGTCAAATCAAACATCAGCACGCCTCGCAACCGTGCACGTCTCATGAGCCTTGTCGGAGGAGTTCACCGGGGTGCAACGAGGATTTATCACGTCTCAATCCGATGAAGAAGCGGCGGCCCGCTCCTGAACATCCGTTAGTGTGGGCCGAGAACTGGAACGCAGCATTCAACACCGTATTGATCAGACCAAACAGAGACCCTGAACTCATCGATTCTCTCTCTCTTTCTCTCAAAACTCACGACACGCAGGGAAAAAAAGATGAGCGGTACGGCACCGGCAGGATCACGGTGTAAGTGCTGCCATAGCGTTCCGGCCCAGGAGGCCGAGGTGGGGGGGGGGTTGCCTTTAGCCACATCAAAGGAACGCGTTTCGGCAGTCGGGACGCGATTCATGTCCGAATGAAAGAAAGAGAGAGAGGGATAAGAGAGAGAAAGAGAGAGAGCGCGGAAGACAGAGGAGTTCCACCAAAGACAGACAGAAGCCAGCAGACACTCTCGGGAGGGGCCGGGCTCAGCTGAGATCAGCCGCTGACTCAGTAGTTCTTACTGAAAGCGGCGTGAAATCGAGTCCCGGATCTTGTTTCTCCAACAGTTTCTCTGGGAACACTACAATTGGGAAATCTAAATCAAATCCATGTCCTGCTGATGTTGATGATGTATTAAATGCTCAAATTTAGATAAAGATAAAGTTACTATACTAGCCCTGTACAGCTCGTACCGTTCAGCTAGAAAAAAAAAAAAGATAGATTATAAGTGATGATGAATGAATAAAAATGAACTTAAACCTGCCGTTTCTTGGCTCACTCTGCAGGCTCTCTCCCACACTCCCTGCATTCTATTCGGTAAAACTCTGATACAGAGCACTGCTGGGGGCAGGGCCAGTTCTAGGGCCGGTTCTAATGCCCCCCCCCAAATCCCCCCCCCCCCAAAAAAATTGTGTTTGCCCCCCCCCCCAATGGTAATGTTCTCTGCTGTGCAACGTGATATTTCCGTGCTTATTTCTGACATGCTCTTAGATTAAAATAAAAGACAAAAGAAGAAGTAAAATTATTTCTTTACTTTACTAGCTCTGGCTTTAAAAATATGATTATCAACATGACCACCCATTATTTTCTACTGCCCCCCAAGCAAAGCAGTCTAGAACCGGGGCTGGCTGGGGGTCTGCTACCAGTGCTTTAAATAATCCTAACTTTAAAGAGAAGAAACTGCAATTTGACTTCAAATTAATTGTCACATTGCACTTATTCGGCTGAGCATTAAAAATTGCAGAAAAGTTCAACCAAAGACAGAAGCCGACACTCTTGGGAGAGGCTGTGCTCAGCTAAGATCTGTGAAATCGAGTCATGGATCTTGTTTCTTCAACACTTTTTCTAGGAGTGCCACATTTGGAAAATCCAAATCAAATCCATGTTTTTTCTGATGTTGTTGAGGTTTTAAATGTCCGAAAGCTAAAGTTACTATCCTAGCCCTGTACAGCTCGTATCTGTCAGTTTGTGAAGAGGTAGTAAACTCACTAAACTGATACTAAGCATGATAAGTAATTCTGAATGCTTTCCTTTCCTTAATTTATGTGAGTAATGTGTAAAAATGAACTGAAACTTGCAGTTTCTTGGCTCTCTCTGCAGACTCTCTCCCACATTCCCTGCATTCTATTCAGTAGCACTCAAATACAGAGCACCGCTGGAGGTCTGCTGCCAGTGCTTTAAATAATCTTTAACGATCTTTAACAAGGAAAAACTGCAATATGACTTAAAATGAACTGTTACATTGCTGGTATAAATTACATGATCTTTGCACTTGTTCAGTTATGCATCGAAATTTCAACCAAAAAAGTTCAACCAAAGACAGAAGACAACACTTTCTCTGGGAGTGCCAAATTTGGAATCAAAATCAAATTCATATTTTTCTGATGTTGTTGATATTTAAAATGTCCGAATTTAGCCAAGCTAAAGTTACTATCCTACCCCTGTACAGCTTGAACCATTTAGCTTGAAAACAGATAGTTTGTGAAGAGGTAGTAAACTCACTAAACTGATACTAAGCACAATAAGTGATGCTGTAACGATTTACGTTCCTGAATTTGTGAGTAATAAACTTACATGAAAAATTAACTTAAACCTGCCGTTTCTTGGATCTCCTGACGGCTGTTGCTGAGAGCCTGGTTCCACTGCTTTTTAAAATCCTATCGTTAAAGGAAAAACTGCAATATGACTTTAAAATTAATTATTTTATTGCTGGTAAAAATTACTGAAGCTCTAAATCGGAAGTCAAGGATCTTGGTTTTCCAACAATTCAGAATCAAAATCCCAAATCCCAAAACCCCAAAACCCGTCTCCTGCTGATGCTGCCTTTGTTTTAAACGCCGGAATGTGCAAGGCCACATGTGTACCATCCATCTTTAGGTAAGGATGGGAAGGCTGACAGTGATGCAGTGCAGCCAAGCAAAAATCCCGGGCTGGACTTGACCGAGCCTCGTCCTACAAATGTAGTCTGGGTATCCACCATCAAACCATTACCCAAGGTCACGGCATCATGTGATTTAAGGGCACTCCATGTCTAACAACCCGAGCAGAGGTTGTGCTGGTTGGAGAACATCCCTCAGAGGCGAAACTGGTGGAGCATCCTGATTTACAGAGCTCAGGTCACGGGGGGTCAGGCTCGGCCAAACACACTACCCTCTAAATCAGTGCCTTCTAGCTCCGGTCCCGGTGACCCACTGCCCTGCACTGTTTCAGGCATTCCCTGCTCCAGAACCACACCTGGAACAGATGCTTATTTGAGATGTGGAATTTCTTAAAAAAACTGCAATGGAGAGGGACTGGGCTGCATGGACCAAAATACTACTAGGTGGTCCAGTCAAAAATTCTATTCAGAAACTAAGGATGCACTTAGTACAGTTTCATTTTTAACCATTGAATACATAAATTGTAGTTTTCTTTCCCTTACAAAACTACAGTTTATACATATATTTATTATACAATGAAAACTTAACATTCCAACTGCAGTAGTGCTACTCTAATCACGAATTTACCTAAGCAGGGCTATTCTAGTCAGAAATTCACATTAGCAGAGCTATTTCAGTCAACAATTTACCTCAGAAGTGCTTTTATACTCATAAATTTACTTCAGCAGTGCTGCTCAAGTCATATGTGAGTTGAAGTTTATGAAGAGGTTTTTCCAGTGTTTAAACAGCTTGTAAGATTCCTTGATTACCCATTCACTGAACATTTAATAAAATATATAAAAATATAAATAAGAAAAAAGAAAATGGCTAAATACACTTACTTTTTTTACCATTGAATAAATTAAATAACCAAAATGTGTTTTGTCTTGTGTTTTTTATTACAAAATTTTAAGTTATAAATATTTATTGATCAATCAACATTTTTCACATTTCAGCATAAATACCATCAAAGCACAATATGCTGTATTAACTGCAGAAGTGCTACTCTAATTATGGATTTACTTGAGCAGTGCTATTCTATTCAAAACTTCACTTTAGCTGAGCTATTTTAACCAACAGTTTACCTCATAAGTGTTTTTCTACTTCTAAATTTACTTTAGCAGTGCAACTCGAGACACATGTGAGAGAATGACAGAAAAGGGGCCAGTCTTTTGGGAAACAAACAAATGCTCATGCTTAAGTTGTCTCAGCTTTTTTACAGTCATTTAGCTGGAAAACAGCCAGTTTGTGAAGAGGTATTAAACTAACTAAGCAACTAAAACATAAAAATGTACATAAAATCTACTAAAATCGACTTCAGTTGACAGATATTTGGTGTATCCAAAGTTTCTACTTTGGATACACCAAATATCTGTCAACTGAAGTCGATTTTAGTAGATTTTATGTACATTTTTATGTTTTAGTTGCTCGTTTGAAGCTTCCGGAGCCCAGTCCTGGTGGCTTAATTGTCTGCACTGTTTAAGAATAACCTTATTCGAACAAATTATCTACTTTCCTGTGTTTAAAGCAGCTTGTAAGATTTTTTTTCTCTAATTTCTTGTCCTTGAATAACCCCTTCACTGCACATTTACGTGTTTTCCCAACTCCCAGCACACCTGACTCGACTCCACAGCTAATTAACAGATGCTTATTGAGTTTAAAATGGGCAAACTACAGCAGGGAGAGCACTAAAACCTCACAGCGGGGTTCCAGCACCAGCTCTACATTAGCCGGCACAGGAAATAAAGGCAAAGCCAGGAGACGCTTAATTATTATCTTTAGACTCGATCAGACAGTCTGTCAGACAGTCTTATTTTTTTCTAAGAAAATTGTCTCTTATTTAATCACATATTGTTTAATTTGATTGTGTGTTTGGTAAAAGCAGGAGACACATTTGTGGTTCTTTCAATTTATGGTAAAAAAAATATATATATATATATATATATATATATACAAGTGCATGTAAAAAAATAATATTATTAAAATATATTACTTTATTTTAGTAATTCAGTTCAAAATTCATATATTATATACTGTAGATGCATTACACACAACTGAAAACTTCTATGTAAATGCGGATTTCATTTTCCAGCAGGATTCGGCACACTGCTCACACTGCTTAAAAAAAGTAAAAATTGTTCTTCTTATAAAATATTCTTTTTTTTAATTTTTTTTTATTGACTGTAATAAATAATCATCAACAATAAAAGAAATAAATGCTAAAAATAGATCACTCTGGGTGTAATACATATATATATAATATATGATTTTCACAGTTTTAACTTTTCATTGATTTCATTGACTGTCTATTTTTTTTTTTTTTTAGATTAACCTGTATATCACAATATTTTAATTCATAACAATTTAATAACTCTCTGCAATTGAAATGTAAAGTTGGGTCAGTGAATTAAGATCATCATTAAGCTCTGATATTCTCAATATGCTTATAATATAACATATTTAATCACAATACAATAAAAATATATTTTTATTGCTCTTATTCCAATGCAGTAGTTTGTGCTGGAATGCCTGAAGTTTTTATTATTATTATTATTATTATTATTATTATTGACTGTAATCCATAATCATCAACAATAAAATAAATAAATGCTAATAATATATCACTCTGTGTGAGTGAAATATATGTATATAATATATGATTTTCGAATTTTAAACTTTTCATTGATAGATTGATTTTTTTTATATATTTCCCCTGTATATCACAATATTTTAATTCATAACAATTTAATAACTCTCTGCAATTGAAATGTAAAGTTGGGTCAGTGAATTAAGATCATTATTAAGCAATGATATTCGCAATATGCTTATTATATAACATATTTTATCACAATACAATAAAAATATATTTTTATTGCTCTTATTCCAATGCAGTAGTTTGTGCTGGAATTCCTGCAGTTTTTTTTTTTCTTTTTCCAAACAGAGCGCATCCTAATGAGGCATTATTTAACACATTTCTTAGCATACATTAGCATAAACGCCATTTACATCGTGCTGATTATGTTCTCGTGTTAATCCTTGCTCGCTACAGCCCCACAGGGAAATAAGCAGGATGCACATTCAGATGCGTTATGAGTGTTATGAAATAATTTGAGAGCCTCTGTATGTCTTGTTATCTTGTCATTTTGAGAGCTGCAGAATTAATGGACTAGGGATGAGTCCATATACAGAAGTTCCAACTGTGATCTAGCCTTTGATTATAGGCGTTATAGAGAGATTATGAAGATGAATGAAGGGAATATGCTACTTAAGAGAAGATTTAGGCCTGTAATGATAATTGCATTATTACGTTATCGACGTTGGAGTTTGTCTATCAAAAGACTGAATTAAAAAACATACAGGGTTCATACACATTTCAACTGATACATTTTTTAAGACTTTTCCATGACTTCGCGGCAAATTTTAAGGAACATAAGATCTTTAAAACATCAGTACAGACATAGAAAAATATTAAAAACTAAAAATTCATGTCAAACTGCTTATAATAGGCCTATCTATCACTTGAAATTAATTTAAAAGGCTTTAAAATGTCTCCTTTTTACTAGCTGAATAACATCAATGCATATTTTGCACGTCTCTGCCTTACATGTGCCTGAATGAAGCCAGACAGCATTAAATCAGCATTTTTCACTCACTGTGTGAATTTACGGTTATTTAAAACTCCACTCTGAATAGGATCCATATAGAAAGTCAGCTAATGCTGCGAAATGTGACGGATTTACCGTGATGGCTTTCATTTCCAAGCCATTACGTGGCGGGCCACAAAAAATATATATACAATTCTGTTTTTCTGGAAAATGAAGGGGATGTAATGGGATGTAGTGCTACAGACTAGTACACTAATTGCTCTCCAGCCCAGAGGGTTGTTGAACCCAATTGCAGAACAGTTGATCTCCAAGCATGTAAACCCAAGAAGATAAGAAGAAAATTAAATGAATAAACACATCGTTTTTCACACGGGATCAAACCTGTGTCGAACCAGGGTCATAGTCCAAAACACTACCACTGTCCCGGCTAGTGAATTGGTACACGACCGGGAAAAAGAAAAACGCCCTTATAAGGACATAAGGAGCCCAAAAATGTGCGAATGTCATTCAGCTGCTTTAAATGGTCTTGAAATAAGAACACTATTGTTTATTTCTGGAAAATTATATCATCCACAAAAATGGTAGTTATATCGAAAGACCTAGATATCTCTAATATAATATACTTATTTTTCTATACAATTGCAACATTTCCCTGATTTTACATTTGGTGCACTTCGATCTCTCTGGAATCTTCTTATTTTTTTTTTTTTTTTTTTTTTTTCCTGACAGTCCTAAAAGGCACCATGTCTTTGGATTCCCTTTGGGTTTTTTTACGTCCAGGCTGGGTAGAAGAACCCTTGTTCCTCTACTCTAGTTAGCATATTGAGTATAAAACAACAGCCCTGCGACCTTGACCACGAGCTGTGAAGGTGTTCAAATCAATAACACACTAAAACTGCTCCACCAACATAAAATACAGCTAGCTTGGGATTGACAGTAGAAGCATAGC
Organism: Astyanax mexicanus; assembly: GCF_023375975.1. NCBI lineage: Eukaryota > Metazoa > Chordata > Actinopteri > Characiformes > Acestrorhamphidae > Astyanax > Astyanax mexicanus. The sequence goes on along the minus strand of NC_064415.1, from coordinate 10,182,621 downwards.
GGGAGCTGGAGAAACCAGAGTATCCTTTTTTTTTGAGATTTTATTTGAGTTCTTCTGTCTTAATAAGCATCAAGACTTTTTTTTAGGTCCCCTTAGGGTCTTTTCCTCCAGGCAGGGTGAGTAGAAGAACCCTTGTTACTTGTCTACTCTATAGTTAGCATATTGAGTATAAAACAACAGCACTGCGACCTTGAGGAGGGGATGTAGGTGCTCAGGTGATCAATAACGCACTAAACTAAAGCTGTACCAACATAAGATAAAGATTTCATGAGATTGGATGGGACGACGTAGGGGAAGCTATTGGAACCACAGTTGGTCTGCGTTTCTAGAGGTACCAGGTAAAACTTGAATTTCTTAAACTAAAAGACAATATTGAGAGTGGTTAACATCTAGAATTCTTCTAATTATTATTTTTTTTATGTTGTACACTACTTAGGGAGCCTAATTCTAAGTGAACAAGGGTGTCGCCATGTTTTTTGACATAGTCGGAGTATGGATGCCCACACAGGACAAATGTGATGTCATTATACATAACTGGGAGCCACTGGATCCGACAGACACACAAAATTCTGACTAAAATGGCCCAAAATAGAGGCCACCACGTTAGTTGCCAGGCTTAAAAAAAACCTTATTTGAAAAACTTTAGAAGCACCACATGCGTAGAAATCCATTAAGGAGAACACCTCTAAAGTGTTTACATCAGAGGTTCTCAAAACCAATCCTAGTCCTAGCCCTGCACTATTTAAACAATGCTTATCCCAACAAATCAGCTGCTTTCCAGTGTTTTAAACAAGAAACGAGGGTTTCTGGTGTCTGGTCCATGAGCCCTTCTTTTTTGAATTAACTGTTTGACTTACAAGCAAGAAATGAAGGTCAATCAATCAATCCGAAACATTTTGAGAAGTTTGCTGAGCAGATCAGTAAGTAGCAAAGACTATTAAAAACGTCATGATGGAACTGGCTCTCATCAGGGCTGCTTTATAGGAAAGAAGGACCCATGGTTTTTGTTAAAAACGTTTAAGTTTACTACATAATTCTACAGTATACAGTCTACGTATCCATTATGTGTATACTGTTAGATACAGCTGTGGAAATAAATAATAGATCACTTAAAAATTACCAATTTACCAAATTGAAAAACTCTGGAATATAATCAAAAGGAAGATGGATGATCACAAGCCATCAAACCAAACTGAACTGCTTGAATTTTTGCACCAGGAGTAAAGCAGCATAAAGTTATCCAAAAGCAGTGTGTAAGACTGGTGGAGGAGAATTGAAAATTTATCAAAAACCAGGGTTAATCCACCAAATATTGATTTCTGAACTCTTAAAACTTTAAAACTAAAAATATGAAATTGTTTTCTTTGCATTATTTGAGGCCTGAATGCTCTGCATCTTGTTTGTTTGCTGCTGATTTACACTGTAAAAGTATAATCACTTTATTTTAGTCACAGTTCCTATAATGAAACATTATAACTATCAGTATAGACTGGATTGAATCTGAATTTAAGCAGGGTTTAAACACACAAAAGCACAAAATGAGCCACACTCTGAGCCCAATCTTTGCATGTAAATGATTTATTAAAAAAACAAGACTGTTATTTTACTGCAAAACAAAATCAAAATACCTTAATACATTTCAATATTTTCTTACAGCCCTAATTAATTAACACAAAAGGCTCCCGTGCACGTCTCGCAGCCCCTGAAAATGTGAAATGTTTCAGCTTATGGTGAGCGGGGCGAGAGCAGCATCACCACATCATCTTTATATAAAGCTGAGATGTGAGGGTGAAGGTGTTAAAGAGAGAAAAAAAGAGAAGAGAGTGATTCGGGATTAGAGGGAGCGACTCTTGCATGAGAGCACGTTGACTCTGCTTGTTTCTACAGTGCTGTAAAGCCAGCCAACCGTGCACCCCCACTTACAGCTCTGACCCCGACTGTGAAGGTCTCACGCTCTACACCAACACCACCAACACCACAGAGTCCCTCTCTCTCTCTCTCTCTCTCTCTCTCTCTCTCCATCCCATTCTATCTCTCTCTCTCTCTCTCTCTCTCCCTCTCTCCCTCTCTCTCATTCTGTCCCTTTTTCTCATTCTGTTTCCCGCTCTCTTTCTTTCTACCTCTTTCTCAAAGCACTTTGTACATTTTTATCAACTACTGTAACCTATTCAGTATCCACTATGAATTATTCAGTATCTCTTAAACATTATTCAGTATGAGTTAATCAGTATGCACTATGAATGGTTCATTATTCAGTACTTACAATGAAATATTTATTTTATTAATTAAATTTAATTTATTTCTCAGTATCTACTATGAAGGATTTAATGTTTTCTAGGTTTGCATTATTTGGTAACCACTTTGTATCCATTATGAATGATTCAGTATCCTCTATGAATTATTCTGTAACTACTATGAGTTAACCAGTATCCACTATGATTCAATACTGACTAAAATTATTCAGTATCCACTATAAAATATTTAATGTATTTAACATATTTTTTCAGTATGAATATTAATGTGTACTATTAACTATTTAGTATCCACTATGAATAATTCAGGATCTACAATGAAATATTTTTTTATTAATTAGATTTAATTTATTTCTCAGTATCTACTATGAAGGATTTAATGTTTTCTAGGTTTGCATTATTTGGTAACCACTTTGTATCCATTATGAATGATTCAATATCCTCTATGAATTATTCTGTAACTACTATGAGTTAACCAGTATCCACTACGAATTATTCAATATTGACTAAAAATGATTCAGTATCCACTATGAAATATTTTATGTATTTACCATATTTTTTCAGTATGAACATTAATGTGTTCTATTAACTATTTAGTATCCACTATGAATAATTCAGTATTGACTACGAATTATTCAGTATCTCTCATGTATTTTAGTAACTTCTCTGAGTTAAACAGTATCCACTATGAATGACTGAATAATGAATATAAATTATTCAGTATCCACTATGAATTATTCAGTATCCTCTATGAATTATTCAGTAACTACTATGAATGATTTAAAGTTTATTATGAATTATGAATTAACTACTATGAATTATTCATTAACTACTGTGAATTATTTATCAACTACTATGACTTATTCATTAACTACTATGAATTATCCATCAACTACTATGAGTTATTTATTAACTACTATGAATTATTCATTAACTACTATGAATTATTCATTAACTACTATGAATTATTCATTAACTACTATGCATGATTCAGTTCTGACCATAAATGATTCATTGTTGACTATGAATTATTCAGTATCCACTATGAATGATTCAGCAACGACTATGAATAATTTAGGCTTATTTATTGCATCTACCATTAATTACTCAGGATCAGTGATTAATCTGTCAGTACCAACTATGAACAAATCAGTAACTACTATAAATGAATCAGTATCTACAGCTGAATGATTCAGTATCTATTACTGGGCTGTGTATTGGGTAGAAATTGGCGATAGGATACGAATCACAATGCAGGGGTTACGATTCAATACTGTGATACTATATGCAAGAAAATATATTGCAATTTTTTTAAAGCTTTTATAAAGTTTAAGTATTTTTTGTAAATAGATTGCCATAGTATAAAAACATGAGAATAAATGAGCCACTGTCTGATACCAGTTGATACAGGCCAATTAAAAATTAAAAATCAATACTGTGTTGAAAATCGAAAGTCGAATCACATGAGCCGCTCTCTCTCTCTCTCTCTCTCTCTCCCTCCCTCTCTCTCTCTCTCTTTCAGAGCACTCAGCACTGGGCAGGGGCCTGGAATCCACACTCGGCCCTTTCCTTCACGCCAAGAAACACTTCATTAGCAATAAAAACGCAGGCCATGGAGAAGAAGGGAAGGGGTGCTGAGGGGAGAAATGAAAGCAGGATGGATGGCTTTGAGGGGTCGGATGGAAGGAGGGAGGGAGGGGGGAGCTGGGTGGCGCCATGAAAGTGTATTACGTTCAATTAGGCTTTGGGGAATATTCATTAACCCAGTTTTTAGGGAAGGAGAGTGAGGGCTGAATCATGATGCTACGGCTATAAATGAGCAGGACTGATAAAGGTAGGCCATTACATAGCATCACTGGAGCATTAGCGGAAACCTCCATCAGGATCTATTAAAAATAGCCGTGCTGGAATAATGCAGTCTGCTCTGACCTTCTCCTCAGATGTGAGAGCTGCTGAGAGACTGGAAGCTCCTGCTTAAACCTCTGTTCTCCTTATAATATCTGCAGAGCTCTTAACCCTCTGAATTTAAGAGCCACTATTCTCCATTCAGTATCCACTATGAATAAGGCTACTATGGTCTATTATGAATTATTCAGTTTCCGCTATAAAAAAAAATCTAACCACTATGAATTATTCAATATCTACTATGAGCTATGAATTCCATGATCTATTTAGGATATATAATGTATTAGTCAATATCCACTATGAATCATTTTGTATCTAATACAAACTTTTATTTTGACAAGAAATTAGGATCCACTATTATTTTGAATTATTTGATTCATACCATAAATTAATCAGTATAAAATATGATTTATTTTAGTATCTAATATGACTTTTATGCATTGACAATGATTTATTCCAAAAGCATTTTGAATTAGTCAGAATTTATTATGAATCAGTTATTAATAAGTTATTATGAATGATTCTGTATCCATTATGAATTGGTCAGTGTCCACTATGAGTTATTTGATTTAGACTATGAATTAATCAGTATACAATTTGATTTAGTATCTAGTATGTTTTGTTTTGTGTGTATTGACTACGACTTATTCCAAAACCACTATGAATTAGTCTGAATAGTTTATTATGAATTATTTATTATCCACTATGAATTAAACAGTACCCATTATAAATTATTCATTAACCACTTTTAATTACATGGTACCTACTATGAATTATTCATTTTCCACCATGAATTACAAAGTGCCCACTATGAACTATTATTTTTGATCCACTATGAATTATACATTACCCACTATGAATTATAATTTATTATTCACTATTAATTATACAGTACCCACTATGAATTATTATTTATTATCCACTATGAATCATACAGTACCCACTATGAATGATTAATTATCCACTATGAATTACACAATACCCACTATGAATTACTATTTATTACCCACTATGAATTACTATTTATTACCCACTATTAATACAGTACCAACTATGAACTATTATTTTTGATCCACTATGAATTATACATTACCCACTATGAATTATAATTTATTATTCACTATTAATTATACAGTACCCACTATGAATTATTATTTATTATCCACTATGAATCATACAGTACCCACTATGAATGATTAATTATCCACTATGAATTACACAATACCCACTATGAATTACTATTTATTACCCACTATTAATACAGTACCCACTATGAACTATTATTTTTGATCCACTATGAATTACACAGTACCCACTATAAAGTATTATTTATAATCCACTATGAATTATATTGTATGCACTATGATTGACTATTTATTACCCACTACGAATTATACAGTATCCACTATGAATTATTATTTATTTTTCACTATGAAGTATACAGTATCCACTATAATTTAGTGTTTATTATCCACTATGAATTACATAGTATTCACTATGAATTATTATTTATGATCCACTATCAATTATACAGTATACACAGTGAATTATTTACTATCCACTTTTAAATACACAGCACCCACTATGAATTATTCATTATCCACTATTAATTACACAGTACCCACTATGAGTTATTATTTTTTATCCACTATGAATTATACAGTACCCACTATAAATTATTATTTATAATTCACTAAGAATTACACAGTACCCACTATGAGTTATTATTTATTATCCACTATGAGTAATTATTTTTTTTTACTACAATTAATTACACAGTACCCACTCTAAATTATTATTTATAATCCACTAAGACGTATACAGTACCCACTATGAATTGTTCAGTGTCTATAATATAAAACTGAATAAAACGTTATGTAGTTTGTGAGGTAGAAGTGAAGGTATGGAACAGTGTGCAGGTATTTAGGGTTGAATGGGTTAATTTTTAATCAGAGACACTATTAAAAGCGTTCGCTGCATTAGTGAGATGAGGTCGTCTGATTTTGGCATCGCACCACCTCACCGCTAAAATCCTGCACCACGGAGCCGCCCGGCAACGTGCTCCTCGCACACGTGTGACACTTCTCCCGCCCGCTCCGTCAGCGCCAGCCCTCCTGATGAGCACGGAGGCCCAGGTACCAACTCCAAACCAACTGCAGCTCCAGAGTTATTTCACTCATTATTTACGGCCTTCAGGCTGCAATTAAGCAAAGTAATGAATGTGTCCAGCCCCCCCCCCCCCCTCCTCAGACCAGCCTGGCACGCTATTAATCCCACCTCACGCAGCTACAGCCTGCTGCACGAGGAAAAATGAAACAGCCACGACTTCAGAACACACACACACACACACACATACACACACACACACACATATACACACACCTCAGACAAGGTGTCTGCACTCTCGGAACAGCGTGAGGAAAATGCTTACAGAGCAGGTTTTTGGAAATATCACAGCACAAATAGAACCAGAAGACCTCACAAGACTTTTTTTAAGCAGTTTAATCATTCAAAGCAAGGAGTGTGAACAAGACACTCATCTCACAATCTTACAATATGTATATATTTTATTTATATTTTTTTCTAATTTATATCTCCAATTTCCCAACACCAGGAGGGTGAAGACTAACATATGCCTCCTCCGTTACATGTAAAGTCAGACTCCGCCTCTTTCTGAACTGCTGCTGATGATGCTGCATTACTGAGTAGCATCACAGCGCTAACGCTCGGAGAAAAAGTGCAGCGACTCGGTTCTGATACATCAGCTCACAGACGCAGCCTTGTGCTGATCAGCATCACCCTTTGGAGTGACAAGAGGAAAGAGCACCATCTACTGTACCCACCCAAAGAGAGAGAGCAAGGCCAATTGTGCTCTCTCAGGGCTCCGGCAGCTGATGGCAAGCTGCATGAATAGGATTCAAACCAGCGATCTCCTGATCATAGCGACACCACTCAGAGACCCCTATAATGTGTTTTTATTATGAAAGTTGAAATGTATCAATGGAAATTCTCTTGTAATGCATATCAGCCAGTTTTGACTTTTTGATTGTTTTTTTAATTGTTGATTATGAATTATGTATGATTTTTTTATATGCAATGAATTACAGAAGAGCATGCAAATATTATGTTAAAATGTTACTTTAAAAGGTCCAGCAATCAGTAAAAATATTATTAGTATTTTTTTCCTGATTTTTTTTGTGCAAAAGGCAGAAATGAAAAAAAAAAAAAAATAGATTTAAATGGGTGGAAAAAAAAATATTTTTGTGAGGAAAGTGAGGAAAATGAGCAGAGTGAGCGTGTGCACACTGCAGCAGGATGCTTCTCTGGCCGCTGTGTGTAAAAGCTGGGCCCTGCAGGGGTCCGTCATTAGCGGACGCTGTTTCATTAGCATGGCCTCTGGCTGCTAGCATCCCTGTTGGGCTGAGAGAGCATCGCTAGCATCGCTCCGGAGCGCTACGCTGACGCTACTGCCCAGAGCACACGCGAAGGTTGGGTGAGGGGGATAAAGACATGCTTCTATAATTATCATCAAGTGTCACTGGGCGTAGATCTTGGATCAGGTCCACCCTGTCCACGTAATTAACTACTTCAGCTCACATAAGACAGAAACTGACCCCAGACCAGCACTTTCTCCTGGGAACTATGGGTAATAATGGGTTGAGAGGGTGATGAGAACATTGGCTACCAGTGGTCCAGAGCTTCTGACTGAGGCCAAAGTGTTTGGACGCTGGTAGAGAGCGAATAGAGGGGGAGTGGTCTGGGTTAAAAAGGACAGAGAAAGCAAATTGTGACCTTTGACCTACATCACTCCCCTCCCCCATTCCCGAATGCTTCGTTCCATCTGAGCTCAGATGTTGGAATTTCTTAGTTACTGGTAAGAGATTTGAACTGGAAAGCGCCAACAGGTCTTCACCAACCCCGAGTTCTGAATTCAAGATAGTGAATTAAAATAGGGATAAATTTGAATATACAATATGTACAAAACTTAATTATTATTACTTTTTATTATTATTTAATATAGTGTAAAAGATATAGGTTCATCTAATTTCACCTCTGAAAAAAACCCGCTAATGCATTATTAATGCTTTCATCCATTTTTGGATCCATTTCATGGATTTATTTTTAGTTTTTAATTTCTGCACCTTGCAATTAGAATTTCAGAAAATTAATTTTAGATTAATTTTAAATTTAGGATGTTTCCTATTTTTTGTTCCTAATTTTTGCACCTAGTAACTAAATTAAGCTGGATTATACCATCAGGTTTTTGTTAAATGTTACAAAATTGGAAAAATTAGAAAATCAAAAGACGATTTCTCTTTTTTTTTCTTAAATTCTTGATAGCAAAAGGCAACAATAAAAGAAGAAAAAAGAAACATTGGAAAAACAGATGAAAGCCAGTAAGTGTAAAGTTTATTGGTTCGAATTTCAAACAATTTGAGATGAAATCTAAAAACAGATGTGTAACATTTTATTTATTTTCCATTTAAATGTATTTTTATGCCTTTTGCACATAAAATTTCTGAAAAAAATAAATCTTCTCTCCAAATTCAGATTTTTTCATTTTTGCATCTTCTAACAAAATCCAATGACAGTAAAATTTACTTTTGTTACAAAGTGGAAAAATAAACCTTTTTTTTTTTCCTTAAATTCTGATTGCGAGATGCAGAAATTAAAAACAAAAAAATGAAAAATTGAATTACAAAGGTTCTATTTTTGTTTTTATCCTCAAAAAGAGCAGAAAATTGAACTAATGAAGCTGTAGTATTATACAGTTATGCATTTTTTTTCTTCTTTCTATTGATTAGTGTCCCATTAAATCAGTCGTAAACACTGTACTGTCCAACTTCTACCAGTGGAGATGTTTACATGCTGTTTAAAATTGCAAAATACAGCATAATGCATTATTTATCTAGTTTACTGGCATCTCAAACAGTGCTAATTTGGGACAATGCTAACACTGATAAACACTGATAGCTGATATGTGAATGTATAAATAAATGGAATGATGAAAACTCTGACATCCAAAATCTGAGGGAAATGGAACAGAGCATGATGGTCTCTCTCGTTCTCTCTCTCTATCTCTCTCCACCCCTCCCCCACACCCTCCCAGTGTCACTCACCCAGTCACTCCACCGTGACTACCTCACACTCTCTGCTAGCTGCGACTTCTGTGCAGGACGTGTGAAATCCCACAGCAGCTTCGTAGAGCGGAGCACCCGCAGGTTCCTGCTCTCGACAGCTCGCCGAGGACACGCCCTCTCGGCCGGGAGGATCACCCCGGTGTGGAAGTGGGCGCTAATCAAAAGCAGAGCTCGCACCGGGGTGAGGGCTCTCTGAGGGGCTGGCATTTGGTCGCAGTGCACCGGCTGACCCAGGGACGTGTTTTTAGAGAAGCAGCTGCTTTACGAGCTTCACTCTGATGCTCGTTTACAACTGTGAGAAAGTGCAGCTCCACCTCCTGCAGCTGTAGCTTCACCAGCGTGAGGACCAATCACCAATAGCGGCCATTTGGGTTCTGGAGGTGGTGAAAGTAGCAAATGTGTGCATGGCTGTTTAGAGCTTTCTGCTAGAGCTTTCTTTTTTAGGTCTAAGATCTGTAAGCTTGTGAGGACATTAGATTTGGAGTATATGGGGCTCCATCATCATTCCAGGGAACACAGTTCCACAACTGCTCCACAGCTCAATTCTGGGGGGTCTAGTTCACACCTGGCATTATTGGTAGTGGCAGTAATGGTGCCAGTAGTTTCTTTTTTGTTTATCAGCTCAAAAGAGTCCTATTCTATTGGCAATACTTCTCTGCAGGGATTAGACATGCTGTGTGTGTACATTTGCACAATGAATTACCAGTCAGGTTGTAAGGAGCAGTAAAGCCACTCTATAATGCTGAAGTACAGCGTTATAAAGGAGTTTCAGTGAAGTTTCTCCACCACCAAGGCTGGAGCAGTATTAGCATTAGCCGCTAACCGCAGTGCTAGCTCTTTCGTCATTCAGAGGTGAGTATACGTGACAAACTGCTAGCTGAAAGCGTCCTAGGTTACAGGAACACTCAGGGTTCCTCAGTGTAGCACTGTCGGGTGGCACTTACTAGCGCTAAGCGCTGCTAACCATGGCTAGTGCTGCTGCTAACCACGGCTAGCGCTGCTGCTAACTGCAATAAAATACTGGAAATCTAAGCTTACTGTAAGTAATTGGAAGTACTTTAATCACCCAAATAAACAATTTCAAGAAAGAAATCTGTGTAAATTAACATCCAGTGCTTGTTTGACTTTGAAAGAAATGAATTAAAAGAGAGACATGGCGACACCCTTGTTCCTTACTAGTGTCCCTTAAAATGAATTATAATCAAGTGCGCCTTTTGTATGTAAATTAACTACAAAATAGACGTTCATTGATAGTGCACCTTAGAATCTGGTTCGCCTAATAGTCCATAAAATACAGTAGCTTCATATTTTTAAATACAGCACAATGGCAGATAATTCAATATTGCTTTATAACTTGAACCTATATAATACGTAATTAATGGTACTTTGACCATCTGTAAGGTCTTAAAAGGCATGTTCCAGACTAGGGACATCAGGATCCTGTATTTTTAAAAGACTTTGGGCCAGAACATGAAGACATATTGGTACGTACCGGCAAAATGAGAGGAGTCACTGGTATATGAAATATGAATGGGAGCTCTCGTAAAGCTCAGCATTAGGTGTGTAAGAAAATATCAATATCGATCAATATTGTACAGAATCCCCAAATTCATGCCAATACACAGCCCTAATTAGCATGGCGTCTGTTTACAGATATGGAACTATGACCCCACTCTATATGGAGATCTGTGCAAGCGCAGTAGCCAGAACGAGTGGAAAAATCATGCATTTTTCAATGATTTTCTAACAGAAATTTGACCTGCAGTCTTCAATACTTCTGGACATGGTCTCTCCTATTCATAGAGATCAGAGCCTGCCTTTGTGTGACTGGTAATAACTGCCTGGTGGTGGTAAAAAAGATGGCCACTGAATAAACAGACTATCTTATAAGAACCTGGGTACTGGCGCACTTCATGCACTGTTATGGGCAAATAAAGCTGGACTTGCATATATTTTCATTTTTTTTTTTCAGTAGAAAATAAAACACTAGAATTTAATTCTTGAATGTAAAAACAGAAGTCATCAACATGCAGAATAAGCCGTTTGATTTTAAACACAGCAGGATGGATGTTAGGCTACACTGTATTTCCTCATCTGACTGTCAGAACACGCTGAATGAGGTCATGTTTAAAATATTTATCTATCTGTTTGATTTATTTAACATTTGAAGGCTTTTATATAAAGAGCGAGAGCGAGAGGCAGGGAGAGAGAGTGAGTGAATTAAAATATCAGATGTTAATTAGGCTTAATCAGCTTAATTAAGTGGAAATGCGAAACATTTCTGTGGGTAATCTAATAAATATTGGTTGTTTAGACAATGAAGAGCACATTTCATCATATTTTATACTATTATCTGGTTTTGAGTGTTGTGATCAAGATGTGCACAATGCACTGACAGATCAATTCTGATATTTATATTATAATATTGCTATCATAAACAAAACAATAGACCAATACACTCTTTATACTGGCTTCCAATGTAAGTATATCTTCTTGCTTACAAAATAATTTTAATTACACCACAGTTAGTTCCAACCCTGCAATGTGATTGGCTAAGAGGCGCTCTATAAGTGCCGTTATCAGCCGGTAATGCACTGTAACCGAAGCTCTCCATGTATTAGTCCGCCACATACAGGTAACCTAGCAACGATGCAGCGCTTACAAACCAAACAGCACAGCTACAAACAGAGCAGCAATGGAACTATTTTAACTTGCGGAGTGTTTATAACACTCAAACAGATCATATTTTCTCCTCCTCTTTAACTCTAAATCTTTTTAATAAACAGTGGTAATGGAAATGTGGGATAATCGCAATAATAAACTCGAGGTTCATGCTATAATGTGTAATATCGGCACTGCTGTGCTGATCTACAACACTCGTGTCTAAGAACGCAGCACAGCAGTGCCAATATTACATGTTATAGCACAAACCTCAAGTGTATTATTGCTTTTTTGTATCCCCTGTATTGTGATACAAATCATATTATATCATATCGTCCAACCACACACAGCTTTCTAGCCCCTTCAGGCTGATAAGTAGATGAACTGTCAGATTAATCCAATCTAGAGATAATCATTAGCTGTACCCGTACCTACTGAGAACGAGCAGAACAGATGGTACATGAGAACAAAATGCCCAAATCAAATAATCAAAACCCCTCACAATAACTGCTTTTTAAAATCTCACTTGTCTATTGTGCACATCGCCGAGCACGCCGAGCCCAGAGCACTGAGCAGCGTTTTCACGGCGAGATGTTTTCCTCTGGGGTCAGGAAGACTAGAGCGATGTGGAGGCGTCGGACAGCGACTAACCGATTCTACAAAGCGAGCGGAGTCATCCTGTGATGTGCTGTGAAGGGGTGCTATTCAGCAGCAAAGGAGGAAGAGCGACCTCTCCACCGCCGGCCCACTTCTCCCGCTACTGCTGATCCCGCTCGCTACCTCGGCTTTCATCTGCTTTCATGTCAACAAGCAGCCCAACAATTACGGCCAACGTAGAGGTGCTGCACTCCCGGCTCCCGGCTCTCGATTCTCAACTCTCCCAGGACAGAACCGAGCCCGGGGGCCTCCGGAGCCGCCGGACCACCGCCTTCCACAGCCCTCCTCAGCCTTCCTCAGCCCTCGCTCCAACCAGACTGGGGTAACACTTTAAGTGTTGACTAACTAACATGAATTAATGCATTAGTTACCATGAATAAGACACAACACATTAACAATGCTCAGGTAATTAAAGGCTTAATTAAACACAGAACTACAGCATTAATTAATGTTACTTTTACATTACAAATGTATCATTAATCAAGTTAAGATGAACATAAAATAATCATATACTTTATTAATGTTGGGTAAACAAGCAACAACTGCATTAGTTAGTCTTCTTGTCGTTTGCTTGAGTACTGCAGCTATGCATTTAATAATCATTAAATATGTATTAAGGAAATTTATTAAGGAAATATCATTAAAAACATGAAAACAAACAAAAAGAATGTTGGTTGGCGCATGCGTAGTGCCGTAAAAAGCACATATCGATGGGTAGCATAACTCGCAGAACACTGGTTGCCCCAAGCACAGCTGATTCACACAGCGTCTCTCCCGCTAACCGTAGTAAAAACCTGGGGAACGTTCAGCTGCGCTGCCATGGAGAACAAAACTTAATTATTTTTTATGCAGACAATTCGTTTTTTTTCCCCCAGCATTTCACTTGTTACTCAGTTACGGGGAGTTTTCCAATGTAGCGAAAGTAAATTACTTGTGTCAAAATGAACTTGAGTAAAAGTAAAATGACCTATTTCAAAAACTACTTTAAAAATTACAAATTACTCATAAAATCTACTTAATTACAGTAATGTGAGTAAATGTAATTTGTTACTTTTCACCTCTGTGTGAAAGTAACATTATTTAATGCTGTTGTTCCGTGTTTAATTAACCTATAATTACCTAAGCATTGTTAAAGTGTAACACCTCATGTCTTATTCATGGTAACTAATGCATTAATTCATGTTAGTTAGTCAACCCAATCCGGGCCTGATTTCCATATGAAGGTAAAGGGAGCAGATTCCTCCTCTAACTGCCAGCAATTAAAACAGACTGCTTTACTCACAACAACAAACTCGCCCAGTCCGCTTTCCCTCAGCCTTCCCTCAGATTTCCATTGTTTTTCTTTCTGGCAGCGAATTCAAGAAAGTGGAAATTCAGCAACAACAACGAAAAAAAAAAAAAAAAGACCCTTCAAAAAAGTCTTTGTGCGAGTCCATGATTAGAAGCAGAGCTAAAGCCCTCCAGATTTGGACGTTTATTGGCATACAAACCAAACAACATGGCTTTTAAGCCCACATAACAGCGCAGCTAATTGTTTAAATATGTCTGAAGCTTGTTTTCACCCACCATAGAGAACAGCCACACACATGGAGCTGGGAGATACACTCACACACACTAATACACACACTTATACACACACTTACATACACACACACACTCTTAAAACACTCTGTGCTCCTGCCAGACCACAGCACCTTCTGAACAACCAGAACACATGTCCACCAAACACGCTAAAAACACACAATGAAACATGAAACTGATAGTTTCCTTCTTTTCTCTGTGTGTACGTTTTTTTCTTTTTTTCTTTGATACACTACCAGTAATGAGGGGCACAATACCACACACACACATGTGGAGGGCCTCACTGGTACACCTAGTGCCAGTGCCAGTGCCTAGTGTCTGTATGTTAGTTTGTAAAGAATGAACCAGTAGTCCTTGAGTTAGAACTGTTAGAACTAAAGGTCGGAAAGCAGGTCGCAGTTCTCGTCTGGTTTGAGCTCAGAGGAGCGCCGGCACAGACACGAGAGCACCGCTGTTCCCCCTATTACACCTCAATGCAGCGCTGCAGTGAGTTTCAAGCTGTAATTTTACTTCTTTAAAAAGATCAAAAATCAAGAGAATTCTACCTAGTGCTGCTTTAAGAATGTTTTCAGTTATTGTTCGAAAAATATGACAAAATAATATAATTGCTTACATTTTTCCAACTTTATTTCAAAGTGACATTAAACCAAACCAAAATGAGAATTACTACCTTTTAGTGCAGTAATAAATATGTATCAAATAAAAACAAACAAGGTAGATGCGGTAGCTATTTTTTTCAAAAGAACAATGCTTCTCCATTGTTCAGCTCTCATGACTTTAATAAAGTAAAGTAATAAGGTAATTAATAACGTAAAGCAGCGTCATGTCGCAAAACCAAATTATGAACCTTTTTTTATTACTTTATTACCACTTACATAAACCAAGTTTATGCAACGTGACCACGCCAATACATTTCATCGTAGCATACTACTTACAGGTGCCAACAGTAACCAGTGGTTTTATGGTCACGGCTAATTAACAGTATTAACCAGTTCAGCCTGTATGACTGTGATAAACAGAGCAGGTGGCAGCGGTGGGTGTTTTAAACAGAAATATTTATATCACGGTTTGATTGAATTGACAGTTTCTGTATTAATAATGCTACACAGTGCACGTTTTAGACGCTCCAGTAAAGCCGTTTGTGTAGCGGGGTTTGCGGTGGTTTATTCTGGAATTAATTCCTCGCTAATCTTTAAATAATTTAATTACACAGAATAAATATAATATAAAACACGACCTCACACTGTATAGATATATATATATATATAATGCAAATGCTGCAGATTCTCTGGGCCTGGCAAAAGTAATGCTAATCCTGTTTAAAGGGCCTTGATCTTAAAATTAGGCAGTAGAAAAAAAATCAATCACTGTATTTTTTTACGGACTTTAAGACGCACTATAAGAGAACGTTTATTTTTTCTGTTCTATATTTTCTTACATAAGGCACACCGGATTATAAGGTGCATTTTAAGCAACACTAGTAAGGAACAAAGGTGTCGCACAGTAATCAGGAGAAAAAGTAATCTTTCTCTCCTGAAAAATTGTTATGTTGGTAAGTAAAGCACTTTAGCACGGTTAGCAGGAGAGCTAGCCACGGTTAGCAGCGCTTAACACTAGTAAATGCTAAGCGACGGCACTACATAAAGGAACCTTGTGTGTTCTGGTTAGCCTGGGTGCTATCAGCTAGCAGTTCGTACTACGTAGCTTGATTTAACAGAGAAATGTTTCAAAATTCTCACCTCTAAAAGGCAAAAGAGCTAGCGCTGCAGTTAGCGGCTAATGCTAATGCTGCTGCACACAGCCTCGGTGCTTAAACTAAAGGAGGTGTGCCTTATAGTCTGAAAAATGTCACTAGAACTAGAATTTAAGCGCTATTGCACTATAAACTTTTGTTCTTAATGTTGACTTTTTTCTTCCTACTTTACTTTTACATGTATACTTTAAGTAGTTTTGAAACCAGTACTTTTACACTTTTACTTAAAGAGTAAAAAGCTTGAGTTGATACTTTTTCAACTTCTACAGAAGTATTTTAAACACTAGTATCTACAGTATGCTTCTACCTACAGAGTAATGAATTTTAATACTTTTGAGACCTTTGATCATTGGAAGATGTTGGGTTTGGTCTCCATGCCTAAGCATTGACTTATCATGTTAATGTGACAATGGAATGTGACTTTTGCAAGACTTAAACTTAGAAAAACTTAGACTTAAACCAACAACATATAAACATCAGCCGTCACTGACACTATTCTTTCTTTTATACTGTTTTATATAAAATTTTCATCACCGTTAGACACTGTCCAGACAAAAAACTACATTCAACCAGGTTACAACATCAGCATCGACAGTGGTCGCCAGCCAGGGGACCCATACATCCATCAGCTGTGCCCACCCACACACTTATACCTTTACACACATGCCATCATACAAAAACACACACACATAAGCCTGTCACAATAACTACATTATAGAATTATCGTTATATAATTAGACATGACCTCAATTATTTTAATAATCGTGATATCATCAAGTTACAAAACCTACCTTTATTAGGAAAAATGGCCTCTATCAACACAGAAGACAAACTTAAAGAAACATACAGTAGTAAAGGCCCAGGACGGCTCTAGTTGCTTAACTTTTATTCACCATCAGATATTCATTATCTCTCAAAGGCTAAGGCAGGGTCTTTATGCCGGTTCAACGCGAGCCAGCTTGAACAGACCGGGGCTGAACGTCATGCTGTCGGGCAGCTTTGTTATAATATTATGTTTTCATTTTAATAGTGCCAAATTAGTGGTCTAAAAATGCCAACAATATCGTTTATCTCAATAATTTTTGGGACTAAATAGCATTTGTAATTTTTTTTTTAGCATGACAGGCCTACACACACACACTCAAACACAGAACAGGCCAAGGTAAACGTCTTTACCGGTGAGCAGCGGCTGTCCCTCCGGTAGTTTCTCGGGCAGCGGAGCGTCGTACACATCTTCAGCGAATCCCGGCCTGCACAGCGGGGTGCCTCTGCCATCAGTGCCAGCCTGCAGACAACACACACACACAAACACACACACACACAGAGTGACTCATCAGCCCACAATTAACATTCCCCAATCCTTAGCCTTTACCCTATCACCCCACACACACACACACACACACCCACCCTCCCCCCACACACACACATATCCACATATCCAAGCATGCACAAAGGCAGCACCTGTTTTATAGCAGGACAGCCAGTGCAATTAGGGTAATGAGGCCGGCGAGGTTAAGTGTTCTGCTGGGAAGCGTGGCAGGAAGGCCAGAACAGGAGCCGTTTGTTCCTGACTGAGGCCTGAGCCAGTGCTGAAGCCAGTGATCGATCGGCAGCGAGCTCCCGCCGCCTCGCACGCCTCACACTCCCGCACGCTCAGAAACGCTCAGAGCGATCAGGAATATCAGGATAATCATTCCGAACGGGCGAGGGCGAGAGTGAAGGATAGGTTATATTGTTCTGGAGGATAAAAGCTTATTCAACACTTTGGGCTCACTGATTTGAATGGCACTTCTCATTACGATCTCTAGCAGGTAACAGAGTGTGTACATTGTTTACTCGGCTCTGAGTGATCGAGTGTGTGTGAGGAAGTGTGCGGCAATTACATTAAGCTTTGAGCGATCTCCCTAAACAGCTTTTGAGGAAATATTGAGCCCAGACAAGAAGAAGAACCACCGAGACAAATCATAGCTGCAGTTTGAGAAACTCTCTTACAGCCAGTGCTTTTCTACCAATGTGGAACCTAATTTTGAACCAGTTCAGTGCCGGTTCAGAACCTTCTTTTGTTTTTTGCGGTTCTACTAAAACTTGTGGAAATGTGAGCTGGTTCACTGAAAAGCACCAAGGTTCTTATAAGCCCAAATAGAACCGGTTTAAGAACCAGAGTTCTTTTGGTGGAAAAGCACTATTAGAGGATTTCACATCTACTAGCTTGGTCCAGAGTAGGGTTGCACAATATATCGTTTAAGAATCCCCATCGCATTGAGGGCTGCAGCTATTGAAAACTTCATCAATCAAGTATTATACTGAAAAAAACTATTTTTGCTTGGTAAAAGAGCAGCCATAAATACTCCAAAGAAAATAAGACATTTCCCCTTTAAATGAATGGGTCTTTATGGGGCCATATTTCATTTCTGTAAAGCTCCCATAACAACAGAACTTGGCTATAGTAGCCATCACGCATAAACCTTGTATCTCCTTTTGTACCTTGTAAATTGTTGCCGTCTTAATTTTTGGCGATTTTTGGTTTACTACATAAATTTAATGCACAAACTGTCCCTTACACTGTCCTAGCAATTTTTTGATGAATGAACCAATAAAAATTCTCCTAAATTGTCTGTGAAAAGAAATAAACAGTTTTTTTACACTGACATCCATTAAAAGTAATACATATACACAAAAATACACAAATTCGCACAGATACACACACCAGATCAATTTAGAGTATCTAAATTGGCATGAAACTGGCTGTGTTATAGTAGTTTCCCTTTAAATGAATGGGTCTTTATGGGGCCAACTTCCATTATGTAAAACTCTCATAACCACAGAACTTGGCTATTGTAGCCATCATGCATAAACCTTGTATCTGCCTTTGTACCTTGTAAATTGTTGCCAATTTTACTCCAAAGAAAATAAGACATTTCACTTAATTATAAACAAGCAACTGGTTTTCTTTTTCAGATATACATCTTTTTTACATCTACACAAGCATTACACACGAGTAGTGTTGTCACAATACCAAATTATGACTTGCAGGCCAGGACACATATATAATATTTCATATTTTCTGATTTATCATGTGATCCGTGTGGTGTTTGGACGCTTTGAGGAACTTACACAATGGCTTGAGTGTAGAGTCGCTTAACTGAGTGAATTGATTCAGGAATCGAGTGCAAATTCGAATCAATGATTCAAAACAAGGTTTACTAGCTTATGTGCTGATATCAAGCTCTGAGCTGGTGTAAACACAGCCACGGGGATACTCAGAGATTACACAGAGCTCTCCTCAGACACTGATTTATAGTTCAGAACATGCGTTTCTGCTGTAAAAACTGAGAAATAAAGCAGTAAACGAGTCATTTTGAAGAAGCGCTTTTTATTGAGTGTAACAAACATGAGAACATTGGTTCAGACTTTCAGGCAGGACCAGGAGAGAACCTGGAAACTGCATCCAGATAGGGACTTGAACCCAAGACCCTATCGTTAAGATCAGCGTGAACATGCTAACCACCAATCCACTGTGCCACCTGTTTCATGTAATATGTAATATCATGTAAAAGTATGAAAGAGAACCACAAGACTTTTTGTGTATGCGCTACACAACAGTATAGACACAACAGATTTTGCTGGTGATTCCTGTATCTGCTGTAGCTGTAGATTAACCCAGAAATAAAATGAATTTGAGGGGAATTTGGCTCAATACTTGGAAAGGCAACCAGCCAAACTGACAATATTATACAAACCAATTTGTATAGAAAGACGCAGCGCATGTAGGTGATGCCTAAATCGTAAAACTACAATCTGGACGGGATTAAGAGTATGAAGAAGAACCCTGAACACTGAGAAAAACTAAATAATGGGATTTCAGATGGGATTTCAGCCCCTAAAGAAGAATATCTGCACTAAAATACCAGCAGATCCATTTCACTGTGTTTGTTTCCGTGATGCTGAGCCAGATATATTAAGCCCCACTTACTGGCTTTTATTTAATGCTGATATCAGCATGTATCTGAAACATATGGGATATCAACACTGGCCCAGAATCCCCATTTCAGAACATCCCCAGCTATTAAACACCCACGCCCACTGAATCTGTTCACTACTGCACGTGTCATCGTCTCTACAGCCAACCGCAGCAGACTTTTAAATATCATGAACAGCTCCGGTCCCTCCAGACCTGCCGAGCATGTGCGCCTGTCACACTCTCAGCACCCCCAGTCATCATCTGAGGGAGGCATGTCTGCATTTACATATTAATTATTAAAGTGTCTGCCTGATGTGCGAATGACTGATCCTTAAATGTCATTAAGAATCATTTAATAGCGTGATGCTCATGTGGCGTCTGACAGCACCCCTCCGTGCATCTGGAGACGTGCGGCAGGCGAGGAGTAGAGGCATGAAACTTGCTGTGTTGTAGTAGCTCCCCTTTAAATGAATGGGTCTCTATGGGGCCAAACTTCCAAGAGTTCTATAAACTCTTAAAACCACAGAACTTGGCTATTGTAGCCATCACGCATAAACCTTGTATCTCCTTTTGTACCTTGTAAATTGTTGCCAATTTTAATTTTTGCCGATTTTTAGTTTACTACATAAATTTACACTGTCTCAACATTTCTTGATGAATGAACCAATAAAAAGTCTTCTAAATTACCTGAAATAAACTGTTTTTTACACTGACTTCCATTAAAAGTAATACATATATACAAATATACACAAATTCGCACAGATACACACACACCAGATCAATTTAGAGTATCTAAATTGGCATGAAACTTGCTTATAGTAGCTCCCCTTTAAATGAATGGGTCTCTATGGGGCCAAACTTCTGTTCTATAAAACTCTCATAACTACAAAACTTGGCTATTGTAGCCATCATGCATAAACCTTGTATCTCCTTTTGTACCTTGTAAATTGTTGCCAATTTTAATTTTTGCCGATTTTTAGTTTACTACATAAATTTACACTGTCTCAACATTTCTTGATGAATGAACCAATAAAAAAATCTCCTAAATTACCTGAAATAAACTGTTTTTTACACTGACTTCCATTAAAAGTAATACATATATACAAATATACACAAATTCGCACAGATACACACACACCAGATCAATTTAGAGTATCTAAACTGGCATGAAACTTTCTGTGTTATAGTAGCTCACTCTTTAAATGAATGGGTCTCTATGGGGCCAAATTCAGTTCTGTAAAACTCTCATAACTACAGGACTTGGCTATTGTAGCCATGATGCATAAACCTTGTATCTCCTTTTGTACCTTGTAAATTGTTGCCGTCTTAATTTTTGCAGATTTTATATGTGAGATTTACGATTACGATTACAGCACCTTTTAAACTTTTTTTTTCTTTACATTTAATTTAAATATATATATATTTTTTGTGAATAGTAAGCAGACCCCTTCTAATCACATGCAGTTTCTATATTAAACATGGTGCAAATATAACCTCTTTGTATTTCAGATTAGGAAAAGTGTAAAATATGAAAATCACTTCCACATAAAAAAGTTCTTGACAGGTTTTTAACAAAAGTTAATGTTTACTGAGATTCCCTCTATATGTATGTAGCTATACATGTATGTATTCTATATGTGAAGATGTACAATCTTTATTATACTATTTTTAAAATCATTAATACACTAAAACAGTAATTCAATTAATCAAATTAATACGATTAACCTCTTAGTCGTAGTTTTAAGTTTTAAGTTTCTGCATTCAGTCCAAATCCATGTGTCCCAAACTGCACTCTCTCTCTCTCAAACCTCGCCATTCCCTCCAAAACCCAACCAAACGTCACCCCCACCCCCCCGCATCGACCCCCACCAGCACCCACCAGGTCTTAATCCAGCTTCCTTTGTGCAGCCCCCCAAAAGAATGCGAGTTCCAGAGCATGACGGCATTATGGGTATTCGTGCCACTTGCCTCTTTCAATCAGCGGAATTTCAATGAAAGGGGGGGAGAACAAAAGGCTGGTTATTGCTGAATTAACAGCACACATTACACAGGATACACCGAACACACACGGCCAAACAGCCCCGACACGCTCGCTTAGACTTCACACAGGAGGAGGAAGAAGAAACGAGAAGAGAGATATGACACACGGTGAGCCGAGGACTAAAATAACTGGATCTTCCCTTCAGTGTGGTCTTCTGACCTTAAATAACAAGATTTAACAAAAGTTCAGAGATCTAAATACAATATATTACCAATTTTATATCATATATATTGATAGAAACACTGATTTTCTACCTTCTGCTCAAAGATAAGACTCCAGAACTGCTCTAAACACAATGTTTCCTACAGTGAACTCTGATGAACTGCAGTTCCTTCAGTTTCAGTTTCTCAAACTTCTTAGATCAAGCACTGCCAGTAGATCAAATATTACCTTTAATATCAAACACAATGTGATGATATTCTATTGTATTGTGATAAATGTTCTTGTTCTTATATCAATAAAATACTTTAATAAGCATTTAAACAGACCCAATCCTACATTTCATTATAGGGAGTATAAACATCCTGCTCAGTTGGACGATTTAATGCATAAATTGTGTCAAAATATTGTGAAAATATAATGATATATGCTCTGTCAGTGTATTATTATAGTATTATTAACACACTGCTCAAAGATAAGACTCCAGAACTGCTCTGGACACAATGTTTCCTACAGTGAACTCTGATAACAGTAAAATAACTGGATCTTCCCCGCAGCATGGTCTCCTGACCTTAAATAACCAGATTTCACAAAAGTTCAAACATCTAAATACAATATATTACCAATTATATATCATATATACTGATGAAAGCACTGATTTTATACCTCCTGCTCAAAGATAAGACTCCAGATCTGCTCTGGACACAATGTTTCCTACAGTGAACTCTGATAAACTGGAGTTTATTAAAAGTCCTCTTAAATTAGACGATTTAATGCATACATTGTGTCAAATTATTGTGAAAATATCATGATATACAGCTTTGGAAAAAAATGAGGCCGCTTAAAAATTATGAGTTTCTTTGATTTTACCAAATTGAAAAACCTCTGGAATATAATCAAGAGGAAGATGGATGATC
This sequence comes from Astyanax mexicanus, assembly GCF_023375975.1. NCBI lineage: Eukaryota > Metazoa > Chordata > Actinopteri > Characiformes > Acestrorhamphidae > Astyanax > Astyanax mexicanus. Next base: position 10,159,593 of record NC_064415.1, on the reverse strand, counting down.
ACAAGCCATCAAACCAAACTGAACTGCTTGAATTTTTGCACCAGGAGTAAAGCAGCATAAAGTTATCCAAAAGCAATGTGTAAGACTGGTGGAGGAGAACATGATGCCAAAATGCTTGAAAACTGTGATTAAAAACCAGGGTTATTCCACCAAATATTGATTTCTAAACTCTTAAAACTTTATGAATATGAACTTGTTTTCTTTGCATTATTTGAGGTTTAAAAGCTCTGTATCTTTTTTATTATTTCTTTATTATTTCCACTTCTCATTTTCTGCAAATAAATGCTCTAAATGACAATATTTTATTTGGAATTTGGGAGAAATGTTGTCCGTAGTTTATAGAATAAAAAAACAATGTTCATTTTAATCAAACATATACTTATAAATAGCTAAATCAGAAAAACTATTCAGAAACTTAAGTTTTTCCAGAGCTGTATGCTCTATCAGTGTGCGATTATGTACAACACGGGTGGTGGCCTTTACATTGTATCAACATATATTAAGAATGCTCAATGTGTGATCAATGATAAGGCATTGATTATTGTTTCTGGTCAACACAATATGCCTACTGTGGGAAATAACAAAGGAAAAAAACAGGAGAACAAGGCAATGTAGTGATATACAGTGTCTTCACGACATCCTAATGAACCCAAGTTTATTCATTCACTAATTGCTATTAATTGTGGAGTTCATCAGGGTTCTATTGTAGGGCCCATGAAACTGATAGTAATATGTATAGTACTGTAGTTATGAGAGTGAAGAACTGATGAAATACTTCCTAGATTCCAGTCCTTAATAAATTGGTGCCATCAGCAAATGTACTAAAGTCATCTGACATACTATCTTGGGATGGTTTGCGTACCACAAGTAATACAAGTTCCACAGTATAAGAACCACTGGTTTAGAAAAATGACTTGCTAAATAAATTGTAGGGCTTACATACAGCATCTACAAACGGATTAAACCCATGGTACAAGCACCACAGTTCGAGAACCACTAGCCTATAGGGCAAACTAAGACTCTAAGTAACAATTTACTTTCTACGATAATTCTAATTATTCGATAATCGGTTGGTTTAGTGTATTTTCCCACCTATGTGTTTCAGATAATTTACAAATAAGTACAGATATATTTCTGAGGTCATCCTGTGTACCACCGTGGGATGCTTTGCATACTACCATTGGTACAATTAGCACCACAGTTTAAGAACCACTAGTCTAGAGGACAAACTGAGGCTCTTAAAGAAAATCAAAGTACCCAAAAAAACTAGAAAATTACTTGGTAAACAGTTGGTTTTGCGTATTTTGTGGCATTTCACATGGTTCTAGTGCAGGGTTTATGCTTTCCAGATAATTTTACAAATAAGTACATTTACTCTTTACAGGTTTAAATAGTTATAAAATTCATATTTTTAAGGTCATCTAGTGTACCATCTTGGGATACTTTGCATACCACTTTTGGTACAAGTACCACAGTTTGAGAGCCACTGGTAGAAGACCAGTAAATTACTTGGTAAACAGTTAGTTTTGCATATTTTGTGATTTTAACCAATGAATATTCATATTTCTGAGGTCATCCAGCCTACCACCTTGGGATGCTTTGCGTAGCACCACCGATCCATGCACCACAGTCTGAGAATCACACTGGTCTAGAGGACAAACTGAGACTCTTAAAGAAAATCCAAGGAGCCTAAGAAAAAAAGCTTGCACTAGCCCACTCAGCTGGACACATCTCTGCTTGACCTAAATTTCCTTTTTCTCTCAACATTGTACCACTTAGCCTGAGAGCTTATAAAACAATCTACTGCAAGATTAACCAGATTTAGAAAGAAAAAGCCCTGGTGTTCGAGCTTAAATTCTAGTTTAAATATCCCTGAAACTACTGGAAAACATAGAAAACATGGACAAACAAGTCTGCTTTATTTATAAGAATTCATGGAGACCCTAAGAAAAGTATGTAACTATACTTATCAGACGAAAATGGTCCTGTATTAGTACATTAATTCCAACTATACCTTTCTTAAAAAAGTAGGGGAAAAACAACTGGAACAACTGAAAAGGAGTATAGTGCAAATATGTATGCCCCCAAAATCTAAGGGTGCTGAAGATATAGCCTTGAGGTGTGCCGCCCTATTGATTTGATGGTAGGTACCTTCTTTTTCGAAGAGTATATCAAAGAGTTTTTCTCCTTCTTTTCTTTTTAAACCCATGCAACTCACGGATAATCCACAGTGGCTCACATTTTCTACTCTAAACATCACCCAGCACCACCACTATCATCAGTCCAGCAAACAGTCCCAGCAGCCTGCAGACCACTCTATCTACTATACAGCTCTGAATGAGTTTCTTTGATTTTTACCAAATTAAAAACCTCTGGAATATAATCAAGAGGGAGATGGATGATCAAAAGCCATCAAACCAAACTGAACTGCTTGAATTTTTGCACCAGCAGTGGGTGGCATAAAGTTATCCAAAACCAGCGTGTAAGACTGGTGGAGGAGAACATGCCAAAATGCTTGAAAACTGTGATAACCACCAAATATTGATTTCAGAACTCTTAAAACTTTATGAATATGAACTTGTTTTATTTGCATTATCTGAGGTTTTTTTTTTTTGTTATTTCAGCCATTTCTCATTCTCTGCAAACACTGTAAATGCTCTAAATAATAATATTTATATTTAGAATTTGGCAAAAATGATGTTTGTAGTTTGAAACATACTCAAACATATACCTATAAATAGCAAAATCAGATAAACTGATTCAGAAACTGAAGTGCTGCTCTCTTTTTAAAAATGTTTAACAGAGCTGTATATAATAAGCCAGCAGCCTACGGAGCTCTGCCTGCACACGCTGTATGTGGGGGCACTTAAAACGCCTGGGACGAGGCACGAAAGCACACCGACACAAAGTTACACGTTCACGGGATAGAGAGTGAAGATATCTCGCCGTAGAGGAAATATTAAAACTGTCTGACACGCCTCGGCCGTTTTAAACACAACAAATTCCCGTGCGTATATCGCTGCCTATGGAAGAATCAGCAGAATCATCAGCAGCAGTGGAGCTCGAGCCCGAGCTCAGCGTGGCTCCGCGCGCTTTACCTGCAGGGCTGACAGCAGCAGGAAGAGCAGAAGCGAACCCCGGCCCACGGTGAGGGACATGGATGGACCTTCTCGTGCGGTGAAATCCGGGATAAATATCCGTTTGGGTCGGTCTGGGCGAAAAGCGCGGAGAGAACGGAGTCAGGCAGCACCATGAAGCGGCTCGCGCTCAGCTCTGCGCTCCTCCTCACTGGTACTGAAGCTGCAACTCAGCTAGAGGACAGAGCAACTACACACACACACACACACACACACACACATAACACACACGCACACACAGAGCAGGGCTGAAGCTCTCTCACTGCCTCCCCCTATTGGCAAACCCCCCCACACTCCTCTCTGCTTGCTTTGCCTTTTTTCATCCTCACTGACTTTGCCTTAAAAAAAGTTTGGCCACACCTTCTCATTCAAATTATCCCAGCTGGCATTTTAACGTTGGATAAACGTTGAATCAACATTGATCAACGTAGACGAAACAGTAAAACTAATAGAACATGAACATGATGTTAAATTAAAAAGCAGTTACTGCAAATAGAAGTAAAACACTGTTTCATTCCTCCATCCAACCGATTTTATAAATGATATGGTAATGAAATGTAAAATGCTGATTCAAAAGGCAGAAGGTTGAGGACATTATGTTGATTATGTTGAGCACATGAATGCCAGCACAAACTTTTATCAGTATTTATCAGCGTGTCAGTAACAAGAGGTCATGGCGGCTGCCAGTATGGATCCTGCTCCTACAGTAAACGATAAAAACTTTGAGCGTATTAGCAATAGTAAAAAAAGCTAATTAAAAATATCCAGAAGTGTTGCCTCGTGCACATACATTTATTTTATGCACAGATATATATATATTTTTTTTTTATTCACTTCATTCTCTTGGACTAGGGCAAAATGAACCTCATGTTTTATTGTATGATAATATACCAAAAGTATAAACAAAAGGATTTTCCTAATAGCGTCCATTTACGCCTGATCAAAAAATCCCCAAATACATGTCAGATCGTAATTACGACCTTCAAACTTATAGGTAGGAATTTCCGAGGAGGACTTAAAGGCAGCATTAGATCAGGTCCAAAAAAATCCAACCCAAGCCGACCCCACCCCATAAACTGTCAGTATAAGCCTGAGCCCAATTTAAACTCACACTAACATTTTTTTAGTAAGTAGAGCGTTAAAACTGAGCTTTTTAAAAACATTTTCGGGCTGTTTGAATGAGCGAAATCTGTTCAGAATGATGATAATTAACACTGCAACACTAAAGAAGCATAGACAATGACTGAGAAAATGTTGCAAGATGCGCTAAGCTGTCATCTAATGTTTCCACACTTACTGCTTTTCCACCGCTCTGGTTTAGGAACCTAATTTTAAACGTAGGTTCTGGAACCACGAGCATTTCTTCGTGGTGGGAACCGAAGAATACTAGGTTCTTCAGCACATACCGTGACGACGTCTGTGGGTGTGTCTGTATGTACAGGAGCACCGCCACTGTGCAGCGCCCTCTGTTGATGACTTATAAAGTGACATTTTCACGGTTTGACTTAAACTGGTGGAAAAACGGATTGGTTCGCCGAAGAGCACCACGGTTCTTACAAGCCTGAATGAAACTGGTTCAAGAACCAGAGTTCTTTTGATGGAAAACGCTCTCTGTTATGGCAATACGAGATGGGCAATTTTAGTAAATATTGGCATTTGAGCTTAGAGTTGCAGAAAATGTTGAATTGATTTATTTAAATCACTTTCTTAAAGGGGAGTTATCACAAGATGACAAGATAGACAGGGCACTTTCAAACACTTTCAAACAGTAGGGACTAAGAATATAAAGGGCTGTACATTATACAGGGGTGAAGCTAAAACCGAAAACATAAATGCATTAATTGCAATTAGGTTTTAAACTTTTGCCCACAGGCCACTGTTTGGCTGGATATCTCTGGTTGGTGGGCTGTACTCAGTCCAGCAGTGACATTAAGGTGTTTAAAACTCCAGCAGCACTGGCGTGTCTCATCCAAAAATGTTATACAGTACCTTAAAAGGCTGTATTTTATATGGGAGAGTAGCTGATTTGCTTCATTAGCAAACAGATTGTCAAAAGAGGCAGAAATATGCAGCCGGCAGATGTCTGCAGTGGAGTGACAGTGCCTTACTGAAAAAAACTGTCAATGTAATTAAACAAATGATTAATAATACTTTACTTCACTCAGAAATCAACTTAGGCTGCATTTATGCTAATCTTTTTTTAGGAATTTTGTCAGAGTTGTCCACATAAAAACATGATTTCTGAAAAGATCTGAAAGTTTTCAGTGTTTTAAGAAATAAAACACTGACGTCTGACGTAGCTGAAACTCAAATACTCAAATACCTGTACTTTGCCTATAGTGAACTACATAATTCAGAAAGCGCCTACATCCAAATATAACTACATTCCAGATTTTCACATAGAAATAAATGTAAATACTGTTCTAAGACACTGACACTATAGCCCAGATATCGTGAGTTAAAATCCTGTATCATGCTGCTTCGCCATCAGCAGCCAGAGTCAGAGAGAGAGTCAGAGTGGGTAGATGGCGCTCTCTCTCCCCTCATCACTTTCAGTGTGAAGCTGGTTAGTACACATGTCTGTTAGCTGGGATTAAAACGTTGTGTTTCTTTCTTCTTCTTCATGATGAGAGGATGTCTCTCTATTAGAGGTGCTATGAACCCAGGTGCATCTTGGCATGTTCTCCTCCACCAGTCTTACACACTGCTTTTGGATAACTGTATGCCTTTACTCCTGGTGCAAAAAGTTAAGCAGTTCAGCTTGTTTTGATGACTGTTTTCCAGAGGTTTTTCAATTTGGTAAAACATTTACATTTACATTTACGGTATTTAGCAGACACCCTTATCCAGAGCGACTTACAACAGTGCTTCAAAGTTACTTCAGATATCCAAAGCTAGTTTGTAGACTACATAGAGATACATAGAACTTAGTCATGTTTAGAATCCTAGGAACCTTTTTTTTTTTTTTTAAAGATGTGTCTTCAGTCGACGTTTGAAGACCGCGAGTGACTCTGCTGTTCTGACATCCAGTGGAAGTTCATTCCACCACCTTGGTGCCAGCACAGAGAAGAGTCTGGATGTCTGTTTTCTGTGTGTTTTGAGGGATGGAGGTTCGAGCCGAGCCGTACTGGAAGCTCTAAGAGCTCTTGGTGCAGATCTGGCTTTGACCATTGCCATTGTAACGCCAGGTAGTGAGGAGTGACGCAAGCCGAGTAAAATAAGCAAACAGGTTTATTAACAGGCAGTATAACAAGAAACAGTAAAGCCAGGCAAACAAAGATCTCACCGAAAACCAAAGACGTAGTCGAAAGTACAGTCCGAGTTCGTAGCCGAGTATCAGTCCAACCATACAATAAATCCAATAAGGGCAAGACAAAAGACATAAACCAATAATCCAAAAAGAGAGTCGTAACCATAAAGCCAAAACGAGAAACGATAGGAGAACGCTTAGTATGCAACATCAGTTAACAATACCTCGCGGAGTTTGTTTACATACTGCGGACTTAAATACCGGAGCTAGATGGGTATGAACCGGAACTAACTCAGAACACAGGTGAATCAGAGCGTCGGAGCGAAATGTGATTGGGTGAAGTAGAACGGATACTGTTGGTGTCATAATCAACGGGAATCTGGGAAATGGAGTCCGGTAGTGTGGAAGGAGAACGAGGCGGCGTGACAGTTCCCCCCTCCAAAGAGTCCGAAGGAGCCGAAGGACGAGGACGATGCAAGGAAACCACCTCCTCCCCCCCAGTGGCGTCCTGGACAGGCAATGCAGAAGCAGAATCGGAACGGACGGGAACCCTGGACCTTGGACGACCTCTCCTGGAGCCGCGGACGGAACTGGAAGAAAGGGCAGAAACCGAACCATGACGTCTACTCCGTCGAGGAACCGGAGACCTCTTCCTGGGGCGACCTCTGGGGCGTGGAGCCGGACGAGACGGATGAGACCGATGAAAGTCCTCCACCATTAGAGGGTCCAGAACATCCTTCGCTGGCACCCAGCTCCTTTCCTCAGGTCCGTAACCCCTCCAGTCCACCAGGTACTCCAGGGCTCCCCCTCTCCGTCTGGAGTCCAGCAGTCGTTCTACCGCATAGACTGGATCACCATCCACAGCCACCGAAGAAGGAGGAGGCGACCCAAGCGACGTCTCATCCAACGGACCAGGGATAACCGGCTTTAACAAAGATACATGAAACGAAGGACAAACACGGTAATGAGGAGGCAAATCAAGACGGTAGGTGACTTCATTAATTCTCTTAATAATCTTAAAAGGTCCAATGTACTTAGCTGAAAGTTTTTTATGTGAATCTGGTTGCCGGAAATCCCTGGTTGACAGCCAAACCCGATCTCCAGGAGAATAGAGGGGGGCCTCGCGACGTAGGCGATCAGCCTGTCTTTTCTGTCGCTGTAATACTGCCTCAATACGCCTGTGAGTCTCCTCCCACACTTCCTCGCTCCGACGCATCCAATCGTCAACTGCAGGAATGTTGGAGGGTTCAGCTGACCAGGGCATGATGGGTGGCTGATAGCCTAAAAAACACTGAAAAGGAGTCAATTTCGTGGTGGAACTGATCAAAGAATTCTGAGCTAGTTCGGCCCAAGGAAGGAATTTAGCCCAATCGTGAATGTTGTTAGAACAATATATCCTCAAAAATTTACCTAGCTCCTGATTCATTCGTTCACATTGGCCGTTACTTTGAGGATGGTAGCCAGAGGATAAACTAACAGAAATACCTAATCTATTCATAAAGGCTGACCAGACTTGAGAAATGAATTGAGGACCGCGGTCGGAAACAATATCTTCAGGGATACCAAACACACGAAAAACATGATTAAACAAAGCTTCAGCAGTTTCTAAGGCAATGGGCATTTTACAAAAAGGAATGAATCTAACACCGCGAGAGAATCGATCTATGACTGTCATGATCACTGTCTGACCCATAGATTCAGGGAGGTCTGTAACAAAATCAACTGCAAGATGGGACCAGGGCCGAGCAGGTACGGGCAATGGCACTAATTTGCCAGCGGGGAGAGTACGAGGAGTTTTACACTGAGCACAAATAGTACAAGAAGCAACAAAGTCATGAATGTCCGAGCGCATGTTTTCCCACCAAAATTGATTCTCCAATAATGCATGTGTTCGAGTCTCGCCAGGATGTCCTGAAGTGAGAGAAGTGTGGGCCCATGTGATAAGTCTATCTCTACACTGGTCAGGTACATAGGTCTTATCTAAGGGACACTGTGCAGGGGGCTGTGAAGTGGAGTTAATCCGATCAATCTCTTCTGAGATCTCCCATCGGATGGGAGCTACCACAATGCCTGGTTTCAGAATAGTAGAGGGTTCAGAGCTTTCTAAATTCTCGTCCTCGTAAATTCTAGAGAGAGCATCTGCCTTGGTGTTTCTGGAACCTGGTCGATAAGTGATAACGAAATCAAAACGTGCAAAGAAAACAGACCAACGAGCCTGACGTGAGTTTAAACATTTCATGGATCTTAAATACTCCAAATTTTTGTGGTCAGTGATTACTACAAAGGGATGTAATGATCCCTCCAACCAATGTCTCCACTCCTCTAAAGCTAGCTTAATAGCCAAAAGTTCACGATCGCCAATGCCATAATTACGTTCAGCTGGGGAGAGCTTATGGGAGAAATAAGCCACCGGGTGCATCTTACTGGGGGAACCGAAATGTTGGGAGAGTACAGCTCCAACCCCTACACTGGACGCATCAACTTCGACTACGAAAGGTTCCTTAGGCTCGGGATGTTTCAATAAAGGGGCCGTAATAAACACTTCCTTGAGAGAAGAGAAAGCAACAGATGCTTCTTCTGACCAGACCAATTTTCGGGCATTACCTTTTAGCAAGTTTGTAAGTGGGGCAGCTACTGAACTATAATTACGTATAAATCTACGATAAAAGTTAGCAAAACCCAGAAATCTCTGTAATTCCTTGACTGATTTGGGAAGAGGCCAATTAGCAACAGCTTGAACCTTCCTATCATCCATAGTTATACCAGTAGTACTGATCACATATCCTAAAAAGGAAATGGTAGACATATGAAATTCGCATTTTTCTGCTTTGACGAAAAGCTGATTCTGAAGTAACCGAGTAAGCACAGCACGTACATGAGAGACATGAGTATGTAGATCAGGTGAGTAAATAAGGATATCGTCAATATATACTATGACAAATCGTCCTAACATATCACGGAGTACATCATTAATGAAGGATTGAAACACGGAAGGGGCATTCTTGAGACCAAAAGGCATAACTAAATATTCATAGTGCCCCCTGGTGGTAGAAAAGGCAGTTTTCCACTCATCACCCTCTCTGATTCTTACCAAATTATAGGCACTACGTAGGTCTAACTTAGTGAATAAAGAGGCTCCACGTAATTGTTCAAGAGCCACCGGAACTAGAGGCAGTGGGTACGGATATGTCTTGGTAACAGCATTGAGTTGGCGATAATCGATACAGGGGCGAAGACCTCCATCCTTCTTCTTAACAAAGAAGAAGGATGCGGCCACGGGAGAGGTGGAAGGACGAATAAACCCCTGAGCTAGAGCTTCCTGAACGTACTCCTCCATAGCGCATTCCAACCACTACCAGCAGCCAGAGTGCGAAATTCCAGAGCATAATCAGAAACAGACCGATTTCCCTGACGTAACTGGACTAATAACTCCCCCTGAGATTGTCCGTGATGAGGGTGATCAAAAACCAGCTTAAACTCACTGAGAAAGTGTTCGTAGGTGCTATGCTCAATGCTAGGCCAGATAGCAGTAGCCCAATCCAAAGCTCTACCGGTAAGGCGCGATATAAAAAATGAAATACGCGCTGCATCGACGCTCACAAGAGAATTGGCAAAAAATAGCGACATTTGCAAAAGGAAACCTCTGCACAAATCCGGAGAGCCATCATATTTATCGGGTTTGCTTACCGGAAAAGCCGCCGCCGAAGGATAGCTGGGAGCGCTAGCTGGAGAGCTAACAGAGGCCTGGTTAGCGGAGGCTAAGCTAGCTGGCGTGGCTACTCTCAGCTGAGCAAGCTGATTAGCAATATCTTGGAGGCTCGTAGTGATCCGAGCTAACTGAGAGTGCTGCTCAGACTGCTGAGTAGTAAGAGTGGTAACGGTGTTAGCAAGGCTCTCGAACAACTGGCTATGCTGTTCGAGAACCCTCCCCTGGTTACCGACTGCCTGTTGAAGATTATTTAATTCGGCCATCACTAGCGGCGAGGTATTATGTAACGCCAGGTAGTGAGGAGTGACGCAAGCCGAGTAAAATAAGCAAACAGGTTTATTAACAGGCAGTATAACAAGAAACAGTAAAGCCAGGCAAACAAAGATCTCACCGAAAACCAAAGACGTAGTCGAAAGTACAGTCCGAGTTCGTAGCCGAGTATCAGTCCAACCATACAATAAATCCAATAAGGGCAAGACAAAAGACATAAACCAATAATCCAAAAAGAGAGTCGTAACCATAAAGCCAAAACGAGAAACGATAGGAGAACGCTTAGTATGCAACATCAGTTAACAATACCTCGCGGAGTTTGTTTACATACTGCGGACTTAAATACCGGAGCTAGATGGGTATGAACCGGAACTAACTCAGAACACAGGTGAATCAGAGCGTCGGAGCGAAATGTGATTGGGTGAAGTAGAACGGATACTGTTGGTGTCATAATCAACGGGAATCTGGGAAATGGAGTCCGGTAGTGTGGAAGGAGAACGAGGCGGCGTGACAGCCATCAAGTATGAAGGTGCTGGTCCGTTTTTTGCCTTGTAGGCCAGAGTTAGGGTTTTGAATCGGATGCGGGCGGCAACAGGAAGCCAGTGGAGGGAACGCAGCAAAGGAGTCACATGACTGAACTTCGGAAGATTGAAGACGAGTCGTGCTGCAGCATTCTGAATTAATTGTAGTGGTTTGGAGAGATTGTTGTGAAGGCTCGTAGTTCCTGGGATAAACAGAAGGTCAGTTTTGCTGGGGTTGAGTTTTTGGTGATGAGAACTCATCCACATCGAGACATCACTGAGACATGCTGAGATGCGGGATGAAACCTGAGTGTCGGAAGGAGGAAAAGAAAGGATTAGTTGAGTGTCATCAGCATAGCAGTGGTATGAGAATCCATGAGAAGATATTATTTCACCCAGAGAGCGTAGAGTATAGAGTGAGAAAAGAAGAGGACCAAGCACAGAGCCTTGTGGAACCCCAGGGGAGAGTCTGCATGATAATAGAAACGTATAATATCAACGTATCATCAAGTGGTCTCTTAAATATATATATGCCCTTATGTCTATGTTATTTCTATCATTTCTTTGCACCTAAAAAGCACAATACAAATAAACGTGATTATTCACTTTCATCAGAAGGGGTGTCCTCAACTATTTGAACGTATGGTATAGTTTTCTAACACAGTCACAAAAGCCTATTCTGTATTCTCTGTGCATACAAATCTAAACTGATCTGAATTGCTCACTACTACTACATGGATTTGTCATGACGTGAGGAGTAAACAGGGCCTGGCGGTTGTAGAAAGGTGATTCATTTTTCTCAGCTCCAGCCTTCATTTCCCATCACTGCGCTACATTCCTCTCCCTCTACAGAAATAGCCCTGTATACACCACTGTCTGCCTCCCGCTAATGCTGCTCGGGATCTGTTTAAACCAAGTGTGAACAACCAAAACATACTAATGAATGAGGAGAAAAAAGAAAACAGAGCGTCTCACAGCTATTAGCGCTACGCTTTATCAGCTTAGGTAGAGGCAAGGTCAAACACACAAAGTTTGCTTTTGCCAGCCCTGAATGAATAGCCTCTCTTTCTCTCTCTCTCCCTCCCTTTCTCTCGTTTTCTCTCTCGCTCTCTATCACTCACTTACTCACTCACTCACTCAAAATCTGGATCATTATAAGAATACTGTGCATTTTGTCACTTAAAACTTATTATCAATTAATCATTTAATCAATCAGGCAAGCAAAAAAAACACAAGTAGAAAAAGTAAAAAAAAAATGTAAAATAAAAACAATGTTTAACAATCTTAAAAAAAAATTAAAACATAAGCAGTTAATATACATAAAACATCAAATTAAGTTTAAAGAATGAACATTAAAACATTTATTAAAATAGAATCGAAAACAAAGAAAAGCAAAAAAGCTAAATTATTTAAAATAATATGGTAAAGTACATCAAAAGAAGCTAAAAATGAACTTAAAACTAACTATTAAATAATATAACATAAAAGTAAAAAATATACAAAATAAAAGTAAAATTAAAAAAAGTTTTATAATCTTAAAATATAATATTAAAAAATAAGCAGTTAATATACATAAAACATCAAATTAAGTTTAAAGAATAAACATTAAAACATTTATTAAAATAGAATCAAAACAAAGAAAAGCAAAAAAGCTAAATTTTTTAAAAATAATAAGGTAAAGTACATCAAAAGAAGCTAAAAATGAATCTAAAACTAATGTTTAAATAATATACCATAAAAGTAAAGAAAATAAAAAATAAAAGTAAAATAAATAAAGTTTAATAATCATAAAATATAATCTTAAAAATAAGCAGTTAATATACATAAAACATCAAATTAAGTTTAAAGAATGAGCATTTATTAAAATAGAATCAAAAACAAAAAAAATAATTATTTAAAATAATATGGTAAAGTAGATCAAAGAAGCTAAAAATGACGCCAAAACTAACTTTTAAAATAAAAATAGATAATATATAATATAAAAATAAATAAATAAAAATAAACAAATAGTAATAAATAACTAAAATAACTTAAAAAAAAAATTAACATAGAGGCAGACTAGTACAGACTGTCTGAAAGTGATTAAAAGTTTAGATCACTTTTAGAGTTTCCTGTAGTTTATTCCAGCTCACTGCTGCTCTGTAGCTAAAAGCAGATTTTTCCAGTTCAGTAAAAACTCTCGGTACCTGACACCTGATCCAATCAATAGATAATTATAATTTTGATAATTAGCATTATTTATATTCATCAGTGGCGTGATGTATTCAGGAATATGACGGGAGAGTTTTTTATAAATAAACATTAAGCAGCGTGTTTCCCTCCGTTCTGTTAATGAGGCCCAAACAACTTTATATCACACAGCTGATGAGTTCTATAAGAGTCTCCAGTAATGGATAAACACAGCTCATATTCTCCACATTAATTACTTTCTATTTTCACATGCAAGTGTTTTTCCACCCTGTCACAGAAAGCTGCTGGGTGGACAATTTTAGTGGAAATTTGTAATCAAGAAAACTGTATAAAATGTTCAAAAAGTTCTTAATAGTGTCACTCATTTCTCTATATGTGTAATAATGTGTTTATTCAGAGTAAAAATATTTTAAAAATGTATTACAGACTAAATTGTTTCCGAAACTGAGGGAAGGATATCTCTATATTATGTATCCAGTATGGAAATAGCCTGAAAATCTAAATCCTAGCCAATAAAATCCTCTGAAATCTAGTTTATTTATCTGTATTTTCTCATCTTTGCATTATTGTTCAAATTTTATATGAATATTGGACTATTGAATATTCTATTTGCTTGTTTTAAGCATTATTTCTTGTTTTTTGGCCAAAAACCCCACACTTCACATCAAAGAAAATGTGATAAATGTATAAAATGGAATAAAAAAAATGTAAAAAGAAGGTTAACATTGCTCTATAGGTGTAATATTATGTTTATTCAGAGTAAATCTTGAGTGTTTTCAGAAACTAAGGAAAGGAAATGTCTTTATTAGGTTTCCAGTATGGAAATAGCACTAAGCACTGAGACAATCAAAATCTTAGTAAGTTAAATCATGTTAAGTCTAGTTTAAATGTCTAAAATTGCTATTTTTTGCATTGTTGTCCGGATTTCATAAGATTATTTGATTAACTTCTTGTTTAAGTTTCTTTGCTTTAAGCAATGTAATCTACTGAAAGTGTCTTAATCCAGTAGAAGATATCTTTGCTTGTTTTAAGCATTATTTCTGGACGAAAAAAAAAAATCCTGTATTAAGCAAATATATCTGATAATAAAAAATATATATAAAAAATTCTAAGACAAATGTAAAACTTACAAAAAGTTTGTTTTAAATCTCATGAAAACATTGCTCTATATGTGTAATAATGTGTTTAATTAAAGTAAATCTTAAAGCAGACAGATATATTTTTAGAAACTCTCTATATTATGTATCCAGTATAGAAATAGCTAAAAGAACTGGAAAAATCTAAATCTTAGTTAGTTAAATCTAGATTAAATATCTAAAATTGTTCATTTTTGCATTGTCGTCAGAATCTTTAAGAATACTTAAATTAATTCTAATTTATGTATCTTTGTTGTAAGCAATTTAATCTGTTAAAACTTTTAGTTTTAAGCGTTGTTTCTTAGCAAAAACTAATTTATGTTTTATTTCCCGAATTAAGCAAACATATCTTCCAATACAATATTTAAAAAATTACAAAAAGATTTTTTTTTTAAGTGGATGATAACATCGCTCTATATGTGTGATAATGTGTTTATTTAGAGAAATCTTGAGAAATGTATTGCAGACAAAATATTTTCTTAAACTGAGGGAAAGAAACCTTTTTATTATGTATCCAGTATGGAAATAACTGTAAAAACAGGAAAATCCTAATCCTAGTTAATTAAATCTAGTTTAAATATTTGAAATTGCTCATGTTTGCATTATTGTCAGAATTTTTAAAGAATATTCTACTTGATTCTAACTTATATTTCTTTGTTTTAAGCAATTTGATTTTGCTGAAAGTGTTCTTTTTCGTTTAGCAGATATACTTGCCTGTTTTTTTTAGCATTGACAAAAAACAACAACTAAATTATCATTTTTTTTCATGAGTTAAGCAAACATACCTGGTAATACAATACTTAAAAAAAAAAAACTGTAACATTTACAAAAATTGGATGATAACATCTCTCTATGTCTAATAATATGCTTTTTCAGAGTAAATCTTGAAAAATTTATTGCAGATGAATATTTTCTGAAACTGAGGGAAAGAAATCTAAAATTACTATTTTTTGCATTATTGTTAGAATTTTATAAGAATATTTGATATTTAAAGAATATTTAAAACAATTACGTTTTCTGAAAGTGTCTTATTCCATTAGCAGATATCTTAGCTTTAGTTTTAAGCCTTATTTCTTAACAAAAAATAAATCATATTTGTTTCCTGAATTATGCAAAAATATCTACTAATACAATACTTAAAAAAATCTAAATTTGATGATAACATTGCTCTCTATGTCTAATAATGTGTGTATTCAGAGTAAAATCTTGAAACATGCATTGTTACACAGTGTTTATATGAAATTTAAACTTTGAAAATCGATATTGTGGACACAAAAGGCATGTTATATTAATTTTGACCTTTTTTAAAAGTGCTTTACCAACATTAGCACACACAAACTAGCTCCCGCTCACTACTGCAGGCCCCCATCACACCCCCCACGCATTATCCCAGGAAAACCAACTCCCCCTCAGAGATTAAGAACGCAATTACCCTATGGAGCACGGCCCAATCAGAGACCAACAAATAGAAGCCCATAGTGAATGTTTTGGTATGGTGGCTATGGCTATATTCTTCACACAGGTCCAGACCTCTCAGTAACCCTGATTTGTTTATTTGATTGCTCCTTTTCTTTCACGCTCCTCATGTTGACCTTTCATCTGCGCTTTATAGCAATATTTATGGTCAGGATACATTCAGCCCAAATCTTTCTGTTAAAACAGAACAGGTATAAATGAGAAAATTGAGGAAAAAATGGCCAAATAATATTTGAAAACATGAACACACATATTTTTCCTCTCTGAAATGAAGAAATTCTGTTATTTTACGCTGAGCAGTGGACTCGCACCAATGCACGATTTTCAATAATGGTGTTTTTGCTTTATGGCCGTGCTGTTGGCTCAGCTGCAGAGGCTGGTACCCGTCCAAAATCAAATAATAATACAGCCTTCTTCATTTTCCCAACTCGAGTGTTCCACTATTTCACAAGCCCAGCTCTCAGAGAGCCCGTGTTCTGCGGTTTCCTTAATCTAACACACCTGATTCAACCCAACAGCCCATTACCAAGCCCATCAGGGGTAAGTTCAACAATGTAGGCGAAGTATGGGGTCCCCAGGGGCCTGTCTCACAAAGTAGGTTCAGTTTAGCCGTGGTTTGCCCTCATGCTCATGTCTTCATGTGTTTTTGGAATCATATAAGGTAAATATTATCAGATTTTAAAAGTGAATATTGATCCAGTGTAACTTATGCTCAGTATGCAGCAAGAAAAAAAAACTAACTATTTTTGGCAGCTTTAAAACTTTACAAAGTCCAAAACATCAATTTTAAAGGGTTAGTTTTAGCTAGTTTTTTTCATATTGGCAATAGTGTTTTAGAGTACCCTTGTTTTTAAAGAGGGGCACAGCCAAATATCTATCTATCTATCTATCTATCTATCTATCTATCTATCTATCTATCTATCTATCTATCTATCTATCTATCTATCTATCTATCTATCTATCTATCTATCTATCTATCTATCTATCTATCTATCTATCTATCAACGGGGGTTGGACAATGAAACTGAAACACGTGGTTTCATGTTTTTTGGATACAATCCGGGTTAGCACACGAACATCCCTTTCAGACAGCTTCCTCTTACAGCGTCCACAGTTAATCCTGTTGGATGTGGTTGGTCCTTCTTGGTGGTATTCTGACATTACCCTGGATACCGTGGCTCTTGATACATCACAAAGACTTGCTGTCTTGGTCACAGATGCAACAGTAAGATGTCCAAAAGCATGGTATCCAGTTTCCAGTGCCCTGGAACGAGCCCACAGTGCACATCAAAAATGTACAAAAATGTACCCTTTATCCAATTCTGTGATTCATATTTTGCTTGACATTTTAAAATATATGGCTACAGTTTTGGGCACAGTTCTGAATTTGGCCTGTTCCATATCAGAACAGGGGCCTGCAGTTTCTCTTACTTTGTTTCCTGCTTAAGGTGTGTGTTATCCCTGCCCTAATACAATAGTGTGTTAGTGGGTGTGTGTTCACAAAACACAAAACTCCTTATTTGAAACTACTTACATTTCCCTCATCTGCTGACTTTCCACAGAGAGCAGGTGCAGATCCCTCCCTCAGACAAAGTCTGTGTACTGCCTGGGGTTTTCAACCAGCATACAGAAATGGCATTTCTTTAACTGATCTAATGGATGGGGCTCTCTGGGGTTGATGGGTGAGGGGTGGTGTCATTGTGGTTCTATGCAGGTTTTTTTTTTATTGTGATGTCACAAAAAGGAAGCATCTAAAAGGCTCATAGAAGCATATGATTCCTGACACCAAACTATTTCAGCTGATTCCCAGATTTACATCTTTGTTACTTTTACCTGACAATTTGCTGTATTTAGCAGATTATTTACTTCACAGCATCTGGACAAGCGCATTGTCTCTTTCAGTCAAAACACGCACCATGTCTGATGACTGATTCCTAGATACAATTATACCTAAAGACTTTTGATAAGTACAATCGAAGGCTTTTTAATAAATGTGAGATTAGTGTTTAAGTGCTCTTGAAACAGATGGGTCTTAAGGTCGGTGTGTGAAAACAGCGAGGGACTGCTTGAAGGATGACATGTCAAGCTAAGCCATACTTAAAGCTCAAAGGGCCCTCAGTACATACCAAGTGTGACCCTTTGCCATCAGATGGTGGCTGATCCATTTCTGGCTTTATAGGCCAGAATCAAGTCCCTGAATTTAATGCAGTTGACTACAGAAAGCAAAGGAAATTAGCAGAAAGGGCTGGATTGTGCTCATAGAAAGATCATAAAATAGACAGTGTTCAATTCTTGAGATGTAAAAGGACCTAGAAAGCACTGGTTTGTCTTTCTGAAAGAGGATAAGTTACATTTTCTGAATATTGTGAAGGTACATCTGGTTCAGAACCTCAGTCAGTACACAATAGTTATAGTATAATAGCAATAGGTAGTTAGGTATGTGTGTATTGGCTGTTTGTAAAAAGCAGGTTAGCTGCTATACAATTAGCCACGTTGAGACAGACCAAGGCTGAAATCAATAGAAGTTTATATCATATGACTCTGTGTGTCTGCTACGCCGTACTCTGCGGATCTTCATGCATCCCACTGAAAACAAAGTGTGTTTGAAAGAGCAGTAGAACAATTTCTGTATTCAGTGTGAAAGCAGCCAACTAACTTAATATTACATAAACATAATAAAAACACAAAAAATGAAACATATTGCAAAAATAACACCCCTCACCCGTCAACTCCCACCAAAACCCCACCCATTGATCAGTCAAAAATCCACCATTTCAGTCATTTTGGTTAAGAACCTCTGACAGAACACAGCAGGGTTGGCCAACAATTAGACTTTGTCTGAATGAGGGATCTGTACCCTCTGTCCTTGGCAAGTCAGCAGATGAGGGACATGAAAGAACTTTAAACTATAAACTAGCTTGTTCATGTTTTGCCATTCAGCACAAGCTAACACTAACGTTAACAGCTTATTTGCATAAAACTAACAAAGTCCTTAAATGGCTCATCCTGAAAAGGGATTGAAACTGGTGAGAACAGAGCTGATAAGATACAACTGCTTATGTGAGAGTGATTTTGTGTAAAGAACTTCACAGCGGGGTCAGCCAACAATTAGACTTTGTCTGAGGGAGGGATCTGTACCCTGGGTCCATGGCAAGTCAGCAGATGAGGGATGATGACGTAAATACTTAAAAAAAATGTTCTGTGTTTTTATCACAGTTCAGCATGAACTAGCTTGTTCATGCTTAATTGTGTTTTGCCATTTAGCACAAGCTAACACTAACATTAACAGCTTATTTGCATAAAACTAACAAAGTCCTTAAATGGCTCATCCTGAAATGGGATTGAAACTGGTAAAAATAGAGCTGATAAGATACAACTCTTTATATGAGAGTGATTTTGTGTAAAAAAACTTCATGAACATGTCTTGTATAGCCCAAAGACCTATTTTAAATAGTCTAACTAGTATAAAATATATCAAATATGTCCCTTTTATAAGTAAATAAATACAATTACCCCTCCCTGTTTTTTCCTCTCACTGGCCATTATGCTTTCTTGCTATAAACTGGTGGACCATGATGCGGAAAAGCTTCAGAACCCCAGCTTTAGGAAACCCAGCGCTGATTTAAAGGTTTAAAGCAGTGTCTCTGTGTTGTATATCCAAAAACATCTCATTATTTTCTCTGTACCTGTACTGTATATACAATTATACAGACTGCTGGTTGCTAAGTAACAAAAACATGCGCTTTATGCTAAAGCTGCTGGAACATATTTTCGGAGCTCTTGTTAACATATTTGGAGTAATCAAGACTTTTTAAATGTACTTTTATCTCGTATAAGCAATGGAGTGCTTAAGGTTGTGTGTTATTCACAGTGATCTGTGGAGTCAGGAGTGTGTATACAATGTTATTAAGCAGTACGTTTCTTCTTTTAAACAGTTTTTTTTTCTGGGATAAAATAAAATATATATATATGTTTATTTGAAACATATATATATACATTTTTGGAAGGTCTTATGAACATGATCAGTAGTACACATAAAATATCAAAACTAGTGTTTAGCCCAAATAATTATAGATTTATTATTAATAAATTAATAATAGGATATAAACTCTATTGTAGTTATAAGAAATAAAAGACACCCAGAGTCTGGACTTGCATATTATTGGTTTAAAGCAGCGATTCTCAACTGGTGTGTCGGGTTCTGGACACGTTCCGGGTGGGTCGCGGACAGCTTGTAAAAAATAAATGCGTTTAAAAAAAGTAGTCCAGCCGATTAAGGCACTGCCACTATGCTCAGGAGATTACTGGTTCGAATCCTGTTTATGCAGCTTGCCATCAGCTGCCGGAGCCCTGAGAGAGCACAATTGACCTTGCTCTATCTGGGTGGGTAGATGGTGCTCTTTCCCCCTCTCACTCTAAAGGGTGAAGTTGATCAGCAAAAGGCTGCGTCTGTGAGCTGATGTATCATAACCGAGTCGTTGTGCTTTCCTCCTAGCGTGCTGTGATGCTACTCGGCCAGCAGTTTGAAAAGAGGCGGAGTCTGACTTCACGTGCGTCGGAAGAGGCGTGTGCTAGTCTTTACCCTCCTATTGTTTGGGCATCACTAGTGATAGTAACTGGCTTTGTACATTGTGGAGAAAATGGGAAAAAAACATAAATAAATGAATAATTTCTGTGTAGTTACAGTAGGCAGTGTATTTGTTAATTTAACTCCATCGAAAGAGTAAAAATTACAGTTTAAAATTAGTTGAAAATCAACACAACTTTTACTGTATATCCAAAAGGAACCCCAAATCCCCAACCTTCAACCTTTTTTTATTCTATTAAATATGTGATTTGTAACTCATTTAGTCCAGAATAAAAACGAATTCAAAGAAATCACTAAAAACCCAATATTGCCATGATGACTTTCATGACCATGATGAGTCTATGTGAACTTCAGACGCTCAATCAATATTTAATTTAAAGGTTAAAAAGAAGCTCCAACATGACTGAAGAATGGAAACACGGCCGTGACTGTGGGAGGAGGCCATATTTTCTGAGACGGAATCACACCCTGGAGCTCTCAGCCCCTCCCCCACTCACTCCTGCATCCTTGAGAGGCTCTGCCTGATAAAACCCTCAGCAGCGTCACAACCCAGTGATGCATTCTGGGCCGGGTTTGGACCCAGATTGAGGCTGGTTCAGCAGTTATACGGAGATCCATAATCACAGTGTTTTCTACTGGGGTTAATCTGTCTCTCTGAGTGAACGGACCAGTCCGGACAGAGGGAATTGGAGACTGTTTGAAACGCATTATCTAGAACACTCGCGTTAAATCGACTCCTGGAGATCTATGACTCTGCAGAGTTTAGATCCAACGCTAATCGAACACACCCAGGGCCAGATGTGCTAAAGCTTATGAGGCTGAAGGTTCCAGAAACAAATAAGACACTAGGAAAATAATGTTGTTCTTTTAGGATTGGAAATAGTTTTTGGTTAAAGGTCTCATTATATCGTTTTTACATTTATTTTTAACAGTCTAGTTGTGGTCTCTAGTATGAATGTGAAAAAAAGTATTCAGGTGTTTCTATTTAGCCCTGCTTTAGATCACTGAATTAGAGGTCTCTGAAGAAAGACAGGTTTTGGCTCTTGCTCATAAATATTCATACATGCAAATATATATATATATATATATATATATATATATATATATATATATATATATATATATATATATATATATATATATTGATAATGTTTCTTTCAACATTAAACTAACACTACTATAAACTTTTACCATAGACTTGGTGATTCAGTGCTTAGGCAGTTTCACCATGTGGAAGCGGTGCTGCTTTGACCGGTGTTCTGTCGAGTTGTGCTACCTTGTCAAACCGTGCTTCCATAGTATATATTTAAGGTCTCGGTAAGACGTGAAATCAACCGGAGATCCAATTTAAACATACAATATCTTACACAAGATAGCTAACACTAACTAGCTACTGTAAACAAAAGCTGTAAGCTCCGACTGTGGGCGAGGCTATGAACTACATCTCTCTGATCAACTCGTATTTCTGAGGATTTTCTTTTACTAGCTACTGCAAATAGTGAAGGCTAGGAACAGTTTCATATGCAGCAGAAACATTGGATTTTAGAGGAAGGAGACCTTTAATATTTTAGTAGTATTTATTATTGTGGCGGCTCTGGGTTGTGTGTGTGGCTGCCTGTAGGCATGTTTCTCTTCTCCTGTGTGCAAGGATGACAGGGGTGGGGCATCTCCCTTGGGAGGGGTTATGCAGAGAGGGTGGGCACCACTCTGGATCTGCCATCTGGGAGACACACAGCTGGGTTGGTGGCCTTTGGGCTGTTTGAGCTCTGTGGGGTTATGGTTTTAGCTCTCCTAGTCTTGTTAAACACTATAAGTGAGTGGCAAGCCGGTTCAATAAAGGAGCTGTTGAGCATTCAGCATGAGTCTCACGGGTCTTCCTTCCTCTTCCACGCCACATTTGGTGTCAGAAGTGACCCTGCTGGAAGATATTGAGCTGCTGGCAGGGGAAATCGAACAGCTGAGGAGGAAGACAGCGGACCAACGGACTAGAGGCAAGGCTCTCCGGCGGAGTGGACTCGGACCTGATGGCGCCAGCGGGCTGTTCGGAGGTCGTGGCCGGGGAGAGGACGACGCGAGCATGGCGGCGCTGGCTCCCGGAGCGGATGGCGCTGGTTATCTAGACTCCAGGAGTTTCGTTTTGAGGTTGTGCACCGCCCGGGCCGTGGCCACAGTAACGCAGATGCTTTGTCGCGCCGGCCGTGTGTGGCCGCCGACTGCAAACATTGTGCTCGTGCTGAGGAGAAATCTGCTGAGACCGCACGCTGCACTGCAATCTCCGGGGATGTTACTGGCGCTGTCGGGGTGGCTCAGGTGTCCGTAGAGCAGCTCCGCGATGCGCAACGGGCGGATCGCGAATTATCGTGGGCAGTACACGCGCTCAGTGCGAACGTCACACCGTCGTGGGGGGAGGTGGTGCCGCTGGGCCCGATTGCTAAGGCGTTGCGCTCCAACTGGGCTAGTTTTAGTTTGTCCGACGGCGTGCTGTGCCATACCTGGGAGGATCCGGCGAATGGGCGGCGCGTTTTTCAGGTGGTGGTACCGCGGGCGCTTAGGGGATCGGTCCTACGAGGAGTTCATGGGTCACCTGGGGCTGGGCACTTTGGTGTCACCAAGACTCTGAAGCGCCTGAGGCAATGCTTCTATTGGCCTGGGTGTAGATCCGACGTGGAACTCTTCGTGCACTGCTGTGACGTGTGCGCTGCCAAGAAGGGCCCCTCGAGGGCGCCCCGCGCCCCACTTCACCCTTACCAGTGCGGCAGCCCGATGGAGCGGGTGGCCGTGGACGTGCTGGGCCCCTTTCCGGTGACGGACTCTGGAAATCGCTTTGTTCTGGTGGCGATGGACTATTTCACGAAGTGGCCAGAGGCCTACGCAGTGCCGGATCAAGGGGCGGTCACTACTGCGGATATCCTGGTGCGGGAGTTCTTTTGCAGATTCGGGGTTCCGGAAGAACTGCACAGCGATCAGGGGAGAAATTTTGAGTCGGAGGTCATGGCAGAGGTCTGCCGCATCCTGGGAATCCATAAGACCAGGACGACGCCCCTTCATCCGCAGAGTGACGGACTGGTGGAACGTTTTAACCGCACGCTGGCGCCGCAGTTGGCCATGGTGTCGGACAAGAACCAGCGTGACTGGGACAGGCACCTGCCGGTAATGCTGCTGGCCTGTCGCTCCGCTGTGCAGGAGACAACGGGATTCACGCCGGCTCTGCTTATGTTCGGGCGCGAACTGAGGACGCCGGTCTCCCTGGCTTTTGGGGCGCCTCCTGACGGGGGCGGGTGCGCTTCGGACACGCCCACTTTCGTCTCGGACCTTATGTCTTCGCTGGAATTAGCGCACCGTCTAGCGCGCTCCAACCAGTCTGCTGCCGGGCAGAAGCAGAAGCGTGCGTACGACACGCGCTGCTTTGGGGACCCGTTGGCGGTGGGGGCGAGGGTTTGGCTATATAACCCTCAGCGGAAGAAGGGACAGTGCCCGAAGCTCCAGTCGGCCTGGGTGGGTCCGTGCGTGGTGCTGTCCAGGCTGGGAGAGGTGGTGTATAAGATCCAGTGGGGCAGACGCACTATGATTGTGCACCGTGATAGGCTGGCCCCCTATAGGCCGAGACTGTCGGACACTGTGGACGGTGGTGCGGAACCTGCCGGCCTTGCACTCGTGCCTGATCTGAACTCTGGCTCTTCGGAGCCGCTGGCAGGCGGTGCCGTGCCCGGCCCCTCCAGGCTGCCGCGGGCACGGAGGCCGCCCGCCCGCCTTAATGACTTTGTTTGCGACTGATTGTAAAAAAAAAAAAATGTTTTGTTGTACACGGGGTTTGTGTTGGGTTGGTGGGGTCGCCGGGACGGCTGACCCTTGGGAGGGGGGCTATGTGGCGGCTCTGGGTTGTGTGTGTGGCTGCCTGTAGACATGTTTCTCTTCTCCTGTGTGCAAGGATGACAGGGGTGGGGCATCTCCCTTGGGAGGGGTTATGCAGAGAGGGTGGGCACCACTCTGGATCTGCCATCTGGGAGACACACAGCTCGGTTGGTGGCCTTTGGGCTGTTTTAGCTCTGTGGGAATGGTTTTAGCTTTCCTAGTCTTGTTAAAGACTGTGAGTGAGTGGCAAGCCGGTTCAATAAAGGAGCTGTTGAGCATTCAGCATGAGTCTCACGGGTCTTCCTTCCTCTTCCATGCCACAATATTTTGTTCCATTGTAAAATGTAGAAAACTCACTTTTTGAGTGTTTTTTTGTATTTCCACTTGGTTCATAACTGCTCTATAAACACTCCAAATGAGAAAAAAAGCAGATCCATTTATTCATTTTCTATGAATCAGCTGAAAGTGTTTGGTGTCTGTAATCATATTATGCTTGTATTAGCCATTTGGATACTCCCTTATTGTGACGACACAATGAGGAAACCTGCATAGAGCCACCCTGGCACCACCTCTCACCTGTCAACGCCCACCAGAGCCCCACCCACTAGGTCAGTTGTAGATCTGCTGGTTGAGAACCTCAGATAGTACACAGCAGGCTTAGCCAGCAGACTTTGTCTGAGGGAGGGATCTGTACCTACTGTCCGTGCTAAGTCAGCAGACGAGGGACATGTAAATACTTTAAAATAATGAGTTTTGAGTTTTGTGTGATCACAGTTTTAATGCATCTTGGCATGTTCTCCTCCACCAGTCTTACACACTGCTTTTGGATAACTTTATGCCTTTACTCCTGGTGCAAAAAATTCAAGCAGTTCAGCTTGGTTTGATGACTTGTGATCATCCATCTTCTCTTAATTATATTCCAGAGGTTTTCAATTTGGTGAAACCAAAGAGCTGTATAATAAATATTCTGAAGATATATTATGTACAGATTAGCCATAATATTAAGACAACGGTTTGTAGTTGTTCCCAGCAAACAGGAAAGCTATATGAACGTTTTGCAACAATGTTGATAGGTTTTAATAATTTAATGGCAAATTTCACCAGTAACATTTAAAACAATAATCGGAAATAATAGAGCATGACTTGGCATGTCTCTTCAGAGTAGAAAAATGCTGCACTGAACTGTGGAATATGTATACAGTAGGTGGGGTCTCCAGCATTGAATGTAGATTGTGATTTCTGACAGATTTGATTGTCAGTTCACATGGACAATTCTAGCCAGAAGCTGCCAGTCACGGTCATTACCACATTAACCCTGCAGTGTCCACTGTGACACCATAGCTTAGGGATTATTAAATACCCCACAGCTTCAGAAATGAAGTGTCCCATTATTCATCTGCACCCACGACACTGCAAAAAACTAAATCTTAGCAAGTAAAATTTTCTAAATTTAAGGCAATAAATCTTATTTTCTTCTCTGATGAGACTTTTTGTCTTGCTAAGCATTGTAACTTTTTTAGGGATAGTTATCTTAATCATTCTTAATTAGAATTTGTACCTAATTTTAACTAATTTAAACTCAAAACAAGCAAAATCAAGCAGCATCAAGCAATTCTGATTCTTGTGTCCAAAAACAGAGATTTTGAGATTTTGCCATTGCTTTTTGTAAGAAATCTTACTTAGAAAATGTTGCTTAATATACATATATTTGTCTTCATTTGCATATATTTTGTCTAGTTTTTGCCAATGGATTTTTTGCAGTGTATCAGACCTCCTATAATTCATGTCAGAATTGATCATTTTTATATGTTGTGGATTTTGAGCAGCAGGTAAGAATGTGATGGGTGTCTCAGTGTCTCAGTCTGTACTGTGTGTTCTGAGCAGATCCAGAGACTGGAGGGTTGTGGTTTGGATCCTTGCTCTAGGCTCTGTCTGTGTTTGGTGTGTGCTCCCTGTGGCTGAATAACTTTCCTCTGGGTACTTCGGTTTCCTTCTGCCTCCCAGACCACATGTTAAATGCTGCTGAATTGCCCCTAGGTGTGGGTGAATGGTAGCGGCTGCCCGGGGGGCACTCCTGCCCTTCACTGACTGATTTCTGGTAGGATCTGGATACGTCATGACCCTCATAAAATAGTGGATAAAATAGTGATGGGTAAAATGTGATGAGATATGCCAATATACACTACTATCACGTGTATTAATTGTATCATTTTAATGCTTTTTTAATGTTTATTGATTGTTTCTTCTGAAATTAAGACTATTTAAAGAGAGGTATTCTGCTTTTGTTTGAGTAACTGTCTCTCTACTGTCCAGGGAAGCCTTTCTACTAGATTGTGGAGGAGCAGTTTGGGGGTAGTTTGGGATAGTAATGGATGACCAGTTATCGTTCTCGAGCCATGTTGCAAATCTGACTCGGTCATGCAGATTTCTCCTGTACAACATCAGAAGAATTCAAGCGTTTTAACAACCAAAACTCTGCAACTAGTTTAGAATCAGCGGCAGCAGGACTCGTCTTCAATCTTACAAATTTCAGTCATGTGACATCGTTACTTCGTTCCCTCCACTGGCTTCCTGTTGCCGCCCGCATCAAATTCAAAACCCAAAAACGGATCAGCTCCTTCCTACTTGATGGCACTGATGGTCAAAGCCAGATCTGTACCAAGAGTTTTTAGAGCTTCCAGTACGGCTCGGCTCGAACCACCATCTCTCAAAACCAACAGAAAACAAACATCCCGACTCCTCTCTGTGCTGGAGGACCAAGGTGGTGGAACAAACTTCCACTGGGTGTCAGAACAGCTGACAAATGTCGACTGAAGACTCATCTTTTCAAAAAGTTCTTAAACTAATCTTAAAAAAAAAAAGAATAAAATAAATTCTAGGGTTGTTCAGAGAAGAGTATATTGGACTGTAGTCGGCATGTTTACCATGTTAAAACAAGCTATGTGGGATGACTGCTAGTTGATAGCACCCTGGGTTACCGGAACACTCAGGGTTCCTCAGTCTAGCACTATTAGGCTGCATTTACTAGTGCTAAGCACTGCTAACCACGGTTAGCACTGCTGCTAACCACGTCTAGTGCTGCTGCTAATCTCTGCTGCTAGTTTACAGAAATCTGTGTAGATTAACATCCAGTGCCCTGACTTTGATAGAAATTGTTTTTTTGTAGATATTACAGTTTTGTCGCTTAATGCGCCTTATAATCTGGTGCACCTCATGTATGGAAATACCAGACCATATATATCGCCTTATATATGTTATATACGACTCTTAGCGATATTTAGAAGAGCCATCTACCGTGCACCATGCAGCTTGATTTAGGGCATGTCAGTGTGTCTTTGCTATCGTAATGACGGGAAAAGTACACCTTTCATTGATAGTGCGCCTTATTATATGGTGCGCCATTTAGTCCATAAAATACAGTATATTTTTATTTTAATAGAAAATCTCCATTAAAATGTTGTGTAGTCCAAGACTAGGCTTGATCCCTCTCCTAGAAACTGTCCCATATTGTAAGTACTCTAATCTACTGAAAGACTAGCCCTGAGACTATATTTTCCACAGCTATTTAAGTTTCATATTGTGCACGTGAACTGGTGTGAGTTGAGTTAAAGCTCTGTGTTAAGGCTCTGGCGGTGAGGAGGTTTGGGAGTAAACCAGTTCGTACTCTTGTCAGAAGAAATTCTGACAGTGTTTCTTTTATATCTGCCAGCGTAGGCACCTGCCAGTCTGGCTGCCAACTTTGAGTATGTTCGAGTCTGTTCACTGGTGAGCCGTGGTGGTGAGGGTACTAAAAATAAACACATTAAACCAAAGAAAAAGTAAAAAGTTAGTTTTTAAGAACTAATAAACACTATGCAGGTAATTTAACCCTAACATATCATAATTATGGGAAAGGAAGATGCAACCTGATCATGTAGTTTTGCCTCAGGGGATGCATAGGAATGCCCATACCTATAAGTTGTGAGATGTTATCTTGTGAGTCACTCTTATCCAGAGCAACTTATAAAAAGTGCTTTATTGTTACTTCAGAAATATCCTTAGTTAGTTTGTCAAGCTAGAGTCAAAAGATGCATCAATATTTTATACTGATAAATAAACAAGTCAGTATTTATACCTAGAAGATACGTTTAGTTAAATGTATCTTCTTAATTTTGTAATTCTTAATTTAGGAACTCTGGGAATATAAGGGTCTTTAGTCTGCATTTGAAGACAGTAAGTGACTCGGCTGTTTGGACACCCAGTGGAAGTTTCTTCCAAAACCTTGGTGGAGGACCAAGAAGAGTCTGGGGGCCCTATTTTAGTTATATATTTAGAAGAGCTGTCTTCCATGCACCATGCAGCTTGATTTATGGTGTGTAAATGTGTCTTTGCTATCGTAACGATGGGAAAAGTACACCTTGCACTCTCAAAATGCACAAAAACCATGAACTAATGCACCCATTTAAAATAAGCCAATCGGTGTATCACTTTCAATTGACTTTAAAAGAGCCAGATGTGCTGTGACTTTGGCAGATTGCTATTTTAACGATGCAGCTCCCTGAATGTGACCTGCTTGTTCACACCGTAAAGGTGTATATAAAGGTATATATCGTTTGGATGTAAAATAATGTTATTTTTTTTGTATTCTCTAAAAAGCGCGGGTATTAAAACAATTCACTGGCAAGATAGCAATGAACTTCTGACGTTTGAGCTATGTCTAGGTTGTATTCGGCCAGTGGCGCACCTGTGTTTTCTTTTGCCGAGATAGCAATACACCAGAAATTTACCTGAGCATGGCAGATTTCCAGAGGTATATTCACAAGCACCATTGCTATTTAAACAATGCAGGTGGAAGGCGTGAAAATAGACTGTTGACGAGGTGTAAGATAGCAATGAGCATCATGATGCACCTTGCATAGGGTGTAAGATAGCTTGCCTTGGATGTTTGGATGTTAACAATGGGTCTTAAAGGATGGTGGGTCAACCTGAACCGTACTGGAAGCTGGAGGAGCTTTTGGTATCGATCTGGTTTTGACCATTGACATCAAGTAAAAATGATTGGTCCATTCCTGGCTTTGTAGGCCAGCGTCAAGGTTTTAAATTTACTGGACGCCAGTTTAGTCTTACTGGATTAAATTAACAGAATATTAATTGTAATGTTCAGAATATAAAATGCTCTACTAACCAAAAACCATCAGCTGGTGTGATCCCTATGATCATGCTGCTTGCCCAGAATGACAAACATTACGAAGATAGTTGACCATTATGACCAGCAATGGTCAAGGATCTTCAATGGATCTTCCCACATAACCACCATCACTAATCCAGAATGAAAAGGAATATAATCTACCAAAAACTGGTTATCCATCTAGTTCTCCATTATACGCTGTAAGCCCGGATAAGTTGAGTTTATTTAAAACATTTGAGGAAACTGGTTGCCTTAAAAAAGTTAAGTAATAAATAATAAAAACTTAAGTTAGCATAACTTAGAACATCAAGTTATTACAACTAAAGGGGAAGTTGATTTAACTTTTTTATGTTTGTTCTATTGTAAGACCAGATAAGTTGAGGTTACTTAACTTTTTTAAGGCATTTGGTTTGCTAAAATGTTTTAAGTAATGGGGAATAAAAAATGAAAACTTCATTTAGCATGAATTAAAACATCAAGTTATTACAACTAAAGGGGAAGTTGATTTATTTCTAAGGTAGCCCAGGGGGAATCACTACACACTGATGGTGAGTGTTAGTCAGAAACTGTTAGACATGCCCAGTATGCAAATAGATTGTGACAGAAGCCAATGGAAAAGAAGCTCTTAATGGCAAAACAGACTAAACTCAGTTATTATAAGTTGGTTCAAAGATCTCAAAGATCTCAGTTTGAATAGTACAGTATATGTGCCCACAAATGTTCAATTAACTCAAAATAGTTGAGTAATGTTTAGAAATATCCAATTTTATGTAAAACAGACTAAAATTATTTGAGGTCAAACAACGTATGGGTTTACAGTGTAGGGTATGTTTTTTCTCTGATAATAAACTTTCCAACCACATCGAAAACCAGCTACCAGCAAAACTCTCTCTCATTTTTAGCAGAACTATTTTATGAAAAATATAAACAAATGAACGATTGAGTCTTTATTGAATCTGAACATGAAAGAGTGGAATGCATGAAAATGAATAGCAAGAAAATGCAAATATTTCTGTATCAGTGTTCTATCTTCTCAGTTTTCTGCGCGTATTTGTAAAACTACTCTCATGTCAAGGTTCTGTCCGTATGAAAAGCAGAACACACTGCAGAACTATTTTAGACATCTGTAATAAATGCATGTTTTGCTTTCTTTATACTGCAGTTATGAATATTGAGTTATTGCGAGCATTGAAAGTGGCCTTGATTGTCTACAGACACGTTTTCTGGTTCGAGTTTATGCTAAAGAATTGCAGAATTCAAAGCTTGCCATGAGCCTGCTGCCGGTATGTATTTACAGCAGCACCTCATACTAAACAGAATTATTATGCACAAAAATTAGCATACAGTTAACCCTTGTGTGGTGTTCATATTTTTGTTACTTGTTTACTTTGTTATTTGTATTTAATTCAGCAAAATTAAGCAATTTTACATTAAAATGCTTTACACATGCTTGCTTCACCTAAATTGCAAGCAATATAAACAGCTTACATGGTTAATATTTGCCCTTTACCTTTCTTATGTTACATTTCTTTCAAAAAGTGCTACTCTTTTTTTATTAGTTTTTTAATAAAATGTAAAAGAAAATGAATTAAACTCAAGATATGAGTAGAAAATTTGTTTAGTTTCAAATTTACAAATGAAGCAATGTTTATTAGCCCTTGGCCAAACATACTGTATGTAATAAAAATGTGTGTGTGTGTGTGTGTGGGGGGGGGGGGTGCACAGTGTGTGTTTATCGAAAATGTGTTTTGATATATGTTTTTCACAAAAAATGAGCCAATGCCAATGAGTTTGAGTTAGAAAAAATATTTTTTTGTATCATTTGATGAAAAATGAAAACGGGTTCCACAGACCTGAACACCACACAAGGGTTAAATATAATTTACAAGAAAATGCTTTTTGCATACTTTGCATGTTTACTGCACTGACTAACATATGTGAGAATACCACATTTGTTTCAGTATATAAATGTTTTATAATAGTGGTATATATGAGGATGAGCTCCAAAAAAAATACACTTTTTGTACTTCCTGCAACATTTGGTAGCATACTGGGAATGTCCTCCCATTACTCACTCACCATCAGTGTGTATAGTTGGTTAAAGCTGCCCTGCCCTATATAAAAAAAACTTACACCAGTTGTGAGTTTGCTGTTCTTAAAAGCATTGCTTGATATGAATCATGCCTCGCACAAAAGATCAATCTCTTAGAAGACCTATGTTCAAGAATTGTTGACTTGCATGAAGCTGAAAAGAGTTACAAAAGTATCTCTAAAAGCCTTGATGTTCATGTGTCCACGGTAAGACAGATGGTCTAAAAAATGAGAAAGTTCAGCACTGTTGCTACTCTCCCTAGGCATGAAGTCCTGTAAAGATGACTGTAAGAGCACAGCGCAGAAGGATCAATGAGGTGAGGAAGAATCCTAGAGTGTCGGCTGAAGACTTACAGAAATCTCTGGCACATGCTAACATTTTTGTTGACAAATCTACAATAAGGAAAACATTAAACAAGAATGGAGTTCATGGGAGGACTCCATGGAGGAAGCCAGTGCTGTGCAAAATAAAACATTGCTGTTCGTTTGAAGTTTGCAAAAAAAACAGCAGTACTGGCTAAATATATTGTGGACAGATAAAACCAAAATTAAGTTATTTGGAAGGAACACACAATGCTATGTGTGGAGAAAAAAGGCACAGCACACAATCATCAAAACCTCATCCCAACTGTGAAACATGGTGGAGGGAGCATCATGGTTTGGGGCTGCTTTGCTGCATCAGGGTCTGGATAGATTGCCGTCATTAACGAAAAAATGAATTTCCAAGTTTCCAAGACATTTTGCAGGAAAACTTAAGACCATCAGTCCTGCAACTGAAGCTCAACAGAGCATAGATGATGCAACAGGACAACGACCAAAACATAGAAGTATATCAACAACCGAATGTACAGATTCAACAGAAGAAAATACAACTTCTGGAGAGTCCTGACCTCCTGGACCCAATTGAGATGCTGTGGCATCATGACCTCAAGAGAGAGATTCACACCAGATATCGCAAAAAAATTGCAGAACTAAAATGATCCAAAATTACTCCTGACCTTTGTACAGGTCTAATCTGCAACTACAGGAAATATTTGGTTGAGGTTTCTGCTGCCAAAGAAGGATCAACCAGATATTAAATCCAAAGCTTCACATACTTTTCCCCCCTCACTGTGAATATGAACATGTTTTGTTCAATAAAACCATTCAAACATATATATTTTTTTGTGTTGTATTAGTTTAAGCAGACTGTGTTTGTCTATTGTTGTGACTTTTAACACATTTAATGACCAATTTATGCAGAAATCCAAATAATCCAAGGGTTCACATAGTTTTTCTTGCAACTGTAAAGTTATGCGTGCATGGTATTCAATTAAAAGGCTGTAATTTACACCTTATAAGTGGATCAAACTGAAAAATTAGAAGGTCTATTGATGATGAGGAGCTCCTAAGCTTCATGCTGCCTGTAGTCTAGACAGCGGAAAGTCTGACACTGTTTCTTTTTTATCTGTCAGTGATGCCAGAGAAGAACCGGTTTGCTTCCCTGAAGAAGCATGTTGGTAGAAGAGATCTGAGAGTGTGTAGAAGCCCTAAATTGGTGAAGCGGTCTGGCATCAGGTGGAGATTGTATTGCTCAACAAACCCCCTACAGCAGCTTTATTTTTAAAAGCTGGAAGAGCACAGGGTTTGAAGGCAGAAGCTGTGAGAGGAGCTGAGTGTACTGGCTGGACTTCACCCACAGCAAAGAGCATTTCCAGGCCTGTGTTTGAATACAGGCTCAGGTGGATGATAATAAAACCCTGTTGATCTAAAGAGGCAGGAGCTGTATTGAAGGTTGTGGGTGGAGCTGGTGTAGAGTTACACCACAAATGTTACCAAACTAGATGCATGGAATTTTCACACACATCCCCTTACAGCCTCCAGATCACAATCAGAGGTGAGCAAAGAAGAAAGAGCACTCAACTTAACTCAGCTCAACTCTTTGTTCATTTGCTTCAAGTTAACTCAACTCAACTCGTCAACTCTTTGTTCATTTGCTTCAACTCAACTCAACTCAACTCTCTGTTCATTTGCTTCAACTTAACTCAACTCAACTCAACTTAACTCAACTCAACTCTTTGTTCATTTGCTTCAAGTTAACTCAACTCAACTCATCAACTCTTTGTTCATTTGCTTCACCTTAACTCAAGTCAACTCAACTCTCTGTTCATTTGCTTCAACTCAACTCAACTCTCTGTTCATTTGCTCCAACTCAACTCAAGTCTCTGTTCATTTGCTTCAACTTAACTCAACTCAACTCAACTCAACTCTCTGTTCACTTGCTCCAGCTCAACTCAACTCAACTCTCTGTTCATTTGCTGCAGCTCAACTCAACTGAACTCTCTGTTCACTTGCTCCAGCTCAACTCAACTCTCCGTTCATTTACTTCAGCTCAACTCAACTCAACTCTTTGTTCATTTGCTTCAAGTTAACTCAACTCAACTCGTCAACTCTTTGTTCATTTGCTTCAAGTTAACTCAACTCAACTCATCAACTCTTTGTTCATTTGCTTCAACTCAACTCAACTCAACTCTCTGTTCATTTGCTTCAACTCAACTCAAGTCTCTGTTCGTTTGCTTCAACTTAACTCAACTCAACTCTCTGTTCACTTGCTCCAGCTCAACTCAACTCTCCGTTCATTTACTTCAGCTCAACTCAACTCAACTTAACTCAACCCAACTCTTTGTTCATTTGCTTCAAGTTAACTCAACTCAACTCATCAACTCTTTGTTCATTTGCTTCACCTTAACTCAAGTCAACTCAACTCTCTGTTCATTTGCTTCAACTCAACTCAACTCAACTCTCTGTTCATTTGCTTCAACTCAACTCAACTCTCTGTTCACTTGCTCCAGCTCGACTCAACTCAACTCTCTGTTCATTTGCTGTAGCTCAACTCAACTGAACTCTCTGTTCACTTGCTCCAGCTCAACTCAACTCTCCGTTCATTTACTTCAGCTCAACTCAACTCAACTCAACTCTTTGTTCATTTGCTTCAAGTTAACTCAACTCAACTCATCAACTCTTTGTTCATTTGCTTCACCTCAACTCAAGTCAACTCAACTCTCTGTTCATTTGCTTCAACTTAACTCAACTCAACTGCCTGTTAACTAGCTCCAGCTCAACCCAACTCAACTCTCCATTCGCTTGCTTCAGCTCAACTCAGCTCACCTCTTTGTTCATTAGCTTCAACTTAACTCAATTCAACTCAACTCAACTCGACTCTCTGTTCATTTGTTTGAACTCAACTCAAGTCTCTGTTCATTTGCTTCAACTTAACTCAACTCTGTTCACTTGCTCCAGCTCAACTCAACTCTCCATTCATTTACTTCAGCTAAACTCAACTCAACTCTTTGTTCATTTGCTTCAAGTTAACTCAACTCGTCAACTCTTTGTTCATTTGATTCAACTCAACTCAACTCTCTGTTGATTTGCTTCAACTTAACTCAACTCAACTCTCTGTTTACTTGCTCCAGCTCAACCCAACTCAACTCTCCATTCACTTGCTTCAGCTCAACTCCCCTCAACTCTTTGTTCATTAGCTTCAACTTAACTTAATTCAACTTAACTCAACTCTCTGTTCATTTGCTTCAACTCAACTCAAGTCTCTGTTCATTTGCTTCAACTTAACTCAACTCAACTCTCTGTTCACTTGCTCCAGCTCAACTCAACTCTCCGTTCATTTACTTCAGCTCAACTCAACTCAACTTAACTCAACTCAACTCAACTCTTTGTTCATTTGCTTCAAGTTAACTCAACTCAACTCATCAACTCTTTGTTCATTTGCTTCACCTTAACTCAAGTCAACTCAACTCTCTGTTCATTTGCTTCAACTCAACTCTCTGTTCATTTGCTTCAACTCAACTCAAGTCTCTGTTCATTTGCTTCAACTTAACTCAACTCAACTCAACTCAACTCTCTGTTCACTTGGTCCAGCTCAACTCAACTCAACTCTCTGTTCATTTGCTGCAGCTCAACTCAACTCAACTCTCTGTTCACTTGCTCCAGCTCAACTCAACTCTCTGTTCATTTACTTCAGCTCAACTCAACTCAACTCAACTCTTTGTTCATTTGCTTCAAGTTAACTCAACTCAACTCATCAACTCTTTGTTCATTTGCTTCACCTCAACTCAACTGCCTGTTAACTTGCTCCAGCTCAACCCAACTCAACTCTCCATTCGCTTGCTTCAGCTCAACTCAGCTCACCTCTTTGTTCATTAGCTTCAACTTAACTCAATTCAACTCAACTCAACTCTCTGTTCATTTGTTTGAACTCAACTCAACTCTCTGTTCATTTGCTTCAACTTAACTCAACTCAACTCAACTCTCTGTTCACTTGCTCCAGCTCGACTCAACTCAACTCTCCGTTCATTTACTTCAGCTCAACTCAACTCAACTCTTTGTTCATTTGCTTCAACTTAACTCAACTCAACTCTCTGTTAACTTGCTCCAGCTCAACCCAACTCAACTCTCCATTCACTTGCTTCAGCTCAACTCAGCTCAACTCTCCATTCACTTGCTTCAGCTCAACTCAACTCATCTGAACGGAACTTTACTCTCTGTTCACTTGCTTTAACTTAACTTAACTCAACTCTCTGTTAATTTGCTTCAACTTAACTCAAGCTTCACTTACTTAAGCTTAACTCAACTCAAACCTATTTTGACTTGCTTTAACTCAACTCAACTCTCCATTCATTTGCTTCAGCTGAACTCAACTCATCTGAACTGAACTCTACTCTCTGTTCACTTACTTTAACCTAACTTAACTCAACTCTCTGTTCGTTTGCTTCAGCTCAACTCAACTCATCTGAACTGAACTCTACTCTCTGTTTACTTGCTTTAACTTAACTTAACTCAACTCTTTTTTCATTTGCTTCAACTTAACTCAACTCAACTCTCCATTCACTTACTTTAGCTTAACTCAACTTAAACATAATTTGACTTGCTTTAACTCAACTCAACTCTCTGTTCATTTGCTTCAACTCAACTCAACTCTCTGTTCATTTGCTTCAACTTAACTCAACTCAACTCAACTCTCTGTTCACTTGCTCCAGCTCAACTCAACTCAACTCTCTGTTCATTTGCTGCAGCTCAACTCAACGTTCTGTTCATTAGCTTTAACTTAACATAACTTAACTTAACTTAACTTAACTCAATACTCCGTTCACTTACTTTAGCGTAACTTAACTCTATGTTCCTTTTTTTCAACTCAACTCAACTCTCCGTTCACTTGCTGCAGCTCAACTTAACTCTTTGTTCACTTGATTCGGCTAAGCTCAACTCCTTGTTCACTTGGTGGTTTAATTAACTTGGGTTAAACAATATACATATGTTTACATCTTTACATAAATGCATAGGATAAAATGTTATAGTCACAGTTTTTTATATGCATCTTGGCATGTTCTCCTCCACCAGTCTTACACACTGCTTTTGGATAACTTTATGCTGCTTTACTCCTGGTGCAAAAATTCAAGCTGTTCAGTTTGGTTCTTGCTCTTGATTATATTCCTGAGGTTTTTATATTGGTAAAATCAAAGAAACTCATTATTTTTAGGTGGTCTCTTTTTTCTAGAGCTGTATTTTTACATCTATATTTACATACAGTATATGATAGAATAAAAGTAAATCTATATGTATTTGGCATGGTACATGAGCAGAAAGTCTAGTAAGTGCAATGCAACTGTTAGTAGTAAGTGTAAGTGTACAGTACGTGTAAGGTGCAGAGTAAGTTCAAATTGGGTGAAATCTTGATACTGGTTTATTAGTCCTACTAGCTGTTCAGCAGCCTGATGTTCTGTTGGAAGAAGCTGTTTCTAAACCAGGCAGCTTTGAGAACAGTCATTGGTTTTAGTGGGTGGAATCCTTGATTTAAACATGAAAATATTGCTCAGGAATAAAAAAGAGATTTGATCAGATCCTCCACGTACTTACTGTTAAAAAGATTGCTCATCCCTCTTTATACCAGCAGGGAAAAGCTGCTGCTATTCATTCTGCACAAATGAAACCGGTGCCCCTCTGCAGCCAAGGATGCAGAGGATTAAAAACACCAATTATTCTGGATTATGTACAAGTAACATGAAGCCTGACATCATCAGATAAATGCTTATGGTGGAACAGAGTAGGATGCAGGATGAGCGCGGTGACTCAGCACAGGCTCTAAAGCTGTGCACTGTGCACAGAGAGAGACAGAGAGAGAGAGAGAGAGAGAGAGAGTAATGTCTAATTTTGGGCCGGTGATCCAGGCCAGCACAGCGTGATGTGTCATAAAACAGGGAGAGATAGTGCCATGTGCTGAGCTGGCATGATGTCATTGGCTCACATTTCTCACAGACTCACGGTTAGTCTGAGTGCTTTCAGCGTGAAGAATAAAAGTCATTTGTTTCCTCCTGAGTCTGAGTTCACTGGGCTGGGATGGGCTGGGCTGGGCTCTGCTGCTGCTCCTGTCCGCCCCCTCACTGACCACTGATCCTCCTGACCTGAGAGAATATGGAGGAGTGGAGGGGAGGAGAGGAGAGGAGAGGAGCAGCAGGGAAAGAGGGAACAAACAGAGAGTTATTTGAAAAAAAAAAATTATACCGTTTTTATTAAATGATCAGTGTTAACGAATTTGATGTTAATTCATGATTAATTCCAACTTATCACAGCATTGACTTGGAAGTATAACTCTTGATACTGCTGGTAGAAACACTGCAAAATGTATATATTATATAATATATAAAGATTAAGATATATATGTTTATATTAAGCAAAAAATCCTTCAAAAAATCCTTCAAAAAATCCTTATTCTTATTTTATATCTCAAATTTGGACATGAGAATCAGAATAACTTGACTAGTAATTTTATCTGCTTATTTATTTTGATATATTTTTTTAATTATTGGTGAGAATTTTAAGTGAGATAGATTAAGATCATTGTTTCTATAATAAGTAAAATCATCTTACACTTACAATTCTTATTAGAGAATATATATATATATATATATATATATATATATATATATATATATATATATATATATATATATATATATGTATATGAGCACACCTGGATCTGAAAGGAAATAGTGACACACTGTTTGGACACACTGATTGGTTTATTGCATATTATGCCCAGAACATACACATGATTAAGAGAATTAGTAAATTTCCATTTTTGTGCATTCCAAGCTGAACAAGTTGTACTTTTCTCGTCGTTATGATAGCAAAGACACACCCTTTAAATCATGGTGCATGGTTGATGGCTCACCTAAAGATGACTAAAACAGATTTAGAGCCCTTTCTGGAGAGAATGTGTAATTGATCTAATTGCATGCAAAAGAATACCTAAAATGTTGTATGGCCCCTTTTCAGATGAGCAGATGAGTCTGATTTTAGCAAGTTTAGATAAAAAGGATGTGAAATAGCAAAAAAAATACCTGCAAATACCTACCAGACCACCCTGTTTTAGGAATTTATATATTAGACATTGCAGGGATGGCGATGCCAAGACGCTGGTGCCTTATTATTATTTTTATATTGTTCCCTCCCAACTTCTAAATACCAATATTTAAAAATTTAAAAGGAAACAATAAGGAATTGTCACTTTAAAAGGCGATTATATAGAATTTATAACTAGCATTTTTTTGGTTAAACAGGACTTTTTACTAGATTTATGCAAAGTTACTTGTGGGGAGATAATAGGAATGTCCAGCCATGTCTCTGCAGAGTCGTGGCCCTCTAGGATCACTGTTTGACGCGTCTGGGTTGAAGATAAGTTAGCCGTTAGCCATTAGCTGTTAGCAAACGTGTCTCTCTCCTATAGCCGCAGTATATTCTGGCCACATTTGTCTTAGGCAGCTTCACGTTCACAGTCTGACTTCACTCCCCGAGGACTCATTAATCACGATGCTGGTGTCTTGCTGTTATGCATCTGTCGCGCAACTGATCTCCGACAAGCTGTTGGCAGAGATTGCCACACCCCCGCCACCCACTGCTTTCAGACCTGTTTGTTTTGGGTTCGTATCTCTTTTCGCTCTAAAAGGAACGGACGGGTGGAAAGGCTGGCCTGAAGTCAGTGGTTTTGGCTCTGCTCAGTCAGTGTCAGGCGTGTTTCATGTAGAAGACGATGACCTTAATTTGATAGCAGCCATACCATCAGTAATGCTTAGTATCTCTGACAGTGAGTAAGATTACATCCCTGTGGCGCAGGCTGCTAAAAACACTTTGATCCTTAGTTAAAAAGTAAGCTGTGTTTAAGAGGAATTCCAGCGATTTTTCTAAATTAAATTGAATGATTAAGATGGTTTGATATGCAGTAGTCTGGAGATGTCTGAGGATGTCTCCCTCTCATCCCTCAGAGATGGATATTAAAAGTAGCGTTTGCAGTTAAATTGCACTCGTAAAAAAAAAAAAAAGCTTCTTCAAAGGATCCATTAGTACATGCTTCTATGTCTATGTAGGACCACACTATCTTAAAGGACCATTTGTGGATCATTTTTTACCTTCATGGAACATCCATAGTTCATAATACACTGCCTATTTGAAAAAAAAAGGGAAAGTAACCGATGTGGGGTTGGTTGATGCTGCAGTTGGTCTGCAGGTTTAGGGTCAGCAACAGTATGTGCTGAAAGAATGAGGTCAGCTGACTACCTGAATATACTGAATATAGACCAGGTTATTCCATCAATTTTTTTTTTTTTTCCCTGATGACACGGGCATATTTCAAGATTGTGACAATATCAGGATTCATGGTGCTGGAATTGAGAAAGAGTTCAGGATTCAGGGAGCATGAGATCATCATTTTCACACATGGATTGAGAGAGAGTTCACCACCACCTCCAGATCTTAACCTCATTGAGAATCTTTGGGATGTGCTGGATGGAGAAGAGCTGCTTTGTGCAGCGGTTGGTCAGACTCTACCATCATCAATGCTGTTGCAAGATCTTGGTGAAAAATGAATTAATGCAACACTGGATTGAAATAAATCGTGTGACATTGCAGAAGCTTATCAAAACAATGCCACAGTGAATGTGTGCAGCAATCAAAGCTAAAGGCGATCCAACCACACAGGTTGAAAGAATATGGTGTGTGGTGAATATGGTTACCTTGTTACCCTCATTTTGCAGTATAACCCACCAGCACTTAAAGGGAGGTGGATTCTGGATTCTATCTATCTAAAAACACAGGCTCCCCACTAACTGAATATAACCTAGGCAAACATCAACAGTCAGACATTCATTGCTATCTTGGCAGCAAATAGTCAAACTTTTACATCAACATTAAAAAACAGAATAAATGAGCATGAAAGTGCAGGTCAGTTTCCTCTGCTAAAAAGAAGCTTTGGACTTGTTTAGGTAGCTGCGCTATTAAAATAGCAATCAGCCTTTTTGAGTTCTGCCCCGAGCCCGACCTGCCCTACAAACTGTCATTATGAGCCTAATCCAGATTTAAACCTGACATTTTTTTTGTAAGTAGAGCCTTAAAACTGAGCTTTTTTTTTTTTTATCAATTTTGGGCTGTTTGAATGAGAGAAATTTGTTCAGAATGATGTTAATTAACATTGCAACACTGAAGAAGCGCAAGAACAACTACACATAGGGCTGCAAGTTATAAGCTGTGTGATTATAGCATTCTTAACTTTTCAACTTTAAAGAAAAACACAGTTTAATTTGTAATGTTGCTATATTTGTGATTATTATGTCATAGCTTTATATAAAATAAAAAAATAGCAGTAAAAAGCAGACACCTACGTCGCTGACCATTTTCTTGAACCCGACCCGACCTGGCCCAAGGAAAGTGGTGGGAAATGCCGGCCTGACCCGGCCCAGTTTAGGTCGAGCATCGGGTCTGGCTCGGGCTCAGGCAGAGATTCTAAACTCTAAACTGTATCTGCAAAGACCTTTGTTATCCTCATTAACTGGAAAACCAAAAATAATATTAACATTAACCACTGAAAAAATCTGTTAACAGACTATCTCTCCCTAGAAACACTCTCACAACCAATCAGAACCACCGAATCTGACTTAGCATGGACACCACTAATTCAAACACTACAGTAAATTATATTAAAAAAACCCAAAACAAAACAAAAAAACATGCACGATCAACAATAGCTAACAAAGAGCCACACACACACACACACACACTCACAAATGTAAATGAATGGGCCAAAAATCAGACAAAAATCAGCACACATGTTCATGTTTCTGTTTAGTCATCCAAACATACATTTCTTTCTTTCTTTTTTCTTTTTTTTTCTCTTCGTCTCTCTATCAGTCTTGCTTTCCAACTTCTTTTCTATTCTTTTTTTACCCCTTTATCTCATCTTCCCCCAATTATCCCCCTTTCTTCCTCCTTCAGCACCTTCCCCTGTATCTTACTCCCAAATCCCTGCAATTGTAAACCCACCTTAACTATACCTAAATCCTCACAAAAGACAAAAAAAAAACAACAACACAACAACAAAACAGAAACTAGTGACTGTTGTAATGTGTAAATAATCAAATGAATAAAAAATATCGTAATATATTAATAGTCCTCCGAAGAGGGGGGGTGGTGGAGGGCAAAAGAAAAAAAAAAAGACTTTAATGTATGGTCCAGGAATTGGTCGAAAATGATCTGTTATAAGTGAATCTCCCAAAAATGCACATGGTTGTTGAAATGGCTGTGCTACAGTAAAATATCTGGCAACCTGTTTAAAGGGAAATTTCACACCTTGTGCCCAATGACACCAGATAGACTTTAGACTCATCACAACAAAGAAGAAGAAGATAAGAAGATGGATGGATGTCTGAAATTATAAAAAAACATTGAGGGCTGTTGTTGGTCAGCCTGGTCTCTGCTGGTCTGATCTGATCCAGGCCTGTTTTTGCTGGTTTCAAGAAATGCCTCTGATTTTAAAAGAGTACTGTGTGTGTGTGTGTGTGTGTGTGTGTGTGTGTGCGTGAGAGTGTGTGTGGGCAGAACAGTAATGCAGGGCACAAACTCCATGCTACCAACTGACCATTGTGTTCTCATTGACTCTTCATTAATACACTGCTCAATGCGGGCAGCAACCGGGTCAGAACAACCACTGAACCGTAGCTACAATGCATGATTGTATTGCCCGGGACCTTTTGTGCTTCTGTGTTTATGTTCAAAGTTCCATACAAATGCTAAAAAATAGGTTTTATTATTCTTACCAAAGTTCATTGGCAACATTTGTGTGGGTTTATGTAGCAAAAAAGTTATAAATCATTAAAAAAATTACTATTTTCCAACATCTTGGTTCTGTTTGGTTCTGTATAATTTAACACACTGTTTCTGTTACAGTGCCTTTAGCACTGTTGTGTAAATGAGCTCTGTTCTGATTGGCTGATCCTGAACAATGTTTAAAGGAGGATTAAACCCTTTTTTTTATTATTTTTGCTGATTCCAACCTTAGTTCAAATTTTAAAAAGGCCACAATAAAGGCCACAAAAGGCCACACATTACCACAATAAAAGCGTTTTTAAAGATTATGAAATGTTTACAAAAAATAAGCTGGACTGATATATTTCATTACTTTACATGAATATATTTCAGCTATTGATGAACAAATATAATTTAGGGTTTAATGGTTCTTTAATCACTTTCCCCTCATCTTCCACTCCAAAAAATGTGCTTGAAAGACAGAATTTGGTAAAAGTGCAGACTGATTAATGCTTTAGAGTTAATATATGCAAGTACTGCTTGTGGAAACCTACTTTAAGCTGAACTTATTGCTGACAAAGATGTGCAAATGCACACAAAGACACAGCTCCCCACCTATTATTTTTTGTGTTGTAGAAAATGTTCTGAATGTTACAGTTTACTTACTTATTTACTTACAATTACACTTCTATAGCACCTTTCTGCCACTCAAGGCTCCAAAGAAAGCTTACAATGACACTCCACACACACTCAAAAAACTCTGGTAAGAAGCGGCAGCCAATCGTACATAGCATACTCTTAACCGGAAACCACCATCCACCTGGAGGACTGCATTGAGCACTGAGGAGTTGACCCAGCATGGAGTGCCAATCCGTGGGCATACAGTCACACATTCTCTGAAGAGGGGCTGTGAGTCAGCCAATCAGTTTTTAGTGTGGGCGGGCAGTGTTTTTTTTTTTTTTTGCTGTATGGGATGCATTCAGGAGCATCATGGCTCCCATCAAAAATCATTTCACTACTCTAAAGTAGTCAGAAAGTGAAAAACAGTGAAAGTCTTACCTGCTGTACAGTTTGTAATAGATAGAGATTTTAGTATTGTCTACAGGGGACTAAATGATTGCAAAAGACATGTTGAGGTGAGTCCAGGTCTGGGGGTACTGGTGTTATTAGAGTTTTATAAACGCTTTTTAAATGTTCTTTAAATGTAACTTCTCTACAAATCTCAGTGCAAAACAACTGTCACGGTTTTCATTTTTAGTTTAATTTAAAGTTAAATTTAATATTTCCATAATGTTCGTAATCATCTAGCTGGGAATGAAGCAGTCTAATATTGATGTGATGCAAACCATTATTATGTCACATGTTTTTAGAACGTTCATTGAGCAATATTTCTGTAATGTTACAGGCTAACCTTCTGGGAACCTTTTTAAAATCATTGCTAAACATTATTAAAACGTTCTTTGTTAGCTTGGTTGTCTAGTCCCTATAGAGGTTTAACTACTGCCAAAATAATAGGACTTTCTGAAGCAGATAAACCAACATGAACCTCTTGTGTTCTCTGGAATGATGGTGCTCCATCCAACACTTGATAGTTTAGATGAGTTGTGAACTTGGGATTGAGGTGTATTAGTTTGGGGATTTTTGAAAAGCAGTATAAACTCTTTTCAATTCCCTTGATTTTTGAGGAAACTCTTAAAAGTAAGCAGGTACTTTCCTTCTTTATACTTCTGGTGTAGAGTTAGACTTGAAGTTAGTCTGAAGCATGCTGGTTAAATCACTGGATGAGTGCTGTACCCTGCTGGGGTCTCTTCCTTCTCCTTCAACACAAGCTGCCTGTACCCAGGGTGTGTGTCGACAGGGGGGGATACACACTGGCACTCAAGCTGGCAATCACTGAGGAAGTGTGTGAGGCGCACTCAGGCATGAACGAGAGATGTCCATTTGAATAGATGTCCATTTGTTTTTGGGGAAGAAGACTCTGGAGACATACTGTATGGACTTCCACAATTGTCGCCTCCCATGAAAGCTAAAAAACATTGCAGGAACTTGTGTGATACAGGTGATACAATCTCGAAAAATTAGAATATCAGTAAAAAGTTACTTTATTTCAGTAATTCAGATGAAAATTTGAAACTCATATATTATATAGACGTATTAAACACAGAGTGATCTTTTATTGTTGATGAAAACCCAAAAATCAGTGTCTCAGAAAATTAGAGTATTATATAAGACCTGTTGGTACTGTTGGCAGTGTGCCAAGTCCTGCTGGAAAATGAAATCCTTATCTCCATAAAAGTTGTCAGCAGCAGAGGAAAGCATGAGGTGCTGT
Source organism: Astyanax mexicanus (assembly GCF_023375975.1). Lineage (NCBI taxonomy): Eukaryota > Metazoa > Chordata > Actinopteri > Characiformes > Acestrorhamphidae > Astyanax > Astyanax mexicanus. The sequence continues at coordinate 10,114,753 of NC_064415.1, read as the reverse complement.
AAGATTTTCCAGGAAAACAAAACTGCACTGACTTTAGACTTTATAATAAAACACAGTGGATCAACACCAGCAGATGATGCACATGTTTCTCCAAACCATCACTGATCATCAGTAAATTTTACATTTCATTTGTAAATGAAGGGAGCAGAGTCTGGAGGAAGAGTGGAGAGAAACACAGTCCAAACTGCTTGAGGTGTAGTGTGAAGTTTCCACCAATCAGTGATGGTTTGGAGAGACATGTCTGTCATCTGCTGGTGTTGATCCACTGTGTTTTATTATCAAGTCTAAAGTAAGTGCAGTTTTGTTTTCCCACAAAATCTTACAGCACTTCACAAAATCTTGCATCCCCGTGTTGACAACTTTTATGGAGATGCAGATTTCATTTTCCAGCAGGATTTGTTACTCTGCCCACACTGCCAAAAGTACCATAATCGTAATGATATTCATTAATCATCAATGATATATATATTTTTAAGATGCATCATTAGGTTTTAGATATTATGGGATGTTTTTATTCTCCACTGTAAATTAGGTCCACACTTCACACTCTAAATAAACTCATTAATTTATCCTCTGAGAACTCTTTCAGGTCTGCTGGCTGAGCAGTAATGTCCAGTTCATAGCCTTGAGGACTACAGATGACTTGGAACTGAATTAGGAATAAAATAGCTGATACCAGATCCAGTAATATATCATATATATCATAAATAACATCAGTTTCATAGACCCTAAAATAGAGCCCTGTGGGACTCCACAATATATGCTTAACTAAATAATTTACATTATGATTAATAACTGAATAATAAACTCATTGTTCAGTATAACGGGTTAAGAAAGTAAAAGGCACAGTCCAAATCAAAAGTTTGGACATGCATCTTCTCATTCAATGTGTTTTCTTTATGTTTTTTAATGATTTTTTTGTTATTGTAAATGTAATATTGAAGACTATATTAAAGCTATACAGAAAGACATAAAAAATATTCTGTAAACAAAAAGTGTTTAACAAACCAGAATATGTTAAGTTTCTTTTAAGTATCACATTTATCTTTGAGCTTGCTGAGATTTTAATCTCAGTGTCTTCATGAGGGAGCGTCACCTCAAATAGTTTTCTCAGCTTCTTGAAGGGAGGAGTTTCTGGAGGTGCTGAACAATAGTTGCTGCGTTTCCTTCATGCTGTGAAGCTCCCTTAATTGTTTCCATGCCTTTAATATTAATCTACAATGAAGAGAAAATAAATGTAATACAGAAAAAGGTGCGTCCAAGCCTTTGTTTCTTGCTGTATATTAATACACATAAAGCTCTGAAGCTTTGTGCTGCGTAAGCTGTGTTGCAGGAGTGTGTAAATAATAGGAAATGTACTTGACAATGAAAAACACGGCGTCTTGTGAGGATTCTGGGTTCTGCTGAGTTATTACCCCGAGACCCGCACTCTAATAGGCTGCTATACAGCATGAAATCCTGTTACTAACTCCCGCTCCAGCAGTCAAATCAAACCGAATAATAGCAACGTCTGAAACCGGCTCAGGCTCCTGCGGTTTGATGTAAATCAGATTGGGCTGGGGAGACGTTGAGGTGGCGTGTCCTTAATGCATATTGCTGTAATGGTATCATTTGCTTAATCTCATTTGATAGAGCGAGGGAAAACACCCTCTTCAGCTCTGATTAACGCAGTCGCGCTTATTCCTCATCGCTGTGCGGCGCGAGAGGCCAAATCCAGTTAAGGGACTTTTCAGAGACCCCTGGTGGTATTATATATTTGATTAAGTTGCCGGGTGTAATGCAGTGATGAGGGTGAGAGTGGTGTCGGGGATGATTCAGCGCAGTGCAGCACAGGGATTTAGCTGCTTTCCAGCTGTATCAGATGTGCAGTAATGTTACTTGAGTAACACCAGTCACTTAAAGGAGAACTCTGGTGTAAAATGGACTTTTGATGTAGTAAAACATGATAAAAAGTACTTACCTTTGATTTGTTTTATTTGGATCCCCATTAGCTGCTATTGCAATAGCTGCTACTCTTCCTGGGGTCCGACAGAAAAATATAGATACAAACAATTGCCAAATAATACATTCCAGTCATAAGCACACACACACACAAACACACACACACACACACACATGTTCAAAAGAATGTTCACATTTCCATATATATATATAGATAAAAAGTGAATATTAACTACACAAAAAAGTTACACAAAAAACTAACAAACAAAGAAATAATAATCTAGTGTGTCCTGGACACCTCATCACCTCTATTCAATCCTGATTTTCCCTTGCACAACTTCCTAGGATTTACTGTCTTTAATATTAGTTAGATAATGTTTTTTCACTCGTTTTTTAAAATGTGTTTTGCTATCAGTTTTAATCAATGATTCTGGTAAACAATTCCACTCTTTAATAGCTCTATAAATTACTGTTTTACACACGTAGTTAGTTTTAGCTATTGGTAATCTGAAATAATGTTTGGTTGAATATCTTGTGGTATTGGTTTCTCTCTCTATTACTTGTTCTAATTGATGATAAAAATCCACTGGATGTTGTTGCTCTTGTGTATTCTTTATGAATCTCACCAGGCTTGATTTCCATCTGTCTTCAACAGTTAACCATTCAAGTTTATTGTGCATTGTGTTTAAGTTAGTTCTGTATGGGCAGCGTAACACTAATCTTGCTGCTTTATTCTGTATTATCTGTAATTTCATTAGATGTTTTTTTGATGCATTTGACCACACAGCAGCACAGTAGTCAAGATGAGACAATACTACTAATTTTAGAACATCTCCTAATGGTGGCTAAGATTTTTCCCATTTTGGCTATAATGTTCTCAATATGATTTACCCATGATAATTTGTTGTCTATCGTGATATCTAATAGTTTTACTTCTTTAACTTGTTCAATTGTTTCTCTTTCTATATTTAAGGTTATGTTCAGTTCTTCTCGTCATGATGTGTTAGACCCAATTATAATCATTTTAGTTTTAGGTATTTTTAAAATGAGCTGATTGTCTTTGATCCAGTTTGTTACAGATTTTAATTCTTCCTTCAACATATCAGATAGATTGCTTCCTGTTTCAGCTGATGTGTAAATAGTGGTGTCATCTGCATACATCTGCAGCCTAGCTTTGTTTAATACTAGCGGCAAGTCATTGATGTATAACGTGAATAACAATGGGCCAAGACAACTTCCTTGTGGGACTCCAAGATTTACAGTGTTACTCTCTGACAGACTTCCATTATAAAAAACCCTTTGACTTCTGTCTGAGAGATAACTCTGAAACCATGCTATGACAGTAGACCCCAGTCCATAACATGCTAGCTTCTTCAGCAACAGATCATGATTGATTACGTCTACTCCAAAGTACTACTCCAACTAACCTTTTCTCTTCTAATTCTTTTAACCAATCATCATTCATTTGTATTAATGCTGTACATGTTGAATGTCCTTTCCTATAAGCATGCTGTGAGTTTGTGACAAGATTGTTCATGGCTAAGTAGTTTTGGATTCTAGATGTCATTATCTTCTCTAGTAGTTTGCCCAGAACTGGCAGTAAACTTATAGGGCGACTGTTTGGACCATTTAAGGGACTTCTGTTGTCTTTAGGTAGTGGGATCACTTTAGCTTCTTTCCACAATTTTGGGTATATGCCTTTTTCAAGGCTTAAATTGAAAATGTAGCAGACTGGTTTAGTTATATATTTTGGAGCTATTTTTATAATTTTCCCATCCAGATTTTCAATTCCTGCTGTGTGTTCATTTTGTATTGTACTTATAAGTTTTTCAACCTCCTCTTCATTTACATGGAAGTTTTTTAATTGACAGGTTTTATCTTTCATCTTTCACCTCTTTTATATTTGCACATGATTGTTTACCATTTTGTTTACTCATTTTACTTTGAAGATTTTGTATTTTGTCTGTAAAATATGTGTTAAAGTAGTTAGCGATTGCTGCAGGTTTTGTTAAAATTGATCCCTCTACCTCTATAGAAGACGATAATTTGTTTTGTATACTTTTTTACCAAGTATACAATTTAAGGTTTTCCACAGTTCTTTACCATTGTTTAGTGACAATGATGTGATAAAAAGCACATCATGTCTTAAGAGCTTCCTCTTACAGCATCCACAGTTAATCCTGTTGCATGTGGTTGGTCCTTCTTAGTAATATGCTGACATTATATATACATCATTATATATATATATATATATATATATATATATATATATATATATATTATCAATACAAATATGGCGGCGCTCGGAGCTGAAGCTAGCGTTATAGGACGTAAACAGAGGTTTTTAATAAGCTTCTTGTGCACTTTTTACGTTATTAATGCCTCATTTTAAATGTTAGGGCTCTCAGGATTCTAGCAAGGAGGTCTGGAGCTACTTTAAGCTGGATAACGGTGGAAAAAGCGATTTATCAGGGTAAATTATGCCCCGTGTCACCCAGTCCGTAGTGTGTTTGGACAAACTGTTAACATTTTTGGATCTCTGAACACTGTGGGAGAACAGAGGTGTGCTATTCATCAAAGGCAAGTACTTTTTATCATGTTTTACTACAACAAAAGTCCATTTTACACCAGAGATCTCCTTTAACCCTCATACTATGTACAATCATCTTTGGTGAAAATTTGTCCCTTTTCAATGTTTCAATGTTTAACATCTCTGAAAAAACATTGCAACATAATTTTTGTGCTTCTTATTTAAAGACTGTTCCCTATTTAATGAGGGCAACCAATTAGTATCCAAAAAACACCCATGATTAATTTACATACTTAATCAATGCCTTTTGTGGGTTTTGAACTACACAAGGCATATTTTTTGCACCCTCACAATACCAACATTACACAGACAGCCCTACATCCAGCTGTGTAGTGCACAACTGATGTCTTACCTATATATTGCTAAAATAGGGCCCACAGTCATGTGCACATGTCACATTCCTTATCACCTGAGTACTAACCTGTTTCACCTGTGTCTAATTTACAGTACCTGTCCATGTACTGTAAATAACCTTCAGTTTGTCCTGTACCTTGCAAAGTAATGCCAACCCACCTTAGTTTGCCTTGTTAGACTTTGAATTAGTTGTTAATTGAATTAACACCTGGTTGCTGTTATGAGCTGTTGTGCTTCTTTATTAAACCTTTCAAAACCTTTTTAGTCTGTGAGAAACTGGTCAGTGCATCATGCACCATAGTATATACAATATATATATAATTTCAATGTTCTGTACACATTTTTTAAACAGTGATGTCTTATAGGGTCAGTAAGACTCTTTGAATGTTTAAGGTGTATAAAACACCAATATTTTACATATAAGTATTTTACATACACGTATCTTGGAAAATATTGAGATCACTGTGACTGTGCTATGCAATGCTATGATACAAAAAAAGTCCCTCTACTTTAGACCCTTATATGACAACACAGTACTTGTAGAAATGCAAGAATTACTATTGGTCCATTCATCATAGCATTGTGAAAAAGTGGAAAACGCAAAGATTGAGATACAAGGTTTTACATGACAGTGTTGAAATACTTTATATTTATGCCATGGGACTGCAGTCTATACAGAAAATTGATTATGAAGTGTTACCTCAGGGTGTGGCTTGGTAATGTTCACATTGGTATTGGTATTGTTGTTGTTGTTCACAAATTAGTATAAGTTCTGAGGTGCTATCTGGTTAATTCCATTTAGGAAGTTGCGGGTTATGGCAAGTCTCACTGTAAAGGGTGGGTCGCACTGATGTCGATACACCCTTTACAGCTATAACAGCTTCAACTCCTCTGGGAAAGCTTTCCACAAGGTTTAGGAGTGTGTTTATGGGATTTTTTGACTGTTCCTCCAGAAGCGTATTAAAGAGGTGAGACACTAACAGTGGATAAGAAGACCTTGCTTGTTATCTCTGCTCTAACTATTTCCAAAGGTGTTTTATCAGGTTGAGGTCAGGACTTTATGGACCATGCTTGATTATCTCTTGATTTGCTCAGTTTAAAGCATTTAGATTTCCTTACCCTGGAACTAAAGGGTTTATACTGAATTGCTTAATTCACCCAATTTAATTACTGAGCTTCTTCAGCTTTTAAAACAGCACCCCGTACTCACTCGTATGTTCTATCATGTTCTATAATGAATCTGATTCAGCTTGATTAATCATGTGATTTAATAAGAAGAAGGTGCTCTGAAAGCGTAGTGTTGCAGTTAGTTATAGAGTTAGAGACTCTCGCCCACTAAACCTGGAACATCACCAAAGAAGTGCTGGACACTGGCCTTCAGGACCGGAATTAAATTCTCCTGTCTGACAAGCTGCTGAACTGCTGAGTATTTTTCTTTAGTGAGATGAGCAGTGCAGTTTTTAGTCCACCGCCAGTTCTCTGGTGTTAAAAATGTTAAAAATAAAGGTGCAGGAATGGGTTCTTTTATCGATGTTTAAGAAAAAACACTTTTGGATCCATAAAGAAGTAATAGAGACAATGTCTTTGGATGTTTTAATTAGTCATTGTTAAGGTTCTGTACCATGTTAAAGGTTCTTTACCATCACTTTACCATCTCTTTTCCAAACCCAAATTAGACAAAATGTTGGGATAAAATGAAATATGTCCAATGAAAAACACTTATCTCCATTTTTGCCGATTTTTAGTTTACTGCATAATTTGAACAGACAAACTGTCCCTTAAACTCTGCCAAAATTTCTTGATGAACGGACCAACAGAAACTCTTCAAAATGACCTGAAATAAAGTCTTTTTACATTGACTTCCATTGGAATTTTTAAACTGCAATTTAACAATAATTAACTGGCTTAACTTAAAATGATTACTCTGGCAATACAGAGTTATTTTCAAAAATACCCTTTGAAACTTCACTGTGCAAAACAGAAGCCTTATGTTAACCATGTCCAGAAGTGGCATCAACATCTCTGGCTCAGAGGAATCTGGGATAATAGACCATCACAAAGTTAAATGTAGATTAAATATTGAGTATTCCAAATCCATATTTTACCAATTACAGAAAGGAGCATCCAGACTGTTATCAGTCAGGGTTTGTCATGGTATAGGGGTGTGTCAGTACACTTTTGTGATGCAGCACCAATGCAAAAAACTACATAGAGATCTTAGAGCAACATAGGCTGTCTTCAAGATGACATTTGTCTGACTTGTCAGAAGAAAAATGGCAACATTAAAAGTGGTAAATGCATTTGATGTCCAACTTTTTTAGGATGTGTTGCAGGTCTGAAATGCAGGAATGGATGTAGAAAGGTTGGACACTGAAACTGAAACACCTGGTTTTAGACCACAATAATTTAATGTCCCGACGGACAGTTCTGGTGGACACAGATTTGATCAGCCGTGGTTTTATGTTTATTGGATACAATCCGGGTTAGCACCCGAACATCCCTTTCAGACAGCTTCCTCTTACAGCGTCCACAGTTAATCCTGTTGGATGTGATTGGGCCTTCTTGGTGGTATTCTGACATTATCCTGGATACCGTGGCTCTTGATAGATCACAAAGACTTGCTGTCTTGGTCACAGATGCGCCAGCAAGGCGTGCACCAACAATTTGTCCTCTTTTGAACTCTAGTATGTCCAATTTAGCCATAAAACCTCCCACACTAAAATGACAGGTGTTTCAGTTTCATTGTCCAACCCGTATATTAATTAATTTAATTAGACAAAATATGAAATATATTGAATCCATACTTTCTGTAATCAATAAAAGTAAAAGAAAAAATAAGTACTTTATAAAATATACTATAATGCCAAATGTACTGTATTCGCACATCTGCTGTCACATGCATATGAACTTGAGCGTCATACATTCTTTATCCATAGGGTTTAATATGATGTTGACCCTCCCTTTACAGCTATTACAATTTGAAATCTTCTAGGAAGGCTTTGCACAAGGTTTAGGAGTGTGTTTATGGGAATTTTTCACAGTTCTTTTAGAAGCGCATTCTGGAGGTGAGACACTTGTTGGACGAGACACATGTTGGACGAGAAGTCCAATCAGGTTGAGGTCAGAGCTTTATGGACCATGCGTTGTGCGCTGGTGCCCAAAATCTCTTGGTATGCTAAAGCATTAATGGGAACATCAACACCACACCGTGATTCATCCCACCTCCCTTCCACCAAACTTTACACTCGGCACCATGCAGTCAGACAAGTTCCATTCTTCATTGATGGTGTGTGAATACTTTTGGAAATGTAGTGTATGTATTTTCCCAATGTTCTGATTTGGGGGTTTAACAATAACAGTAATGGTCCTCAAAATCAAACAGTTATTTTCAGCCTGTGTGATTTGCTGTGATCTACATTCATCAATGTATTGAGCTCTGTTTGGCATGATCCTTGGTATTACCCATCATCTTCTCGCTCTGACCATGTGCGCTAAACAAGGCCTCTGATGAAATCTGTAAATAGCCGATCCTGTAGTTCATCAGTATGAAGACGGGGTGAATGTGTTGGGGGGGGGGGGGGGGAATAGCCCTTTAATTGGCTGGCATTTTGCTCCGTGTCAGAGAGCATTTCATAAAACAATATCCAGTGGAGAAGAGAGCATCCGGGCCTTCAAAAGAGCTATCAATTCCAATCAGGCTTCATTGTGCTGATCTGAATGGAAGTCTCGGAGGGTCAGTGTAATTCTCTGATTATTCGCTTCTTATGCCAAATTGCCGCTCTCGTCTTTTGTGTCATTTGAACAATGAGAGTCCATAGAGTCGGCACTGAGCTGCTGCAGCTCACCAGTGAATTTCTGCAGTTTTTTTTTTTTTTTTTTTTGAGGGAGAGGAAGCGTGGTGAAGCCCGGGCAGCAACGAATGCTGCGCTAATTTACAAACAAGCGCTTTCTATTATCTCAATGAAATATTCATGATTGCAACTGATTATTCTGTAAATTCCCCTCCATCCATTATACCAGGGGTTGGTTTCCTGCAAAGATTTGTTGGCTCCTTGCTGAAGCACACCTGATTCAACTTACCTGGTAATTGCCAGGATTAGCAAATGTGTAGGAGCATGGGAATTAGGCCCCGCCCACTGGTATCCATATACAGATAATGGAAGGTTGCGTATTGTTTGAGTTTTGGTCTCCTGTTCACATGAAAATGCTGTTTTGCTAGAATTGAGTTTTTCAAAATTGCTCTTTAAGGTAAAAGATTTTTAAAAGCCCAGTAAATGTTTTCCAGTAAGTCCATTCACATACACAGGCACTTCATAATTCAATTAATGCAGATCATAGAAGACTGTTGCTAATCCAATTCCAAAGCGTTTACATAAAAAAATTGAGCAATCATATTGGGAAATATCTATGAGTTTAAATGAGTTTTGCAAGAATAATCAGTCTTTTGCTTTGCAATCAAGTAAAACCCTTCATGCCGCAGCTTTGTCTTTTACATCAAGTTGTAATACAGTCATATGAACAAAATTGGGCAGCCCTATTAATCTTAATCATTTTTAGTTCTAAATATTTGGGTGTTTGCAACAGCCATTTCAGTTTGATATATCTAATAACTGATGGACACAGTAATATTTCAGGATTGAAATGAGGTTTATTGTACTAACAGAAAATGTGCAATATGCATTAAACCACAATTTGACCGGAGCGAAAGTATGGGCACCCTTATCATTTTATTGATTTGAATACTACTAACTACTTTTTACGTTTACCAGTCTTCCATTTCCTTAATATGTTCCTCACAGTGGAAACTGATAGGTTAAATCTCTGAGACAACTTTTTGTATCCTTCCCCTGAACAACTATTTTGAACAATCTTTGATTTTAGATCATTTGAGAGTTGTTTTGATGAGCCCATGATGCCACTCTTCAGAGGAGATTCAAATAGAAGAACAACTTGCAATTGGCCACCTTAAATACCTTTTCTCATGATTGGATACACGTGACTATGAGTTCAAAGCTCAATGAGGTTACCAAACCAATTTTGTCAGTAAAAAGTAGTTAGGAGTATTCAAATCAATAAAATGATAAGGGTGCCCATACTTTCTCACCGGTCAAATTTTGGTTTAATGCATATTGCACATTTTCTGTACAATAAACCTCATTTCAATCCTGAAATATTACTGTGTTCATCAGTTATTAGATATATCAAACTGAAATGACTGTTGCAAACACCCAAATATTTACAACTAAAAATGATTAAGATTAATAGGGGTGCCCAATTTTTTTCATATTACTGTACGTACATGCAAATGTGTCTATTATATAGTTTATGTAAACTTCTGGTTTCAACTGTATAGCATATTGAATAAAAACAAATGGCCAGAATGGTCTCATAAAAATAAATAAAGTCTATAAAATCTCTTTACATATGAACAGGCAGTCCCTGATTAACTCCCAGCCAATCAGTGCTATTATTTATGTAAATATCTGAAGTGTTGGGACAGTTCTGTCTATAATGAAACAGTGTGGGTGAAGTAAATGCATTGGGAAACACTGTAATGTTTGGTTTTATTTGGAACCAACTGCTCAACGGTTAGCTTGGGGATAAAGTTACATCAATTTTGTTTAAACTAGCCAATGTTCACACACCGGGATACTGCCGTTATCCAGCTGTCTGTTCATTCAGTCAGCAGTGGGCGAGGAATAATAAGCAATAATGTTTGAGGCCTATTCTGGAAGTTTTTTTTATTTTTTTGATAATTGACTCTGTTTGCCAGCTTATTGTTTGCTTGCTTATTCTCACTTGAGTTATTTTGGACAGGGTAATGCTGTGGGCAGGGCTATTACCAGGATCTTATAGCCAATCAACCCACCAATGTCCTCAAAATTGAGCCCCCATATCAAGTCAAGTCGAGAACTTTTATTGTCATTCTATTTAGGTCCAAATGGAGAACATTTACTCAAAAAAGTAGAGCAGACATTAGAAAAACAACAGGCAGCATGAATACTATATCAAGGAACATGTAGACATACTATATCAAGGAAGGAAATTAAGCATGAAATATATATATAGGGTTTGTACTATCTGCAATCAAATGAAAGTAATGACACAAAACATGGCATTTTGGTTTAATTTTCAATTTATTTTGGCTTGTAAAATGCACTATTTTTGCATTAGTAGTGCTAGATTCATAATAGTGTAAAAGTACCAACTCCTTCATGTTATTCCCTTAGTGTTGAGGAGTCTGGTGGGCTGTGGGAAGAAGCTATTGCAGTATTCAGTATTCATTGCTTCAGGGTAGGGGTATCTTAAAAGTATAAACACACACATATATATATATATATATATATATATATATATATATATATATATATATATATATATATATATATATACAACACACACAAATACAGAGGTTGGACAATTAAACTGAAACACCTGTCATTTTAGTGTGGGAGGTTTCATGGCTAAATTGGAGCAGCCTGGTGGCCAATCATCATTAATTGCACATTGCACCAGTAAGAGCAAAGTGTTCAATTAGCAGGGTAAGAGCACAGTTCTGCTCAAAATATTGCAATGCACACAACACTATGGGTGTCATACCAGAGTTCAAAAGAGGACAAATTGTTGCACGTCTTGCTGGAGCATCTGTGACCAAGACAGCAAGTCTTTGTGATGCATCAAGAGCCACGGTATCCAGGGTAATGTCAGCAATACCACCAAGAAGGACCAACCACATCCAACAGGATTAACTGTGGATGCTGTAAGAGGAAGCTGTCTGAAAGGGATGTTCAGGTGCTAACCCGGATTGTATCCAAAAAACATAAAACCACGGCTGATCAAATCACGGCAGAATTCAATGTGCACCTCAACTCTCCTGTTTCCACCAGAACTGTCCGTCACCACAATAAATGATTGTGGTCTAAAACCAGGTGTTTCAGTTTCATTGTCCAACCCCTGTACATACATTAATGCCGATATTATTTACATACTGATCTTTGAACATGCCACTAGATGGTAAGTATTTACACATTTTATTTTACACATATCACACTTTTCTACCCCCCAGGTGTTCCATATGGATGGGATACATTGATGGTACCAGGAGGAATTAATCATGGGGCTCATATGGGTTGTATCCTGTACATGGGGCCTAGATGAACCCCATGTGAGATAAAGATGGGTTGTAACCATGGGGCCCATTTGGTAAGCCCAATTGGGTCCCAGTAACAATGGCTCATGCCCACCTGGAACCTACCTAGCCATGTTAGATCGTGTTAGACACACGTTAAAATATACTGTAGGCTTGGAATTGTTTACTTATCAAGTATAGATGCCAAGACCCAATAAAAATGCCATCATTACATCCCTGCAGTCAACACCCCCATGCCACTGTACGGTTTGCTAAAATTATGCTGTTGTTATTCAGTCACACTCTTAGGGTTGTTAGGAGCTCAGTGTGATACTGTTTGATCGTCCTCTAACAAAGTTATAAAATCTGTTTGCAAAATAAATTCATAAACAAAAAAAATAATAAGTAGATAAACATAATTAATACAATCTGCTGAAGTTTGTTTGGACTGATTACTTTATACACAGTACTGTTTATTCTGTGTTTTGGGAGCGCATGCATCCGTGAGAATTAACCGCAGCAAAACACTGCCATCCACAAACTCATCAATTCAGCGCGGATCCCACCCTTATCCAGCTTTAGTTTATTACAGTAGCGGGAACTCTACTGGAAAATGAAGCAATTACGCCGTGGCAAGTCTGCGAGGCTCAAATGAGCTGCTGTTTTAGCGGAATTGAAAATTTGACCTTAAGATTCATATAAAGCTCTCCAGTGTTTCACCAATGCTAATCGCTTCCCCGTCGTCTGCTCATTACCTCCTTCTTGAAAGCACATCGTTTTCAACAGGCGACTAAATGAAATGCTCACATCGCTTAAGTAGTGTGCGTTTTTTTTTTTTAACCGCCGTTAGTTGCTTTCCACTTTGCGTTTTCCCTTGAAAACATGAGGAAGACTGAACGAAATGATGTGTTGAATTTACTGGAGTGAAATGTGGACATCATTTCCATATGAAGAAAACATATCACACATGGTATTTTCATAATACAGTGGAATTCCATTGTTTAAAAACAAGGTTTTTGTCAGGAATGACCCAGGCAGCGTGACGAGGAAAGCGGACACAAGTGCAGGTAAGGGCTAAATAAATAAATAATTTATTAAATAAATGTAGCCAGGTGGTGAATTGAGAATACACCTTTAAAATGTGTGTCTGTAACTTTAAGAAACACAATCAGAAGTGTTGTCACCCTGAGAGAGGAAAGGGAGGAGCTAAGAGCATGGTACAGAAGGAGGCTCAAGCTGCAGTGAATGGTGGTGCTTCATTTTAGGATCCATCCAGAGTCATCCTAATGAAATAAGAGTTAAAAATCTGGAAATACTGAACAATATAAGGTTTAGTTGGCCTATAACAGTAGTAGATGCCTGTATTGCCTTTCTAAACATGTATTTTGAATGAATCACAACCAGATGCGGGCAGATGGCATTGTTTTAGTGGGGTAGTGTGCTCCTCGTGTTCAAGCCTTGTATTTTTCTGGGTTACAGAAGCTGTTTATCCAAGTTCTCTTGATGAAATGCTCAAATCTTGTTGAGTAAAGCTGAGTAAATCGAGGTGAGCTTAAAAACAAATATAAAAAGAGCTCTGTTAATGGTATTAATGTGGTATTAATGTTATTTGTCTATTTTCTGTAATTAGTGCCACTACCAAATAATTGTACTGTGTTCTTAGTTAGGGTTTTTACAGTGTATTCATTTTTATTTTTGTTATTTTGAGTACATTTTGCTTTTATTTCATATACATTTTTATACTTCATTTAATCAGAATAAAATACCCCACGAAAAAAAGTTCTTTTGTCATTTGGTGTGCGTCCTTTCCCCGGTGACATAAATAACAAAGAAACAAGGAATAAGTAACACGAAACAAAGATACACAAATAACCATTAACCAAAACAAATCAGAGAACATAAACTAAGCCAACAAGAGATAATAATAACAAAATAACAAGGAATATATATACAAGAAAATAAACGAGGAACAGAATAAGTACTAAACTAAATAAGGCAGGGATATATACAGGGAATGTACTAGAAACTAAACACTAAGCAGAGGACTGGGAAACGAGGAAATAAACAAGAAACTAGAAAACATACACAAGAGATTAACTGAGGTAAACACGGAGCAATGACTAGGGCTATGAGACATGGAAGAACACAGAGAGACAAAACAACAGAGGTTAGTGCAAAGACCGATGGAGACAAAGTGGCAAAGGGGATCTACTTAACAAACAGGAAACACACTAGAATTGGAAACACCTGGGGAAGGGGCGGAGCTACAAATGAGAAACAGGTGGTGGAAAACTACTGACCGGAGACACAGAGGGGCACAGGTCACGTGGGAATAATACACAGACATGAGACAAGACCAGGACGTGACAGTTTTATGGTTAAAAAATTACATTTTGGTGTTAAACGCTCCAGTCTATAGAAATTTAACAAGGCAAGACAAGACAAGACAATGCAAGAAAATCATGCATGTGCTGGGCACAGATGGGTGTTGGCACATGTGGCTCAGGGTGATTCCTATATTATACTCAGCAACTGGGGAGTTGGCACATGAGGCTCAGGGTGATCCCTACTGGAATTGCTATATTATACTCAGCAACCGGGGTGTTGGCACATGCAGCTCAGGGTGATTCCTACTGGAATTAATATATTATACTCAGCAACCGGGGTGTTGGCATATGATGCAAGCTGAGCATTTGGGCCGGAATCAGGCCTAGATTCAAGCCAGAGTTGGGCCAATGCTTTCTAGGCTTGACACCTTTCATTCGGCCCGGAAATGGGAAGAGTGATCTTTGCTTTCAGGGGCACTAACTCAAGTTTTAAACAATTTTAGATTAATTTTAACACAAGTAACCTGTATACTAAATATTATTGGTCTCAGTGTTGTGTTTAACACAGTTGATCACTGTTTACTGCTAAAACGTATAGAATACTAGGTTGGCCTTACTGGTATTACTATCTTGTGGAGTCACACAGGGCTTACAGTATTTAGCACTTTTAAATCTTTATATGCTTTCATTGTCAGTAGAGTTAAAAGTCAATAAACATAATATTTCATTTCATCAAATATGCACATGACACACAATTATAATGTATATGTCCCCTTAGCTACTGTCCCTGAAGATTCATCGCTGTTTGAGTGTAGCTCAGTCTCTGTAAGTCTCTTGTTTGCTGAGAATAAAGCAGAGCGACTGGTCACTAACTCTTGCTGTCCTGCAATTGGATCTGTATCATGAAGCATTTATCACAGGACAGTAAAAGGACACAACACAGTGTAATTCAATATGGAGGCAGAATTGCATTTACTATTGGCTTTTCTATTGCATTTATATTCTTTCTGCTGTCGTTTTTGCTCTATTTCCATGCAACAATGTGAAGGTATACTCAATATTGTGCTGTCTGTACTGCTAATGTTTACTGTAATCAAAACCAAGTTGAACAGATCTGCAGATAAAACACTATATATAAGACATGACACTACAGATATACAGGGGTTGGACAATGAAACTGAAACACCTGTAATTTTAGAGTGGGAGGTTCCATGGCTTAATTGGAGCAGCCTGGTGTTCAATCTTCATTAATTGTACATTGCACCAGTAAGTGCAGAGTGTGAAGGTTCAATTAGCAGGGTAAGAGCACAGTTTTACTCAAAATACTGCAATGCACACAACATTATGGGTAACATACCAGAGTTCAAAAGAGGACAAATTGTTGGTGCACATCTTGCTGGAGCATCTGTGACCAAGACAGCAAGTCTTTGTGATGTATCAAGAGCCACGGTATCCAGGGTAATGTCAGCATATAATACCACCAAGAAGGACCAACCACATCCAACAGGATTAACTGTGGACGCTGTAAGAGGAAGCTGTCTGAAAGGGATGTTCGGGTGTTAACCCGGATTGTCTCCAAAAATAAAAAATAAAACCACAGCTGCTCAAATCACGGCAGAATTCAACGTGCACCTCAACTCTCCTGTTTCCACCAAAACTGTCCGTCAGAACAATAAATTACTGTGGTCTAAAACCAGGTGTTTATGAGTTACATAGTCCAACCCCTGTATTTATATCATGTCCTATGACTTTATTCGCCTGTTATTCACCATGTAATCTAAAGAACTACTGCCATGTGGTGTGTGTGGGAGGGGCGGGGGTCTCCTGCATTGAATTAAGTTGTTGTTGGTTAACACAGATAATTCTAGCCAGATGTTGCTGGTCATGATGGGTGGTAATGTGCAGTGGGAGACAAGGATCGTGACCGGTGGTGTCTGGTCAGAATTGTCCAAGTTAACAGATAATCTCATCCACATTTAAAGCAGAACACCCCACAGGTCAGTGCAGTGTTCTTTAGCTTTTATAGGGCATGGCAAAAGTCGTGGGACACCATGTCAAAACTAGTCCATTTTTACATATCAGTGTAAGATTCAACAAAAGGCTGAAATTGACTTTGGCAGACCTCACTATGTCAATCTAGCTATGAAGGGAGGTCCAGAAGGTAGAACAGACATGAGCATTTCCTGAGAAATCAATGCCCTTCATCCTATTGTCAGTAAATTTGAGTAAATGCATTTGAGTGACACAACAAAAGCACTGACATATAGCTAAAAAAAAAGAGATTACTTCAGTTTCTGCATTAGTTTCTCTTATTTTGCTATGTATAGGTTTATATATGTTTGAGTAAAATGAACATTTATTTGAAGAAAATGAGAAATGGCTGAAATAACAAAAAAGATGCAGAGCTTTCAGACCTCAAATAGTGCAAAGAAAAAAATGTTTTAAGAGATCAGAAATCAATATTTGGTGGATTAACCCTGGTTTTTAATCACAGTTTTCATGCATCCTGGCATGTTCTCCTCCACCAGTCTTACACACTGCTTTTGGGTAACTTTATGTCACTCCTGGTGCAAAAATCCAATCAGTTCAACTTGGTTTGATGGTTGTAATCATCCATCTTCCTTGATTATATTCCAGAGGTTTTCAATTTGGTAAAAAACAAACAAAAAAACAAAGAAACTCCTCATTTTTAAGGGGTCTCTTATTTTTTTCCCAGAGCTGTATGTGTTAATGTCTATGAAACTCTCGATCTGTGTATATACCTGTACAGGGAAACTACCATAAGCTTAAAGATGCAGTCTAAAGAGTCCTAAACATTAAATGAAAAAAAAATTGCAAACAATCTTTCAGACCCAAGGACCATGCAGCAGGAATAGTACAACAGATTACACTGGTGCTTTCTGTATCTACTGTAACTGTAGATTAACCTATTATGTGAAACCAAACATAACCAGAACAAATGTGTATATTGGTATCTTAGTATCTGGAAACTAAATACAAGGGCAAGCACCTTGGGATCTATGTAGGCATGTTAGTTTAAAACCCAAACCAGGACCCAATTTTATAATAGATGTTTTTCAACCAATTATCCAGCCCAGGTTAAATTCAGTCCCAGTAAGAATGCTGTTTATACTGTGGATCTAATGTGCCTTGTTTACCCACAAGCCACAACACTGGCTCATGAAGTCTTAATCAGGTGCTGATGTCACTGGCCTTGGCTTATCAGGCATCTGCAATCAGGCAGTGAGGGGTCATGCCTCTCTGCCCCTCAACAGATCAACAGATCACCCGGACAGAGCTTTATCACTGCGGGAGCAGAAGGTCAGCCGGTCGTTTGTGGCCTTAGCTGGAGAACCACAGGCATTATCTTCCAGCATGGGCTTGGTGTCCCTCAGCCTAATGACCACACATGGTGTTGAGGATAAAGTGTCCAGACATGAACTTTGGTTGCAGGGATGAACCTTAGAGGATGTGTCATTATTTGTGAGGCAGAAACATTCCCAAATTGGGGCTTTGTGGTTCCAATGCTAAGACATTTTGCTCTACAAACATATTTCCTTGGAATGTCTTTGGATCCTTTGAGTGATCAGATCATTATTGAAGTGTTGTCATTAGAAAAGTGCTAAATAAACAACATAACCAGCACAATCAAACTGGTTGACAAACATGACAGGCATTATCCAACTGATTGACCATCATGACCAAGCCTGACTAAGCTAGACAACCATCCTGACTAAACTTGCCCAAGCTGGTTGACTATCATAAACAAGCTTGACAAAGCTGGTTGACCACCATGACCAAGAGAGACCAAGCTTGTTGACCAGAATGACCAGTCAATGCCCAACTGTTTGAGAATCATGAGCAAGACAGACCAAACTAGATGACCACCATGACCAAGGTTGACCAAGCTAGTTGCCTATCATGAAAAGCTTTCCCAAGCTAGATAACTATCATGACTAAAATTGACCAAGCTGGTTGACCATCATGGCATGCATTTCCAAGCTGGTTGACCAGCATGGCAAGCTTTCCCATCCTGACTAAACTTGCTCAAGCTGGTTGATCATCATGCCCAAGCTTGACCAAACTAGATGACCACCATGACCAAGGTTGACCAAGCTTGTTGACCAGCATGAGCAGCACGACTAGCAATACCCAACTGGTTGAGCATCGTGAGCAAGACAGACCAAACTAGATGACAACCTTGACCAAAGTTAGCCAAGCTGATTGACCATAATTGTAAGCTTTTCCAAACTGGTTGACTATCATGGTAAGCTTGCCCAAGCTGGTTGACCATTATGGTAAGCTTGCCCAAGCTGTTTGACCAGCATGACCAAGCTGGTTGACCCTTATGGCCAAGCTTAACCAAGCTGGTTGATCCTTATGGCCAAGCTTAACCAAGCTGTTTGACCATCATGGCAAGCTTGACCAAACTAGATGACCATTATGACAAAACCTGGCCAAGCTCTTTGGCCATCCTGACTAAACTAGACCAAGCTGGTAGACCATCATGACAAGCTTCGCCAAGCTGGTTGACCATCATGACCAAGCTGGTTGACCCTTATTGCCAAGATTAAACAAGTTGGTTCACCATTGCAGCAAGGTTTTGCAAACTGGTCGACCTGCATGACCAAACTTTCCCAAGCTGGTTGACCATCATGACCAAACTTGACCAAACTAGATGACCACTATGACCAAAGTTGACCAAGCTGTTTGGCCATCCTGACTAAACTAGACCAAGCTGGTTGACCATCATGACCAAGCTGGTTGACCCCTATTGCCAAGCTTAACCAAGTGGATTGACCATCACAGCAAGGTTTCGCAAATGTTTTGACCATCATGACTAAAACTGACCAAACTAGATGACCACCATGACCAAGGTTGACCAAGCTGGTTGCCCATCATGACCAAGCCTCACCAATCTAGTTAACCATTATGAATAAGCTTAACCAAACTCTTTGACCATCCTGACCAAACATGACTAAGCCTAATCAAGCTTTACACAAGCTTAACACATGGGTTACACAAGGTTTCCCAAGCTGGTTGACCATTACACAAGGTTTTCTAAGCTGGTTGACCCTCATGGCCAAGCTTAATCAAGTTGGTTGACCATCACGGCAAGGTTTCCCAAGCTGTTTGACCACCATGACTAACAGTTTGTCTGAATCATCTGTAATTGGTTCGAAACTTCTTAGAAACTTTAAACCATCATCGAAAATGTAAGACCATACATCAAATGTTAGACCATAACCTCACCTGGACTCTGAACACCAGCTCTACAGCCAAGAAAGCCCAGCAGCGTCTCTACTTCCTCCGGAAGCTGAGAAAGGCCCGTCTCCCTCCACCCATCCTCACACTCTTCTATAGAGGGACCATTGAGAGCATCCTGAGCAGCTGCATCACTGCCTGGTTTGGGACCTGCACCGTCTCTGACCGCAAGACCCTCCAGCGTATTGTGAGGACAGCTGAGAGGATCATTGGCGTCTCTCTCCCCTCCATCACGGACATCTACACCACCCGCAGCATCCGCAAAGCAACCAGCATTGTGAATGACCCCACTCATCCCTCACACAAACTGTTCTCCCTCCTGCCTTCGGGAAGAAGGTACCGCAGCATCCGGTCCAGCACGACCAGATTCTGCAACAGCTTCTACCCCCAAGCCATCAGACTCCTCAACTGCAGAGACTGAACTGATGGTTTTTCTGTACATGCACACACTGTCACTCTTACCCCACTTACCCCAGAAAATGGAAAGCACTAAAAACCCTACTACCTCACTGGACTCTATTGCACACTGTGTAATAGAGGTAATTACTACCTCACTGGTCTTTTTTGCACACTGCATAATTTGCACACTGTCTTGATATTTATTATTCTTTGTCTGTATGGTGTTGTATTGTCTGTCTGCACTTTTGTACTGTTGCACTATTGTTCTGTCTACACTGTGTTTATGTGCACCATGGTCCTTGGAGGAACGTTGTTTCGTTTCACTGTGTACTCTGTATATAGCTGAAATGACAATAAAAACCACTTTGACTTTGACTTTGACTTTGAGTTGATCTGAACCAAGACTTTCAAGTTTTGGTGCTATGGTTCATGGCACCTTTTTTACCTGCTATTTTGGTTTGGACCAAACTCAAAATGTAGGTGTAGACCAAACAAAATGTGGAAGAAGTTTTAACAGGCTAAAAATACAGTACAGTTTGGTTTGGACTTTTGAGGTGTGACAACGCCCTAAAACAGCAGTTTACGATGGGACTTTTGTGTACAGTTGTTTTTCACATTTGTCTCGACATCCTTGGCAGTGAATGTGATTGTGTACTGAGCTAGTTTTAGAATATATTATTCATTCAGCATTAGCTTCTTAAATTCTGATGGAAATGCTTGTGTTTGTCTAAGCTGACAGTGAGCTGAGAGCGGTGGAGGATAAGAAAACATTGTTTGGAAAACAAAATTAGCAAGCAGAGAAATAAAATAATACACATGCAATTATCTCTCTCTCTCTCTCTTTCTCTTTTTCACGAATAAATCTGTTTTGTTCTGCAGGAGCAGAGCTGTGTGGAGGGTCGCACCGTGTCTCGTGACTTTTTGTGTCGGTTTGTTTGGGTTGCAGGGTTATTTTGGCTGCATGGTAAGGAAGTAAGAGTGGAATTCAGACTCGTTCTTTTCTCTCCGCAGCTTCGTTTTGCCTTTCACCTTTTCTTTCCTCCAGCGTCTAATTGGGTTTCATTGATTTATCCGGCCTGACGCAGTGCTGGATGCTGCTGTTGCTGACCCTGCAGAAAAAAGCTCAGCTGAGAGCTGCCTGGAGGCCCAGCAATCATACACACCACTCTCTCTCTATCTCTCCTACTCTCTCTCTCTCTCTCTCTCTTTCTATCTATCTATCTATCTATATTCATTTTTTTGTTCTCTTTTTTATTGTCTTTTCTTTCCTTCATTCAATCTCTAGTCTTTCTTTTTCTGCTTTCTGTCTCTCTCTCTCTCTCTCTCTCTCTCTCTCGATTTTTTTTTGCTCTGTCTTTTCTTTCTATCTATCTATCTTTTTCCTCCTCTTTTTTACTGTATTTTGTTTCTTTCATTCTATCTCTAGTCTTTCTTTTCTGCTCTCTTCCTCTCTCTCTCTTTCTATGGATTTCTTCATTCTTTCTTTTTTTTGCTCTGTCTTTCCTTTCCCTTATTTCATCTATGTTTAGAAGTGTCTTTCTTATTCAGTTTTTTTTCTGCTAAGACAATACACATGCAATTCTATCTATCTATCTATCTATCTATCTATCTATCTATCTATCTATCTATCTATCTATCTATCTATCTATCTATCTATCTATCTATCTATCTATCTATCTTTTTTCTTTCATTTTTCGCTGTCTTTTCTTTTCTTAATTTTATCTTGCGTCTTTCTCTCTCTCTCTCTCTGGATTTTTGTTCTTTTTCTTTTTTGCTCTGTCTTTTCTTTCTATCTATCAATCTTTTTCCTCTTCTATTTATATTTTTATTTCATTTTTCGCTGTCTTTCCTTTCTCAATTTTATCTCGTGTCTCTCTCTCTCTCTCTCTCTCTCTCTCTCTCTCTCTCTCTCTCTCTCACTCTCTGGATTTTTGTTCTTTTTCTTTTTTGCTGGATTTCTTCATTCTTTCTTTTTTTTTTTGCTCCGTCTTTCCTTTCCCTTATTTCATCTATGTTTAAAAGAAGTGTCTTTCTTATTCTGTTTTTTTTTTCTGCTAAGACAATACACAGGCAATTCTATCTATCTATCTATCTATCTATCTATCTATCTATCTATCTATCTATCTATCTATCTATCTATCTTTTTTCTTTCATTTTTTGCTGTCTTTTCTTTTCTTAATTTTATCTTGCGTCTTTCTCTCTCTCTCTGGATTTTTGTTCTTTTTCTTTTTTGCTCTGTCTTTTCTTTCTATCTTTTTCCTCTTCTTATTACTGTATTTTGTTTCTTTCAGTCTATCTCTAGTCATTCTTTTTCTGCTCTTTTTCTCTCTCTCTCTTTCTCTGGATTTCTTCATTCTTTCTTTTTTTTTGCTCCGTCTTTCCAGTGTCTTTTTTATTATGTTTTTTTTTTCTGCTAAGACAATACACATGCAATTCTATCTATCTATCTATCTATCTATCTATCTATCTATCTATCTATCTATCTATCTATCTATCTTTTTTCTTTCATTTTTTGCTGTCTTTTCTTTTCTTAATTTTATCTCGTGTCTTTCTCTCTCTCTCTGGATTTTTGTTCTTTTTCTTTTTTGCTCTGTCTTTTCTTTCTATCTATCAATCTTTTTCCTCTTCTTTTTACTGTATTTTGTTTCTTTCATTCTACCTCTAGTCTTTCTTTTTCTGCTCTCTTTCTCTCTCTCTCTCTTTCTCTGGATTTCTTCATTCTTTCTTTTTTTTGCTCTGTCTTTTCTTTCTCTTATTTCATCTATGTTTAAAAGAAGTGTCTTTCTTATTCTGACAATACACAGGCAATTCTATCTATCTATCTATCTTTGAATTTTTATTTTTTGCTCTATTTTTTTGTTTTTCTTTATTCGGTTCTTTCTTTTTATTTCTCTAAGTATTTCTATCTCTCTCTCTCTCTCTCATTTATTCTTTGAATTTTTATTTTTTGCTCTATTTTTTGTTTTTCTTTATTCAGTTCTTTCTTTTTATTTCTCTAAGTATTTCTCTCTCTCTCTCTCTCTCTCATTTATTCTTTGAATTTTTATTTTTTGCTCTATTTTTTTGTTTTTCCTTATTCTGTTCCTTCTTTTTTATTTCTCTAAGTTCTTATTTCTCTCTCTCTCTCTCGCTCTTTCTCTCTTTTGCTCACGCAGCAGTCAGACCTGAACGATGGAGTCAGAGGCCTAGAATCAGGTCAACCTGTGAATGGAGACGAGTGGTGAAAAAAGGGAAAGCCAGCGGTGCTGGGAAATGATTTAAGACGCTGTTAGGAAGCACTTGGCCTTATTTTGGGTTGATATTTGTCCATGTTTGGGTTGATTTTATTTTGGACTGCATTGTGAGCCAGTTTTCCTGACATAGATTATGCCTCGCCCCAGACTAAACAGGATTTCTGATGATCTGCTCTTTTAATGCTTTCATTTAAACTGTGGGCTTAATTTAAACGATATGTGTTCCTTAAGGCTCTGCAGATGCCATCGTTTTTTTTTTTTTATTGCGTCTGTATTGGAGATGTAGAGCGGTACAGTGTGGACAGTTTGAGGAGATGAAAGAAACTGTAAGAGTATTTAATCTTCAGCCTTTTTCTCTGTATACTTTATTATTATCTTCTTTTACCATGTTCTTTAATACTTAGAACACCACAGGAGAGAAAACCACCACAGAGCAGCTATTATAGTGTTATGATGGTGGGTCTTTATCATTCTTAGCACTGCAGTGATTAGCACTGATTAGCATGTTGGTGGTGTATGAGGTGTTAGTGTGTGTGTTGTGCTGGTACAGTGAGTGGATCAGACACAGCAGCAGTGCTGCTGGAGTTTTTAAACACCTCAGTGTCACTGCTGGACTGAGAACAGTCCACCAAACAAAAATATCCATCCAACATGGACTAGACCTTGTAGCAACAGATTCAGAACTTCTGTCTCTGTTTTTACAGTGTTTAAAAACTCCAGCAGCACTGCTGCATCTGATCTGATTATACTAATCAGTGCTAATCACTGCAGTGCTGATAATAATGACCCAACATCCAAATAATAATAAGTATTATAGCTGCTTTGCGGGGGGTTTCTCTCCTGTGGGGTTCTGAGTATTGAAGAATCAATTGAAAGGAGGATAATGATAAAGTATACAGAGGAACAGATACAGAACTACAGTCTGAAATCATAGAACTACAAACTGCTCCAAAGTAAGGTGGTTATAATGTTATGCTTGATCAAAATACAGCTCTGTAAAAAAAATAGAGGCCACTTAAAAATTATGAGTTTCTTTGATTTTACCAAATTAAAAACCTCTGGAATATAATCAAGAGGAAGATGGATGATCACAAGCCATCAAATCAAACTGAACTGCTTGAATTTTTGCACCAAGAGTGAGTAGCATAAAGTTACCCAAAAGCAGTGTGTAAGACTGGTGGAGGAGAGCATGCCAAGATGCATGAAAACTGTGGGGTTATTCCAGGAAAACCAGGGTTATTCCACCAAATATTGATTTCTGAACTTTTAAATCCCTTTTTTGCATTATTTGAGGTCTGAAAGCTCTGCATCTTTTTGTTATTCCAGCCATTTCCCATTTTCTGTAAATAAATGCTCTAAATGACAATATTTTTATTTGAAATGTGATAGAAATGTTGTCGGTAGTTTATAGAATAAAACAACAATGTTAATTTTACTCAAACATAAACCTATAAATAGCAAAACCAGAGAAACTGATTCAGAAACTGAAGTGGTCTCTTATTTTTTTTCCAGATCTGTATAATACTATACAACTAAACTGTTTGCTCAATGTCAAATACTGGCTGTTGTCTATGTTTATTTAAGACATTGATCTCATAGTTCCAGACAACTTTTGGTGTAAGGAGAAAAGGATGCACTTTACACATGCATTTCTGGACAAGCTGAGTAGCAACCAAATGTATACTGTACGAATGCAAAGCTAATTTCTTGAGGTAAAAATGATACACAATATTGCTTTAATGCTATTATAATTAGTTGATAATGAATCTGAAACACCTCATAACTCATTTTACTTTTCTTTTACAGTTGTTTTGTATTTATAACAATGTTAATTTTACTCAAAAATATAACTAGAAATAGCAAAATCAGAGAAACTCATTGACACACAGAAACTGAACTGGTCTCTTAATTTGTTTTCCAGAGCTGTATATTACTGTACATTGGTATATAGTTTTTAAGTAAGTTTTGCCATGGCTCAATAAACCAATGAACCGCCTCCATTTTTACCTCGAGTTTAGTTACAGCTTTATTTGCTCTATACTGCAGCTACAGTATAAAATACAAACAAGAGCTGAAGCCATTCTGCCCACTGCACACTCTGTGCCCGAGGCAGTGTTCTACTGTTATGTACCGTTATATTATACAACCGTACCTTTATTTTACTTCACCGTACCATCACACAGTGCTGTGGGAGTTCCACAGCTCACAGCTTTACAGGTGCAATAATCTTCTTCAGTGTGTGAAGTGTGAGAATTAAAGGAATATCAGTAAATTTAGAGCTGAGCTCTTCCTCCGTAACGTGACTGTAAAACTGTGTCGTTAAGGTCATCTACTGTACCGTACCGTCCTGAAGAACCAATACATAGTGTTCAGTCTAGCGTCTCACAGTGTTCCTTTGTTTTATAATGGATTTAGCTTCTTTGAAAGACAGTTGGCTCATTTTCCTGACAACAGAGGGCAGGTCAGGCCCCAGAGGCCACAGTCGTACAGAATTTCACTGGACTTAACCCTTTACTGCCAACGAGGACAACATGTCGTCCGTGGTTCTTCCAAGAAAACCATGCATTTATTTTAGTGGTGTCAATAGATTAAAAATGTAATCAGATTAATCACAACAATATTCTATGATTAACTGCAATTAATTACACTTGTTCTGAATGTAAGAAAAGTAAAATTCTAATTTTAAAAATGTAAAATGTCTTGTTGATTAAAAGACCAGTTTATACTTGTATGTTTAAGGGGAAATAAAGACGAAGTCCGGTGCTGTAATAAAGAAAGCGCGATAAATTAGATAGAGGAAACTTTTTTTTACTTATTACTTTATTGTAAACATCTCAGCCCTGAGTTGGGGTTGGACTTCCAGCCAGGTCCGCTCAGGCTCTGTTTTTTAATACTATTTTTATTTTATATAAAGCTATGGTGTGATAATCACAATATGGCAACATATGGTAACATATGGTAACAAATTAAACTGTTTTAAAAAAAAAATTAGATGTTAAAATCAGGCAGCTATGGAACTGCTCAGTGTTTTATGTGTTTTGCACTAAGGCTATATGCTTAAAATACATAAAAAATGTATTTAGAAAATATAATATTTTAGAATCTTAAACGTTGCTAATTATATTAGAGTAGACGAAAGTAATTGTAATTTTTGTTATTATTCTTGGTCTAATATTTGGTTTAAGGATTGTGCAGTGCGTATATTATTATTGTTGTTTACATATAGCACATAGGCTATATGTTTAAAATAAATCAATTTGTTTGTTCAGAAAGGGTTTTATATTCTTAGACATTGTTAATTATATTAGAGTAGACACGGAGATCAGTTCTAAATAAACATTTTTCTTAAATAATAGGTCTATGCTTCTTCAGTGTTGCACTGTTAATTAACAGCATTCTGAACAGATTTCTCTCATTCAAACAGCCCCAAAATTATTTTGAAAAAGCTCTGTTTTAACGCTTTACTTGCTAAAAAATAACTTTTTTAAATGACAGTTTATGGGCCGGTTCAGGCTAAATTTTGTGGGTCCAATCAAAGCTCCAGAAGGTGCGCAAGCAGGTCATTTACTGCAACAGATTTTTTGTTTTTGTTTACTGTTGATGTAAAGGTTGGGTTTGCTGTGCACATTGCTACATGTCAATGTGTGCATGTAGCCAAGAAAGGAATGGACATCTGATGGTTGACTGTTTGTCAGAATTTTAATCAGTCAGTGGTGCACCCGTGTTTTCTGCTGCCAAGATGGCAATACGCCATTTCCCATTTGCGTAGATATATTCGTAAACTCAAAGTCATGAAAATAGACTGTTGGCAAGGTGTAAGATAGCAATAAACGACACAATGCACCTTGCACAGGGTGTTAGATAGAGCCCTCATACTTCTTTACTTGTCTTCTTTAGTACTGTAATAGGATTATCTTCTCTAAAGTACAGCTGGTTCATTGTTCTGACCACAGAGGCCACGCCAGGCCAAAGTCACGAAGCACATTCAGCCAGATTCAGCTCGTCTTTCTGGACTTGGTCTCGGCTCCGCCCGCATCAGCTCGTTACTCCTCCGAGCTGCTGGTGCTCGCGTGTGATGGAGTAGAGAGCCGGGAATCTGGCTCCAGTTAACTCCAGTCCACGGCCGTCAGTCAGGAGCAGGAGAATGGTGCAGTGTGCAGATGTCTCCGAGTGATGGAGGACGAGAACAAAAGCTGGGCTTCAGAACCGGCCATCAAACCGGTTAACACACTGACACACATTCCCTTCCATCTGCTTTTTAACCCAAGCACTCAAACGCTTTCTATCTCACACACACACACACACTAAAACACACACTAAAACACACACACACACACGCTTGCAGTCATGCATGAATTATACATCACTGTTTGCAACAGTGCCTCAGGTGCGGTGCGCTCGTCTAAGAAATGCTGTGAAAGTATCTGTGTCACGGGCAACTTCAGGACGCCGTTCACCTGGATATGCTCACACACACACTCACACACACTTATACACACTTACACACGCTTATGCACACTTGCACACACACACACACACATGCAGCCGCAGTCTCAGCTGGGCAGCTACACAAGCCCTGCCGCCTCATTATGGACTCCTCAGTGTTCTCAGCATCTTCTGATCTCAAGAAATAGTGCTTTAAAGCAGCATTATGTGAGATTTGGTATTTCTTGCTCAAGAGACACCACTGAAGGACATGCTTTACACATGCCTTTGTTGACAAGCTGTTAGATCCAGAAGCAGTATAAGAAGTGAGAGAAGCATATGGACTTCCCATCACGTTTAAAAAAAAAAAAAACTTAAAAAAACAAGAACTTTAAAATTAAAATGTAAGAATCTCACATTGTGGGAATCTTTAACACTTTAATCCTTTTGAATTTAGATGACTTGCTTGTTTGTGGTGTTTTCTTTTCTGAATATTTGAAGACAATATGTTTTTTGTACATTGTTTTTATTATTTTGGACGTATGTTTTATCTTTCAAGATTTCCAATTAAGTTTTCTAAAAAAATGTAAGATTAAGTAACCCCTTAACAGACATTGGCTCATATACAGGTCACAAGTGTCAGTGAAATAAAACCCTTTTTTGCTGCAGTAAAAAAATAAAAAAATAAAATAAGGGCTACAGGATAGTTATAGAAGCTGCCTCTTTCTGCCAATTTCACATTAATAACAGGAAACAAGCCCACATTCTTACATTTGAAAATAGACATAAGAACTAGACAACCATATAGAAATTATTGGCTCAGACAACATACAATTTCTGATTCTAAATACAAATTGTATTTAGAAAAAATATTAATTTTAAAATGAAGTTCAGGAAATTGATAAAACTGATAAAATTAATAATAATAACAATAATAATAATAATAATAATAATAATAATAATAATAATAATAATAATAATAATAATAATACTTTATTTTTATATAGCGCTTTTCTAAAACCCAAAGACGCTTACAATTATTGGTACAAAGATACAGATATACAATACACAGACAATACAGGTACAACATTTACAGTGGAGCTCCAACTCAGCAGTACTATAGTATGTGAGATCAAACATAATGTTAAGCAGAAGAGAGACCATAAGCAAGAGAGAATAGATGAGTTTTAAGATTTGATTTAAATATGGGAAGAGTGGGAGATAGCTTAACTGCAGTTGGAAGAGAATTCCATAGTCGGGGAGCGATCCTGGAGAAAGCCCGATCACCGAAACTACGACGATTGGATGACGGGACATTTAGAAGCCCAGCAGTAGAGGATCTGAGAGAACGGGAAGGTTTGTAGGGATGAAGAAGGTCAGAGAGATAGGGAGGTGCCAGGTTATTTAAGGCTTTATAGGTAAGTAGGAGAATCTTAAAGTGAATCCGGTGTTTAACAGGAAGCCAGTGAAGATCTTGAAGAACAGGTGTGATGTGATCGTGAGTGCGAGTGTAGGTGAGCAACCGAGCAGCAGAGTTTTGAATCATTTGGAGTTTGTGGACAGAAGAAGAGGTAATGCCAGCCAATAGGGCGTTGCAGTAGCCTACCCTGCTGGAGATGAATGCGTGAATGAGGAGCTCAGCAGCTGATTGAGAGAGGGACCGTCTAATCTTAGCTATGTTACGCAGATGGAAGAAGGCTGTTTTTACGACAGTGCTTACATGTGCTGTGAATGAAAGAGTGGAGTCGAGGACAACACCCAAATTTCGAAATTTCGAAAAAACGTGTCCACTTTTAAAACCAGGCTAAGGACTCATTTTTACTCCTTGGCTTTTAACACAATTTAAAACTTTGTTCTTGTTTTATTTATTTACTTTTATTTATTTTTTACTTATTTTATTTCTGTTTTTATTATTTTATTTTATTTTATTTTACTTTTACTTTACTTGTTTCATAGATTTATATAAAACTATTTTTATTGATACTTATATTTTTATTTGTCTTATTGTTTCTAGTTTTTAGTTTTTATCCTATAATTTGCTATGTGCAGCACTTTGTTACGGCTGTTGTTGTTTTTAAAGTGCTCTATAAATAAAGTTGAGTTGAGCTGAGTTGAGTTGAGTTGAGTTGAGATGAAACCTTTTTATGTTATGCTTGAATAGGAATCCTCAAGACATAGACGTGTAATATCGGCCAGAAATTTGACAAAAATGCCTGAGAGTAAAGGGGTTAATATGACTTGGGCGACTCAGCAGTCCCACCAGAGATACATGGTGCAGTAGCAGTGTTTTGGCCCAGAGTGGAAATGAAATCCACACCTGTAAAAACAGATTGAGTATACGTGCATCATAACTCCTATTAGAGTCTTGATTTCTTTTACATTATGACTTTTCATTATTCACTTAATAAACACAAGTATTGGGATATCAGTGTATTCATTATTTCTTCCAAAATCAAAGCTATCAAATAGAGTTTGCTTCTGCCTGCTTCTGTTAGAGTAACTGTTTAAAAAATATAATGTCCGATGCGATTTTAGGGCACTCCTTCATAGATTTGATTGCCTTCAGCAACAAAAGCATTAATGAGGTAAGAATGTTGGATGATCTCCCCTCCACCTCACCCCCAACTCCACAGCTCATTTCAAAAGTACTGGATGGAGATCCATCATTCCATAGAACACAGTTCCAGCAGTTCCACTGCTCCGAAGCTCAATGATGGGGGCTTTGTACCCCTTCTGGACCAAGTATATGGGAGTACAAACCCACCAGACAGTTCTGTGAGAGCAGTGCAGAGAAATTTTTCAGATGAGCTTTAGATTCAGCCTTTTTAAAGCTGTTTGTCATGATTGTGTCATATGTTCCCAGACACTGGTCACCTCTGCTACCAGACTTCTCTTGTCTTTAGAGATATACAAAACCCCCCAAATTTTTGATTCTCATCCCTAAACAAGTGCAAGTGCATGGGTTCAAGCTTCCATCCAGCCAATATACTTACGAGTTTGTAATCATAGAAGCATACTTGAGACACCAAACATGTCTTACCTGATCACTTATGCTTGGTGTTTCCACTGAAATATTCCTAAAAAAAAACAATTAAAAAGGTCTAAAAATAACTAAAAAACTCAAATTAAAGTTAAACTACATCTCTGACCTCAGTATTTCTTAATTCAGATCGATAGTCCTGCCCAGTTTTTAGGTGTAACCTTCTGTCTGTAGGGAAATCTCATTTATAATCTAAACTGAGAAGGTTAATTTAGCGCTAGCCAGCGTATTACCAGTCTCTGAAGCTGAACAAACACCCGCTCAGAGTCAACCCCACTAATCTGTCTTCTCTCAGAGCGTTCATTACTGTTCATAGACTCCACTTCGTCCACAGCGAGAACGCAGCCGCAAGGTTAAAACAATCGCAAATCAGGAGGCTAACGCTACAATGCCCTGCGTACATTAAGACAGATTACCCCCACTATCCCTCCATTACGCCATCTTTAAAAGAGTCGTGCTTTAGCTATTTATGCACTTTCTGCCTCTCTCTCTCTCTCTATCTTTCTCTCTCTCTCTTATCGACAACGAAGCCACCGGGGTTAGAAAAGTGTGACGCCAGGCCCAAAGGCCTCTGAGTTAATGGCAGCTAATTCACCTCAAGCCTTTGGAATTCAGCCACGGCGTCCACATGAACGCACCATTAAACCCCCTTTCAACATTCTACCTGCCAGAATCAAACTGGGTGGAATTAAAGAGAATCAAAACAACTCGTCACCTTGATGATCATTACTCTTAACAATACAGCGCTGGATCAAGCTGCTGTTTCACAATAATACTTTCACTATTAAAAGACCGAGCCAATTAAAAGAGGCAGCAAAGACTGAAAAATACGGTACTCAAGCATGCAATATACGGAGGACAGATTTATAAGCTCTATTCATTCTGCTTTTATGATTCAGAGAAAGTAATCAAATATGTAAAATACACTGGGAAAAAGGATGAAAAAGCCTACGATTTACAAGCATAATTTTCTAGCAGCTTTTGTTTTTGTAAAATTAGAAAATTATAAATTTTCATTTCATTAAACAATGTATAATCATTGTCCTTCTGTTCATTTTAGAATGATTTTCCAGAGGGCGCCAAATGGTCCAGTGGTCTAAAGCGCTGCCACTATGAGCAGGAGGTCCCCATAGGTTCGAACCCCATCAAGCTGCCGGCGCTCAGAGGGAGCAAAATTGGCCCTGCTCCCTCTGGGTGGGTAGATGGCGCTCTCTCCCCACATCACTCCTAGGGTGATGCCCACAGCACATGGCGTCTGTGAGCTGATGTATCAGAACCGAGTCGCTGTGCTTTCCTCCGAGCGTTAGCGCTGTGATGCTACTTGGCAATGCTGCATCAGCAGCAGCTCGAAAAGAGGTGTGAGTTGTGAGTTGGACTTCACATGTATAGGAGGAGGCATGTGTTAGTCTTCACCCTCCTGGTGTGTTGGGGTATTACTAGTGAAAAGGGAGTCCAAATGAGTGGGTTGGGTAATTGGCCATGTAAATTGTGGAGAAAATGAGAAAAATTTGAAATAAAATTATCAAAAAAAGAATGATTTTCCAGGATGAATATTGTTATTTCTGAAAAATTATATGCCTTTCTCCCCTGCACTCAGCTCTGCCTGCGATCTCCAGTCTCCGGACTATGATTCCCAGAATGCACCTGATCACGGGACACTGCAGATGGCAAGTCTTTCACCAGAATATTGATTATACCCCGTATAACCCCAGTATAAGCATTTCCTGGTTTTACCACATATAAAGCGTTTTCCTGATTTTTGTCTCTTGTTTTTGATCTTGTGTTGTTTTTTACCGAATCTGATTTTGGCCTGCCCTTAGATATTGCCTTTTCGCATTTAACCTCTGTACTGTTAACCTATCATGGTACTTTTTGATCTCTCTGGCTGTTTTTTATTATGGTATTGACCCTACTTGCTTGACCATCCTCTATACTTTATTTAATTTAATACTTTATTTTTACATCTGCGCTTGTCTGTGCCCCTGTCTCACCATGACAAAATCAAAAGAATGATTTAACAATAAAACTGTATAACTTGAATCAATGAATGATCCAAATTTAAAAGCTGAACTTTTTAACAAAATTAACCATAAAAAAAATAGTAGTATTTGTAATTTGTAATTTTACACAAATTCACTGTTCGCACTCTCTGTTGCACCTTTGTAGACGGTGTAAGAAAAGAACAGAAAAGAAAAGAAAAAAGATCTCAAAAAGACGCAAAATGCTCGCCAAAGAAGCAAAGAGATCTGAAAACAAAACCACACGAAAAAGAAAAGATCTCAAAAAAAAGGAAAAAGAGAGGATTGATCTGTGCTTATTGGTTTATTTGAAGCTGAAAGCTGTCTTTTGTTTGCATTTCCTTTATTCTGTTTCCTGCATTTTTATTTTATTAAATTTTTTCCCGTCCATTTTTGAGTTTCCCTGGTGGAGCAACAGTTGCATAAGCACATCTCTTATTATATTATTGTTGTCACACCCTTGCTCTATTTCCCTGTGTTTCTCCATTTCCCAGTGTGTTCCCAGTGATTTTCTGTCATGTGTTTGTAATTTGTAGCTCCACCCCCTTGTTACCTGTCTCCCCAGGTGTGTGCTTCTGGTGTGTATAAAAAGTCCCTTTATGTCTGTGTTTATTCGTCGGTCTTCGCACCTTCCTCCGTTGTCTGTCTTTCCATATTTGCCTTTGTTATATTCACGGTTTCCTTGCGCTCTGTTTATCTCTTGTTTATTTCTAGTTCCTTTTTTATCTTGTTTATTTCCTTGTATATATACCTAGTCCTGTTTAGTTATTATCTGTCTAGCTTAGCTCTTTGTTGTTTTCCCTGTTTGTTTATTTTTACACATTTTTTAGTTAATTTTTTGTTTGTTTGTTTGTTTGTTATTTAATTATTAAAGTCTGTCTTACCCGCTTTTATGTCCACCCTATAGTACGTTATTTAATAATAATTAAATAATATTTACACATACATATATTCATTATATGTATTTTTATTATATAAATCTTCCTATCTGATCTACAATTGAATCCAACAACAACTCAAACCGAAACACAGACAAGGGCTAAGGTGTGGCAATTTATATTAATAAATGAAATGTAAAAGTTGAACAGATAAAATATGAAATATCTTTTTTTTTAAACTCTCTGCAAACAAATCTCAAAATCCAAAGTAAAGTAACTGAAAAAGCACAGTACTTATATTTTACCTTTATTTTACATTTTCCTTTTTTTACTGTATTCACTTTCTCTGATTTCTCTGATTCGTGGTTGTACTGTATGTGTAGAGATTGAATATGATATTGATGTTAGTGGTATTACCGCTACGCTAACCTGCTGAAACCTGCTGTATATAATACCCAGCTCATCCTCTTGGTTAAAGTGAACAATCAGTAAAGGCCGTCCGTCTCTCGCACAACAGGTTCAGTCTTCTGTCGGCCGCTACAATTTTCTCCACAATCCCGTTTAAAAACTCTTTCTGAAAGCGGCTTTGTATGCATTGGATATCATTTCAACAGCGGCTCCATTGTTCCTTTCTTCTTGTGCCACGCCGCCGCGGCGAACAATGAGGATGAAGTAACGCGAAGAAGACCAAGATCAATTACAGCGCGGCAGACAGCGGAGAATAAAAGAGACAGAAAGCCGCTTGGATGTAGGTCAAGGGAGAAGAAGGATGGGTACAGAAGAGAAAGCTGGCCGGAGGAGAAAAAAGGAAAGTGGCTATGGATCAGAAAGATGTCTGAGAACGAGGGAAGGAGGGAGGAGGTGCGCTGCCAATGAGAGAAAACGAGAAAAAAATGCATTTTTTTGTTATTTATGCAGTTTTTATTTATATATTTATATATTTATTTATCTGTTGAATGGAGATTGACAGGAAGCCTCTTGCTGGTGTCATAAGCCCGGCATCGAGGCAACGGCACGTCAACTCCCGTTAAGTGGGAGGAAGACGAGCGGCTGGGGGACGGTGAGGAGGAGGAGGAGACAGCAGCGACTCCACTCGGCTTCTGAGGAGCCACCCACCCCCCCTGCGGGAGTCTGGACAGGGACATGTCCACGATTCAATCTAGATTACAGCCGCTCCCCCCGGGCCTTTATAAAAATGGACTTTCTTTTGTAGCAGGAGACGTTAAGTCATCGCCGCTGACAGAACTGGAGATCACAGTCAAAACAAAGTGAAGAAAGTGGGCTCTCTCCTTTGCTCAGAGTTCCGCGGGTTTCGTCATGGCCGCGGTCGAGGCACCCGGGGGCCAATCTGAAAGAATACGTTACATCTCCAGCAAAAACTTTACATCATGTTTGAGAACGAGGGTTGGGTAATGTTTCTGAGAGGCCTTGCACCTGCACTCACCGGCCATTTTATCAGAAACTTTAACTGCGAGCCAGGATCGATAGAATTCTGAGAACGGTCCACCAACCAATTCACATGTGTTCAGCAATAAAAGTATTGTGATACTTTGTTTTGCAATACTGTGACAATTTTTCATATCGCAGTATCGATTTTTTATTTTAAGTTTATGTATTAAAATTGTTGGCAGACGGTGGTTCATTTTATAGCTCTGTAAAAAATAGAAACAAACTCTGGAATATAATCAAGAGGAAGATGGATGATCACAAGCCTGGAGTTGCATAAAGTCCAATCCAAAAGCAGTGTGTAAACCTGGTGGAGGAGAACATGCCAACTGTGATTAAAAACCAGGGTTATTCCTCCAAATATTGATTTCTGATTCTTTAGAAATATGAACTTGTTTTCTTTGCTTTATTTGAGGTCTGAAAGCTCTGCATCTTTTTTTGTTAATTGAGCCATTTCACATTTTGTGCAAAGAAATGCTATAAATTACAATATTTTTATTTTGAATTTGAAAAATATGAGAAATATTGTCTGTAGTTTATAGAATAAAACAACATTTTTAAATTTACTCAAATATATACCTATAAATCATTTTTTACATTTTTTTCCAGAGCTATATGTAACTTGCTTGTGTTTGTGTCATGATTGTCTTTTAATCAGATTTTATGAATATGTTATTTTAGTTTTACTATGAGAGATTATTTCAAAAATTGCATTTAAACAATTATATGTACATATATTGCGATATGCTAAATTGTATCGTATCACCAACCTCTTGCCAATGCACAGCCCTAGTCAGCAGTGGTCCTCTGAAGGTCCCTTTCTAGTTTTCTGAACGTTACAGTTAACATTCTTAGAACATTGAATCTGTCACCTTTTTTTTTGCATGTAAAATGTTTTAATTTACCATTTTAATAATACTGCTGCAACACCACTTACGTGTTAGTGTTTTTATTTGTAGTTTTGGGAATGTTGCTCTTTTAAGGAATTCATAACGGTATTCATTTTTCTGGGAATGTTATGTGAGAAAATCTAGTAAGTTGTGATGCAAACTTTTATGGTATTACACATTTTCAGAACGTTCTTGGCGCATTGTAGGCCCTATTTTACTGATATATATATATAGTGCACCGGTCTTTGGTCATATATTGATTTTTGGTGTATTTTAATTGTACCCAGATTGAGTTTTGATAGTCTGGACACCCAGAAAAAAACATTAAATATTTTTTTTTTATCATTTGTATGTGTTTTTTTAATGCTATTATAATCAAATTTGTGCAGGTGCATCTTGCTACGGCAGTCAGGCCAATCTGGATGCTCAAATCACACTTTAAAAAATCCATTGGCAAAAACTAGACAAAATATATGCAAATTAAGACAAATATATGTATATTAAGCAAAAAGAATCTGCAAATGGGGTAATCAAAAATGTTTTAGTAAGATTTCTTAAAAAAAGCAATGGCAAAGTCTTAAAATAAGTGAAGTAGCACCTAAATCAAGCAGAAAAGTCACTGTTTTTGGAGACAAGACTCTGCTTAGTTGTGCTTATTTTGAGTTCAAATGACTTAAAATAAGGTACAAATTCTAATTCTAAAGAATGATTAAGATAATTATCCCTGAAATAACCAAAATTATCTAACACGTACACAATGCTTAGTAAGACAAAAAGTCTTATCAGAGAAGAAAATAAGATTTATTGCCTTAAATTTAGAAAATTTCACTTGGTAAGATTTAGTTTTTTGCAGTGCAGACTTTTATCAAGTTTTTTTGTGTCACTTCAATCTCGTCAAACAATGACCTCATTAAATTCAGAGTGACAAAAGTGTGGGAGCCACAGAAGAAAGGCGAATTTAGTTACTGACACCGACCTCCATACCACAGAAACCCATGCAAATATGATTGTCATTTATAGACACGCAAATCTGATCCGAGCACAGTCATCCTTACAAATTTGATCTGAGAAAAAAAATCAAATTGAACCTGCAGCTTTGTGGTAAAATTGACAAACTTGTTTAAAACATGTCCAAGACTCCTCCACCACTCTACAGCACACATGCTCCTCCCACCTGCTACGCTGAAGGAAATTAAATCCTGAGAGCAGAGAATCACAACCCTGAGGCTTGTTCAATTAAACCATTCCATTTTAAGGGTGTAAAAAGTTACTGCTTTAGGGAGTTTCTGCTTCTGAGTTTTTGGTTGCTCTCAGTTTTACTTCCCCATCTCTTGGGAAGTTTTTGCTTTAGTGTTTTAGTTCCTCTCCTCTTTCCTTCCTCCTGCTTATCCACTATGCTATCTATCTATATGCAGCTAACAATATGAGGTGTACTCTATAGCTGGGTTTTAATGCATACGCTAATACAGTACTAGTCGACATTTTTGAAAAACCTCTTCTAATTCAATGCGTTTTTTTTCTTTATTGGGATTTCTGTGGCTTAAATTTGTAGATAAGAATTATAATAATTTGACTACACTGCAAAAAAATAAAAAATCTTAGCAAGCAAATTATGTCATTTTAAGGCAATAAATCTTACTTTTTTCTCTGATAAGAGTTTTTTACTTAATAAGCATTGTTTGTGTAAGATTGCTATACTAATTTTGGGAATAATAATCTAATTCAGTCTTATTTAGAATTTTCACCTCGTTTTAGGTCATTTAAACTTAAAATAAGCACAAAAAGTCACGAGTCAAGTTATTCTGATTTTTCTGTATAATTTTATCCCACAAAATAAGGAATTTTGGCTTGATTTAAGTCGTACTTTACTCAATTTGACTTTGACTTTGTGATTGGTTATTTTAAGAAATCTTCCTAAGAAAAATCTGCTCACCCCATTGGCAGATTGTGTCTCAATTTACATATATTTTGTCTAGTTTTGCCAACAGATTTTTTTTGGAGTGTGGTGACCTTTTGTGCTTATTTCTTAGTTCAAATGGCGTAAAATATGGTAGAAATTCTAAGTAAGACAAAATAAGATAATTATTCCTAAAATAAGTACACCAATCTTACACTTACACAATGCTTAGTGATACAAAAGATTCTTCTGAGAGAAAAAGCAAAAAAAAAAAAGATGTATTTCCTTGAAATTAGATAATTTGGGATATGGGATTCTGATATTGAAGAACAGGGTGATAGGAAGATAATTTGGAAGGCACAGTGGCTTAGTGGTTAGCAAGTTGGCTGCCCAGCACGGAGGTCTTGGGTTCAAGTCCCTATCTGTGTAAAGTTTCCATGTTCTCCCTGTGTCTGGATGGGTTTCCCCCGGGGACACATGTTTCCTCCCACAGTCCAAAAAACATGGAGATCAAATTGGAAACTCTAAAATTACCCACACCCATAAAATTACCATGCTCTTAATTGATCTAAATTGTTGTGTATGTGAGTGGAATGTATGTGTGACTTTGTGCTCAGATATGGATTGGCACTTTGTCCTGGGTTAAATGCTGTAGTGACTGGTGCAGTCCTCCAGATGAACAGTCATTTCCGGTTAAGAGTACGCTGTACGCAATTGGCTGCCTCTTCTCACTGGTGTATGGGTTATACTAGTGCTGAGTATGAATGGTTCTATGTGAAACCGTGATTGTACACTGAAAAACTATACTAAAAAGAATGTATTACATGCCGTACATGTGTTGAGACAGTGTAATATGTGAGTTTTGACAACAAAAAAAAAATCAGGAATTATAAAATATATTATGTATCATAAACTATTTGAGTAATATTGTATAAATTAAGTAATTGTAATTAGGTAATCTTGTATGCAGAAATTAAGTAAACGTAACTAAAAGAAAGGGTTGACTGAAGTTCAGTTTACTTATTTACTTTATGTAACATTTAAATCTTGAAACCGAGTTGAAGTTACTTAAATTGATCTGAAATTAAATTTACTAAAAAAAAAAACAAATGCAGAAAGTTGCGAAACTTTTTTAAAGTAAATTTTACACATCTTTTTTTCAGTGTACCGTTAAGCGTTCTTGGGTTTCTAGAAAGGCATATATAAGTGTGACTTCATAATAATAAAGTATGCCAAGAAACAAATACAGGACCACAGTCTGTAATTATAAAACTATAAACTGTAGGTTTTTTTTCCTGTTTGCTCGGTGGAGTCAACAAAAGGGTCAATTGTTACAGAAACAATTTTAACCCACCAATATATTTATAACCATGCTCTAACACACAGATAGAAAGAGATACAAAAACATATTAAGCAATGTGCTTAAAGGAGGTCTAGATGGAAATAATACACAAGAAACTCTCTTAGTTTCTTGGACGAACCTGGAGAACATCAATGTCTCTTGACCATGTCTGTTTCCAAAGCTGCCATACAAATAAAATTGAATTAAATTGAATTGGTTGCAGCTGAAAACTGAAAACAGATGGATGCCATCAGTTTCTTACAGAAAGCCCTAGACTTGTGCCAAATAGCTCTCTGTGAAGATCTTACCATGAAAGCATGGCTACAGCAGTGTCTCGGAGCGTCTGACAGCCGCTGAGATGTGTGTTTGAGATTGCTTCTTTTCATGTAACTTTTATTCGGCACACGGCAGAGGTGCTTCCCTCTGTCTGTGTGCCACCGGCCATTCGTGTAGCCCAATCCAATAAGGTCACGGCAGCACCTGCCCATATTTCAGGCAGATGAAAAGGCTGTCAGGAGGCACGGGCCGGGAGGAGCCTAACCGTCAGCAGCGCTATCGATTTTACCGCCGCGTCTGGAACCCTCGGTGCAGCGTCTCACCGCTCTGGAGCTAAAATGAATCTTATTTTATTATCTGCGCCATCTAACACCGCAAAGCTCTGCCAGGAGTCTGGCCACAAATTTCACTTTTATTGGTTGTGGAGTGTAATGGTCACACTGGTTATTGCAGATACACGTTTCTGAAATCAGACTTTACGGTCACTCATCTTGGTCACATGTGCGCATGGTACAGAAAGTTTTAGAAATGCATTTACTGATGATTACGGTTAAAAAAACACATTAACACTTAGAACCCTACAGATGGATTTTCCATCCAAAATCGCACCTTGTGTTCTCAGCTTAATTACTCAGGAATCCCTTCACACGTAAACATAATCCATATATGGTTAGAAAGGGCGGAGCTTACTCTTTCTAAAAATAGTGATCACATCCCAGTGCGGTAAAGCTAAATCTACAAGAAACCCATTGAGAAAAACTCCTAAAAAAGTGAGATCTCCTTCCCCAACCAATATTATTTACCTTTAGTGCTTCAAACATATTTATATGATGTTTCAAACCAAATAATATCAGTAAATATCAGACTCAAAAGTGCCCACAGAAAAAGTGTGAGACTACCTGCTTTACTCAAACTAAAGCTAGGTATGATGTGCGCACTACTTTATATAGTTTTCTAAAGTAATTTTACTTGCACATTTTTACCAAGTAGTTATTTTGCACTAAACTATTTTTTTTATTTATTTAGACTAAAAAGTTTACATTTTTGTACATAGTTAGTTTCTTTGTGTGTCCTGATATTAAAATACTGAAAGGCATAGGCTGCTCTGAGTGTCAGGTTTTTAGTATCTACATGTATCCCAGAGGTGTGATTATTGATTATCAAGAAAAATAAATCCGCCTGATGCTGTTTCTCCATGTATTTTATCAAAGTTATAATTAATAAGCCATGTATTGAACTCAAATCATCAATATTCTTATGCTTTCAACTCATAAACACTCTAGTTTAACCATTTTTGAAAAGATATCTTAGGTATGAATATATTTAAAGTCTATACATTCAAAAATAAGTAAAAAAAAAAAAAAAAAAAAAACAGGTGTTTGGTAAA
The DNA here is from genome assembly GCF_023375975.1 of Astyanax mexicanus. Classification (NCBI taxonomy): domain Eukaryota; kingdom Metazoa; phylum Chordata; class Actinopteri; order Characiformes; family Acestrorhamphidae; genus Astyanax; species Astyanax mexicanus. Next base: position 10,073,916 of record NC_064415.1, on the reverse strand, counting down.
GTTTTGACCAAAACATGATCAGCTCCAGGAAAGTCTGGCCAATTGTTTAAGGTCAGATATGATTTTTGATGTATTTTGATTTTGTTTGAGTCTCGACACCCAGAAAAAAAATGAGCTTTAAAAAAAAAACTTTTTTTAAGCATTTTGAGGTGGTTAGAAACACTATCACAATCAAATTGGTTGATTAGGTACCACTTTAAAATAAGACTACCTTTATAAAGGGTTAATAAATGGTTTACAATTAGTTTATTAATGGTTACTAATTAGGTTGTAAATGCCTTAAAAATCTTTAATAATCAGTTATGTGGCTGTGGTTTCACTATTTGGCAAACAGCAGGTCTACATACATTTGTGCGCATGTGTTATAACTGATTATTAATGATTTTTAAGGCATTTACAACCTAATTAGTAACCACTAATAAGCGAAACCATTTATAAACCCTTTATAAAGGTAGTCTTATTTTAAAGTGGTACCGTTGATTACAGTTATATAGCCACATTAATAAATGACTGTATGATATTTTTGGAACCACTTTATATAATACAAACATTTATAAAAGGTTTATAAATAGTTTATAAAGGAGTTTATTAATGGTAATTAATTAAGTTGAACATTAAAAACCATTAATAAGCAGATACAACACTTAAAACAACAATGAATAAAAAAAGGGCAACAGTGGTGATTCCACTTTTATTTCTACTGTTAAAACCTCAGATCTTTCTAGAAGCTGATGTTCCTTTGTATTTTCCATCAGACAACATTAACCATGTTATGATTATGATAGGATAAATAAGGAATCTGGGTAGTTATTTTTATGAATAAAGTTTTTAACACATACAGTGGTGAGCAAAAGTATTTGCCCCTTAAGATTTTTTTTGTTTTTCCATTTTTGCCATACTTACATTTTTTTAGATGATCAAACAAACTTTAATATTATAAAAATACAACCTGAGCAAATACAAAAAAAAAAACAATTTATGAGTGATGATTTTGTTTATTAAGGGGAAAAAACTATCCAAATGAATCTTGCCCTTAAATTATCTATCTATCTATCTATCTATCTATCTATCTATCTATCTATCTATCTATCTATCTATCTATCTATCTATCTATCTATCTATCTATCTATCTATCTATCTATCTATCTATCTATCTATCTATCTATCTATCTATCTATCTATCTATCTCTTTTGGAAAGTTTAACTAACCACAACCAGGCCTGAGGAGTACTTGGGTTCTGCAGCAGGACAATGACCCAAAACACACAAACAAGTCCACCTCTGAATGGATTTTAAAACATAAACTAAATGAAGCTTTAGGAGTGACCTTGTTAAAGTCTGATTGAGATGCTGTGGATGATCTTAAACAGGACGTTCATGCTCAAAAAATTAAAACAATTCTGTAAAGAAGATTGAGCCAAAATTCCTCCACAGAGATGTAAAAGACTTGTTGTTAGTTATCAGTAAAGCTTGATTGCAGTTGTTCATAATCCAGTTTCTGCTTACTTATGGGTTCTATGGCTTCCTTATTGTGAAGGCACAAAAAGGGAGCACTTAAGTGACTCTAGACCAAGGTGGAAATACAAAAGTATTTCCTAAGTTTTACCACTTAGGAGTTGAAATGCTTGACTTAAATGGTATAAATCTGTATAAATGAGCTTTTACCGCCAGCAGGTTTGATTTCAAAATGACTCAACACAAAAATGGCTGGAATGGGTCTGTACTGTGTAATTTCAACCCTATGAAGTTCAGTTAGATAAAAAAAAAGGCTTGACTCATGCTTGGAAGGCCTCTTTTTTTCTTTTTTTTTTTTTTTGATTGGTCAGCTGCAGAATGCAGTGCTTCTGGGGAATATTTTCCAACATCTTAACATTTGGCCAATCACTGTCATTTATAACTGAAGAAAACAGCATTTTTATTCAGTGTTTTTTTTTTTTTTTTGCAGTAGCTCTGGCTAAAGCTGCTGATTTCTGTCATTTCTCTAATCGCGTCTCTTCAACAGCATGGGTGTTTCCCTCATTCAGGCTTTCCCCTCGCGCTCGAGGAGCATAAGAGGAAATCAGCTCATCCATGGAGAGGGCTTTTTGAAACTGATGAGGCCAAATGGCAGCATTAAATGCTTTATTTTCTTTGCTTTGTTCTTCATGAAAATGAGCCGGCTGGAAATTCCCCTTTTATATCGGAACGCTGGGAGAGAATTCCAGAGTCGGCCCGGACTCCGACCTCAAAGCCGGGTCGGTATCAGCAGCAGCTAACCAGCCCTGTAATCTGCACTCCAGTGTGAAGAGATGAGTCCGCCCTGAGAATCCTGAAGAGTCCAGCAGACAGACAGTGACTGTAAAGGATCATTGCAGCTTTTGAACCACAGCAAACTGACTGGAAACACCACAAACACCATAAACTTCTCTTTTCCCAGCTGTAGACTACTTTCAGTTTTCAATAAATAGCTTATAATGTTCTTTGTAAGTAGAGTTCCTTGAACCTCTGGTAGAGTAACTTTACAAGAAGGTTTTCTGTGCATTTCATTACTCTGAAAGGCAAAATTCATTGGATACCAGTATATAAAGTGATTATAAAGAGTGACTGCAGGGGATGGCTTGGGAACACCCACCTCTGTATAAGTTGTGAGGTGTTCTCTTGTGTGTGAGCTTGGCCAACACTAGCCAGTATACTCATAGCAAGGCAATGTGAATTATAAAACATGGATGGGTCATTCCATCTCTGAATTTGTGTGGGCATCTGGGAATACGAAGTCTGAGATGATTGGCGCTTTATGACATGGAGCATTATCCTGCTGGAAGAAGCATCAGAAGATACAGGTACACTGCGATCATAAAGGGATGGACATGGTAAGCAACAATACTCAAGTAGGCTTTGCCATTGCTCAATGACACAATGCTCAATTGGTACTAATGGGCCCAAAGTGTGGCAGAAAAATACCCCCCACACCATCACCACCACCACCAGCCTGAACCATTGATACAGGGCAGGAAAGGATCCATGCTTTCATGTTGTTGATGCCAAATTCAGTTTTCTCAGGTTCTTAGCTGCAGGAGCTGCACCTGGTGTGGTCTTGGTCTTCTGCTGCTGTAGCTCATCATCCTCCTCAAGGTTGGACATCGTGTTGTGCTGATGTTCAGAGATGCTCTTCTGCAGACCTCGGTTGTAACGAGAGATTATTTGAGTTACTGTTGCTGTTCTATCAGCTGGAACCAGTCTGGTCGTTCTCCTCTGTCCTCTGGCATCAACAAGGCATTTGCTCCCATAGAACTGTATCAGCTTAATGGATATTTTCTCTTTTCAGATCGTTCTCTGTAAACTCTAGAGATGGTTGTGGGTGAAAATCCCAGTTGATCAGCAGTTTCTGAAATACTCAGTCCATCTGGCCCCAACAACCCAACAACCATGCCACGTTCAAAATCACTTAAATCACCTTTCTTCTCCCTCTGATGCTCTGATGGTTTGAACTGCAGCAGATCGTCTTGGCTGTGTCTTCATGCCTAAATTCATTGAGTTGCAGCCATGTGATTGGCTGAATCGAAATTTGTCTTAATGGGCAGTTGGACAGGTGTACCTAATTAAGTGGCCGGTGAGTGTATATCCATAACACGTACAGTATTTTTAACAATATAAGATATGTGTCATGCATTGATTTTATGTTTTATTTAAAGTTGCCATTTTAGACATTTTGAAGATTTTTTTTTTTTGTAATAGCAACAATGTGTATTACACATGCATATTATGCATATATGTTAAATATATACACATACGTATTTATTTTAAAATATATGCTCAATCCTATAAAAAACACGCTCTTTAAAAATCCTCTCTCAGAGCCGGGCCACTTCTACACCCTCAGAGAGTGAAATATGATGTTTATGATTTCATGCGTGAAAAACTTGTCAGCCCCCTCCCATGCCGTCCACCACCCGTCCCTCTCCTACGCCACTGCCTGTTATCTGTAAACATATATATCATATCATTCATAAACATATGATGTCACGCTGATAGCATGCCCCTCCCTGCGTGTCTCAGTGATGACGTCTCGGTCACGGTGGAGCGTTACTGACCGCAGGCTCTGAAGATGATCCAAAGTGACTCACAGTGTGTGAGAGAGGCTGGGTACGTCCTGAAGGGTCTTTGGACACTGCTGTACTACACCTGATCCAACTTCCTGTTCGTTTTTTGGGGATTTTTGTAAGGTCAGTTTATCAGCCAAAACATTAGAACCACTAGTGTCACCAGGAAAGATCTGACTCACTGATGCATAAACACCTTGGAAGATGTTCTGTGGCATCTGGAACCAAGTTAAAAAGGAGGACCCATTGAATTTGAAGACTTCTTTGTAAAAAACAATAAAAAAAAAAATAAAAACACTTTTATAAGGGTTAAGTGCTGTATATAAAGAGATCACTGGGTTATGATACTGTTGTAGCAGGCAGAGCCTTTCAAAGACACAATTATACAGGATGTCTCAAAAATAATATGACATAATTACATTTTGTATATACTAAAAAAGAATCTGTTTTTAGTTACTTGCTTTTTTCTACAGAAAACACTGAAGCTCAGCTCACTGGGATCACTGAACCAATTTAAACTTTAAGTTTCTAATCACCATCATTTAGCTGAATTTATCCTGTCTCTCATTATTTTCATTTTGATTGTTCTTTTTATTTATTTATTTATTTATTTATGTGTTTATTTAGATTCTTATGATCTTAGTTAATTATATTTTGTTTTATATTTTACAAATTCTTTACTTATGTGTTATTTTTTTTTATGATAAGTTTTGTTCTATAAACTACTATATTCCACAAACTTTTCTCAGATTTTTTTTTTTTTTTCTGCAACAAGCTGTTGTGGTAAACGCATTATGTACAGGAACACCGAGTGGACTCCAAGACTAAGACTATAAGAAAGTTTATAGTAGACAAAATATACAATAAATACAATGTATTTTAAGTGAAAATGTGTCTCTCCTATATGAAAATGTGACTCTCCTATATTTAGAAGCAATTTTGTAGTACTTAAACCACTTTAAATTACTCCTATATACCTATATACTCCTAAAAACCTATATACATTAAGTTTTATTCTATAAACTACGGACAACATTTCTCCCAAATTCCAAATAAAAATATTTTCATTTAGAGCATTTATTTGCAGAAAATGAGAAATGGCTGAAATAACAAAAAAAATATGCAGAGCTTTCAGACCTCAAATAATGCAAAGAAAACAAGTTCATTTTTATAAAGTTTAAAGAGTTTTAAAATCAATATTTGGTGGAATAACCGTGTTTTTTAATTACAGTTTTCATGCACCTTGGCATTTTCTCCTCCACCAGTCTTACACACTGCTTTTGGATAACTTTATGCCTTTATGGCTTGAGAAACTCAAATTTTGATTTATTTTATTTATTTTTATATTTTTCTTATTATCTAATGTTTTCATTGTAAATGAGGATCACCCTCAATGTATTCCCGAGTGAAAATAAAGTTTGAGTGATTGATTAATTGATTGATTCATTGATTAAATTATTGATTGATTTTTTGATAATATAAAATGACAGTGATACAATGTTAGACCAAAGCAGAGGGAAAAGCGGGGAAATTCCTACACTAAAAAATCTTAATTTAACTTTTAAATTTAACTTAATTTAATCACTGACAACAGCCAAAAGTGGAAACTTGCTCATACAGTTGTTAAAATTAAGGTCAAACAAGTTTAACCTTATATATACAATTTTCCTGATCTGAAAGTGGTGCTTAGTTGAAGTATTATATTATATTATCCTGTTCTGCTGACTTTCTGTCAGATTATCCAGCAGCTCTTAAACCATGTTACTGTAACCAATCAGATACCAAAAAAATGTTGAGGGTGTTTTCATGTTCTGTCTGTTCCTTGTTTGACTTGACTGGTTGCCAGGTTGAGCTCAAATCGTGCATCCAACCATCATGTTGTATTACATGTAGTATTAAACATGCTTTTTCCATTACTCAGTTGTCTTTCTTATACAGAAACTATGTCAACACACTCTTTAATTGTGATTTTAAAAAGCTGTGTTCCTCTTCCCTTTTTAGAATATGTCTAAATGACAACATCAACTATCCTGCAAATATTCCACAAACGTTTCCACAAAGATTTTCTGCCTATTGGATTGACAGGATTTTTTTTTTCAGCAACATGCTGTTAACCTGTGGTAAATCTGTTCATGTACAGGAACACAGAAGAAGAGTGGACTCTAAGACTAAGACTATAAGAAAGTTTTTAGTAGAAAAAGAAACAATAAATACAATGTACTTTAAGAAAGTTGAAAAGTGTCAGTTTCTATTATTTCAGTTATATGAAGGCTCTCTTATATTTCGAAGCAATTATGATGTAGTTCAACCACTAAAGTATTCAAAACTTAATAGACATTATAGTATATATGCATAAATGACTTTGGACTCGATATAACACTGTGGACCAACACCAGCAGATTTTACAGAATTTTCTCATGATCAGTGATGGTTTAGAGAGTCATGTCTGCTGGTGTTGATCCACTGTGTTTTATTATCAAGTCTAAAGTCAGTGCAGTTTTGTTTTCCCACAAAATCTTACAGCACTTCATGCTTCCCTCTGCTACTGACAACTTTTATGTAGATGTGGATTTCATTTTTCAGCAGGACTTGGCACACTGCCCACAAACTGCCAAAAGTACTGATTGGTCTTAAATAATATTAAAATTTTCTGAGACACTGATTGTTGTTTTTTTTTAATTGGCTGTAAACCATAGTAATCACCAACAATAAAATAAATAAACGCTTAAAATATATCACACTCTGTGTGTAATACATCTTTATAACACAATATATGAGTTTAACATGTTCAACTGAATTACTAAAATAAAGTTACTTTTTAATGGTGTTCTATCTATTCAGGTTTCTGTTTTGTAACTTTTCATTTTCCGTTTATGAGAGCAGATTTTTTTCACTTTGTTGGAGCAACATCAGCCGCAGTACGCCGCAAATTCTCAACAAACTTTTCTCAGATTTTCTGCCAGTTGGGTTGACGTGTTTTTTTTTTTTCTCTCTCTTTCTTTCGCTACAAGCTGCAAATTGCATGACAGCTGGCACACACAGAGTGTAAACCCATCATTTATATGTGAGGAGGAACGTCACACAGGAGCAGAAGCTGAGGAGTGGAAGAGTGGGCTCTAAGACTGCGGCTTTTTTTTTTCTTTTTTAGAAGGTTTATTGTAATGGTTTGGAAGCAGCGAGGTGGAGCGAGACGCGTTCGCTTAATGATACGCTCTCATCTTTAAGGGGAGCATCCCCCGCGTCGTCGGCAGGCAGGAAGTGGGTGTCGGTAGGTAAGGAGAAGAGGCGAGCACCTGTCGTGTAGAACAATGCTCTGGATGTAGACTGTTATTGTAAATAATAAGCCGTGTACGGTGACGCTCTGATGACGGCTCTATTAAGTCGCGTTCAATCACAGCCGGAGCCGTATTGACACTTGAAGAACGGAGCTCAAAGTTAACGCAGGGGAACGTGGGCTCGTTACGAGGGGAAGGCATGTTTCCTTTGGTGTCAATCTGTCACCAGCGGATGCTGATAAAGGTCCTGGTGAAAGTGTGTTTGAAAAGCTTTGAGCGTTCCAGTGTAACACTGGGAGCTGTTCCCTCGCACGCTCGCTCTGACAGCCCAGTGGGGGCCGTTGGGGGGCCGGTGGGGGGGAGCGATGTTGGCGTAATCGTGACACGCCGGATCTCTCCGGCTATAATGAATGCGATCGCTCCCAGATAAGGCACTTCCCTGATTGCCGCGGGGAAATTAAATTAGAGCGGCGGAGTCGCTGGATGATGGCACAATATCGCTCTTTTCACCGGCCTATCATTTCACTGAGCCCAACTTGAAAGCTCCCCTCTTTTCATCTGTCTAACAAGCAGACACTCAGTTACAATTAATTAAACACCAAGATACGGGACCTTACAACTGCAGGATGACAACAAGCAGCCTGTCCTGATAATACAGGACAGAATAAACAACCAACACAGGACTGTAAATAACTTAAAATGGAAAAAGTGTCTGTTTCTATTCATTTTAGTCTTTTGAAGACCCTTAATTACAATTACTGTCCAATATTTGGTAACACTTTACCTGGATGGTCCATTTTATGGCCTTGTTGATGCTCAACTGACACTCAACTAACACTGAATTGAATGTCCATTAAATTAAACTTAACCCTATGTTGAATGTAAATGATTCAAAATAGAACCTAACCCTACACCTAACCCTAACCTTAACCCTTAATCAACCATAAAATCAAACCCTTCACCTAACCCTAACCTTAACCCTTAATCAACCATAAAATCAACCCCTACACCTAACCTTAACCTTAACCCTTAATCAACCATAAAATCTAACCCTAACCTTAACCCTTAATCAACCATAAAATCTAACCCTACACCTAACCCTAACCTTAACCCTTAATCAACCATAAAATCTAACCCTACACCTAACCCTAACCTTAACCCTAAATCAACCATAAAATCAACCCTACACCTAACCCTAACCTTAACCCTTAATCAAACCCTAAAATCTAACCCTACACCTAACCCTAACCTTAACCCTTAATCAACCATAAAATCAACCCTACACCTAACCCTAACCTTAACCCTTAATCTAACCCTACACCTAACCCTAACCTTAACCCTTAATCAACCATAAAATCAAACCCTACACCTAACCTTAACCTTAACCCTTAATCAACCATAAAATCAAACCCTACACCTAACCCTAACCTTAACCCTTAATCAACCATAAAATCAAACCCTACACCTAATCCTAACCTTAACCCTTAATCAAACCCTACAATCGAACCCTACACCTAACCCTAACCTTAACCCTTAATCAACCATAAAATCAACCCTACACCTAACACTAACCTTAACCCTTAATCAACCCTAAAATCTAACCCTACACCTAATCCTAACCTTAACCCTTAATCAACCATAAAATCTAACCCTACACCTAACCCCAACCTAAATTTAAAATCTAACTCTAAACCCAATCCTGAAATATTAAGATAAGCGTTTGGGTTAGAGTTGAATGTAGGGTTATATTTAATAGAGAATCATTTACTTTCACCTTTTAGTTCATTTGCATTTAATAGACATGTAGTTAAATGTTAGTTGAATGTCAGTTGAGCATCAAAGAGGCCATCAAATGGACCATCCAAGTAAAGTGTGACCCAATATTTAATACTCATAATTCAAAAACTAATATACTAAGTGCATCTCAAAAAATATCATTGAATATTATAGAAAAAGTTTCACATATAGTGATCTATTTTAAGCGTTTATTTATTTTATTGTTGATGTTTATGGTTTACAGCCAATAAAAACCCAAAAATTATTGTCTTAAAAAATTATATTATAATATGAGAACAATTGTACTTTTGTACTTTTGCCAGTGTGGGCAGTGTGCCAAGTCCTGCTGGAAAATGAAATCTGCATCTCCATAAAAGTTGTCAGTAGCAGAGGGAAGAAGCATGAAGTGCTGTAAGATTTTGTGGGAAAACAAAACTACACTGACTTTAGACTTGATAATAAAACACAGTGGATCAACACCAGCAGATGACATGTCTCTCCAAACCATCACTGATCCATCAGTAAATTTTACATTTTAATTTGGATTAAATATTATATTCAGTGTTTTTTTTTATTATTTTCTTCAAAGTAGCACCTCTTGCTTATATGACTGCTTTACACATCTCTGCTGGATTTTCTCAGTCAGCTTTATGAGGTAGAGTCACCTGGAATTCAGGCTTTCAGTTAACAGCTGTGCTGAACTCATCAAGAGTTAATTACTTGAATTTCTTGTCTCTTAATAAAGTGTTTGAGAGCATCAGTTAAAGTAAAGTAGTGAAGAGGTAGAGTTACAGGTATACAGTGAATAGTGAATATTTGAGTAATGTTCTAATCCAGATTATGGCAAGAAAAACTACATAAAAAAGAAATGAAGGTCAGTCAATTTGGAAAATATCAAGAACTTTAAAAGTATCCTCAAGTGCAGTCGCAATGACACACCCTAAATCCAGCTGTGTGCAATTGATGTCTCGCTTATACAATGCTTAAATAGGTTCCAGTTTTAAAAAGTAAAGTTTTAAGTGGTATAAATGAATGAAACTCCATCAACTAATCTACAACTAAAGGGGGGAGAACTCTGAGAACTTTTTTCCTGCTTATTTTAGGAAAAACGACTTTAATCAGCATCACTAAGAATTTTTAGCTTATTCTCAGTCATTTAAACTCAAAATAAGCACAAAAAGTCAGCAGTCAAGTTATTCTGGGTGTTCAAATTGAAGATATAAAATCAGGGATTTTAAGTTTTTTTAAGAATTTGTGATTTCTAATTTTAAGAAATCTTAGCTTACCCCACTGCCCTAACATGCTGTAAACATATATATTTCAATTCACATATATATATATATATATATATATATATATATATATATATATATATATATATATATATATATATATATATGTGAATTGAAATATATATGTATATATATATATATATTTACAAACTAATCATTCAAAAGAACATACTGTTTCTCTTTTAATTGAGTCCTGTGGCATTTTCTTGATATAAATATGCACATATCTAATTATGTAATTTAAAGGTGGAAAGTTTGCTATAGAAAGATGATATTTAATGAGTTTCTATAACTGTACAGATGGTGCTTTTTTCACAGCATTTTTCTCAGCAAGCCGTAGATTATGATAATCATATTCCGTCACACCCTGGAGAATTCATTCACTAGTCATTTCTGTCATTTTACACACAAGTTCTACTGATGTAGAAACATCGACACCCTTTTACACCAGAAGACAAATTAAAATGTTTAACTAAAACGACTGCGAAGCCTTTCAGCGCCGCTGTTCTGTGACTTCACCCCGTTACAGAAGTGAGAATTGATCTCTTTATAGTTAATTGAGCTCGCCCTTCTGCACCGAACAACGCGCCGCGTTCGGAAACAGCGCCGGCTACTTTATATAAAGAACAATGGAGCTCGCGGTCTGTGGCCGTGGAATATTAATGGCTTTTACATGTGGTATCATTACTCACGGCGTTAATCATACTACCGCAAAGCCTGCTTTTCATCTCAGGCCTCTGATCTCAGGCATGTCATCACTGGAACGGGGAAGCATTATTTGGTTTCAGTGAATTATTAATTGCAGCTGTTTTTCAGGGGGATTAAAGCAAATATAGTGCAGCAAACCCAGCATGATCCCTGTGAAACACGCACTGTCCAAAAGCAACAGAGCAAGATCCCAACAAATCACCAAAAAAGAGTTTAGACAAACGTGATTAATTGCAGTCTGCACTGATGACAGTCTGGATCTGTATCTCATTTAGTGGTCAGTTTGTTAATAAAACATTAAACCACTTTATGTTCGGTGGAACATTGAAGTTATGGTGGAGTTACAGATGTTTTTTTTTTGTATGGTACTTGCAGAGTTTAGTGATCGGTTTCCTGGATTAAATTAAGACTAATCTAGAACTATGATGATCATTACCTACAACATCATGATACTCTATTAAATGAAAATTTCAGTCACAGACTTTGGTTATTATTATTTTTTTTAGTTCTCCCTTTGCAATTGTGTTTAAAGTGTAAATATGTGTGGGCACTGAGTGTAAAGCTATAAAGCTAGTACTATAATCGGGAGACCTCTAGTTCAAATCCTGGTCATTCAGCTTGCCATCAGCTGCCGGAGCCCTGAGAGAGCACGATCGTCCTTGTTCTCTCTGGATGGCTGGATGGTGCTCGTAGATCTTTTCCCTCATCACTCCTAGAGTGATGTGGATCAGAAACTAAAATAGGTTCCAGTTTTAAAAAGTAAAGTTTTAAGTGGTATACGTGAATGTAACTCCATCAACTAAACAACTAATGGCAATTAGGGAAGACGAGAGGGGGGAGAACTCTTTGTAATTTCCTTAAAATAAGCACAAAAAGTCAGCAGTCAAGTTATTATGGGTGTTTAAATTGAAGATATAAAACAGGGATTTTACTTAAAGTCTTACTTTAAAAAAAAGAGATTTGAAAAATTTGTGATTTCTAATTTTAAGAAATCTTAGCTTACCCCACTGCCTTAACATGCTGTAAACATATATATATATATATATTTAAATTTACATATATTTTGTCTAGTTTTTGCAGAGGAGAGAGCACAATTAGCCTTACTTGCTCATAGATCTTTCCCCTCATCACTCCTAGGGTGATGTTGATCAGCACAAAGCTGCATCTGTGAGCTGATGTATTAGAACCGAGTAAAAACATATATATTTCAATTCACATATATTTTGTCTAGTTTTTGCAGATGAGAGAGCACAATTGGCCTTGTTCTCTCTGGGCGGGTAGATGGTGCTCATAGATCTTTCCCCTCATCACTCCTAGGGTGATGTTGATCAGCACAAGGCTGCATCTGTGAGCTGATGTATCAGAACCAAGTAAATTAAAATAAATTATTAATTTATTTTAATGTTATTTTATTCTTTATTCTGTTTTTTTGTTGAGTTAAAATACTTTGATGATTGACTGTTGTCTAGGTTCATTTAAGTCAGTGAAGCTCCTGTGTTCCAGACCACCACACCCATCAGCGTAGGTTTATTCTTAACAGGCTTCTTATTTTAACAGGCATGGACACAAGGAGTGAAAATAGACTTTGACTTTGGTCATATCCACCAAGACAAATGTGTAACTCATTACTGAAGATGACGCATTACCTGGTACGGCTACCCACTATGTTTCACCCCAGTTTTTTTTACAGGAAGGTTATGTTAGATCGATTTTAATAGTTTAAATTTAAATTGTATGTAGTATTTGCAGTGTGCAAGCACACTTTGCCTTGTAATAAAATGCATTTTTTAATTTGTTTCACACATATTTATGAGCTCAACATCAAATATTTTACTGTGTATGTCTGTTATGAGATTATATAGCTCTAAAGAGACAACTTGAGTTCATATATAAGGTGAAGAATTTAGTCGGAAAGTCAACAAGCCTACAAAATACACAATCCAAGCATTTACTATTGATGCTTGACTTTTGGTCTCAACGGTTCTCAGGTTCTCGATGCAGTCTAGTATAGATCTTATGCTTTGAAAACTGTTATCTTTTCCTGAGTCTCATTTATCATTTATCATTTATCATCATGATCATCATCATCAAGAAGAAATATTTGTGAGCTTTTCAGTTCTTCTGTTTACTGTGTACCTTTGCCCTGATATGACCCACAACTACATTCCTCAAACTACCATCCCTGCCCTCTTCTATTGACCATCTGAGCATCTGTCTCGAGAATTGACCCGCCTCCTCAATACGCTTGTTTCTTTTAATGATATAACTTGTAGGGTTTCTTTCCAGGAGAAGGGTAATCGCGGTGGGATTTCACAGACATGCTCTGAAAATATGATGACCTTCAAAAGCTCGGCCTGTCGTTACTGTCTCGCTGAAGAACTTTCCTTTTACCAAAGAAGCTTCCCTTCAGAAGCAGGATCAGACACGATCTTTCGCCCGAGCGTGCTGACGGAACTTAACTACCTCCGTTACATCTGAGTTACGGCTAAAATAGAGACCAATCAGCTCCTTTTGCCGCTTTATAGTGCAAATGATGTCATATTCGGCAGATAGCACATTCCTGCTGAAATATGTAGACGCACCTCAAAGCATTCATTATTCACAAGCAGACAAGAACGAAAAAAAAGATGATATATATATAAAAAAAGTATCTGACGGGTTTGATCCTACTTTAAGTCATCAGCAGGAAGTGTAGGAAAAATGTGCCAATTTGGGGAAAGTTTCTGTGGGTGATTTAGGTTCATTTGCAGTCAGTGAACTGTATTAGTCCCTGAGGGAAAAAACAGCATGTGGTCATAATTACTGTATTAAGGGTCACATTAGTACAGAAACAAAAAAAAGAGAGAACTAGGATTAAGAAAGGGCTTGGTTGTGAAGTTTTGGGTCTACCAGGGTTCATCAGGTCTTTACCAGTGCTTTACGAAGGCAATAATTTAAAATAACCTTAATTTTTCGATCTAGAATAGAATTGTGGTTAAATGAATCAGTATTCTATATGTTTCTGGAAGAAATTAACACTGTGAGCTCCAGATCAAAGACTATAAGTACCATTCAGACTGTTATCAGTCCAAATTCCAAAATCCAGAGACTGTTATGGTATGTGGGTTTGTCTGTTCACTTCTGTGACCTAGCAATAATGGAAACATACATTTTGCTTTTAAGACCCTGGGCCCTGTTTTAGCAATCTATAGTGCATCGATATATTGCGCAATCACACAGCTTGATTCAGGGTGTGCTGGTGTTTGTTTGATATCGTGAGGGAGCAAAAAATATGACTTGCCTGGTTTTGAGCGTAACATGAAATAAACCAATTAGTGTCTCACTTGTCATTCCCTTTAAGAGGCAGGTGAGCTCTGACTTTGGTGCGTTTATATATATATATATATATATATATATATATATATACATACAGCACTTTTGTACGCCAGTAGCTCATTTAAGTGAACAGCAACATTATTTTATTCTTTATTCTATATAATAAAAGGAGATGTACACACGCATCACTGTATGGCTAAGATAGGATTGGGTGGCTGACTTTTGACTGTTGTCAGGGTTTTAATCAGTCAGTGGTGCACCTGTATTTCCTGCCACCAAGATACGTAGGATAATGAAGTTAGATAATTAAGTATTTGTACTTCATTAGTTTATACCTCCCATTGGTGTCAGAACAGTCATTCGTGGTCTTCAAATGTCGACTAAACATGAACTCTTTTCTCCAAGGTGTTTAAAGTCTAAACATTATTGAAGTTTGGTGTATCTTTCTGATTCTAGTCTCTGCAAACTAGCTATGGATATTTTCAAAGTACACAACAAAGCACTTTTGTCAATTAGCTTCCATGAGACATGGTACTAGATGAACCCACTTATCAACTAATGCTAATCATACACTAGACAACTTCGAAAAGACTCTGAAAAGACTTTTAATAGACTAAAGTCTGACACCCTCTCACATCTAAAGACAAGTCACAGACTTTTTACTCACATTGTCACGGGTGACCCAGGCAGGGAGACGAGGAGACGGACGCAAGTGCAGGTAAGACGAAATAAATAATTTATTAAATAAATAACAAAGAAACAAGGAACAAGTAACACGAAACAAACATACACAAATAACCAATAACCAAAACAAATCAGAGAACATAAACTAAACCAACTAGAGATAAAGATAATAAATAAACAAGGAATATAAATACAAGGGAGGAAACTAGAAATAAACAAGGAAATAAACTATAAACAAGAAAACAAGAAATAAACGAGAAACGAGGACTAAGTCTTTAGGAGACAAGGAAACACTGAGAGTAGCTTATTAAACACAGAGAGAGACGAACAACAGGGGAAGGTGCAAAGACCGACGAAGGACAAGTGACAGAGGAGGGCTATTTATAGTAACATGAAACACACTAGAAGTGGAAACACCTGGGGAAGGGGCGGAGCTACAAATGAGACACATGGTGGAAAACTACTGAGACGGGGGACACAGTGGAGCAGGGGTCACGTGGGAACAAAACACAGGCAGGAGAACAGACAAAACAGGGCGAGGACGTGACACACATACTTTTTACTCAAAGAATAGTCACAAGCTAAGATTTTGCAGGGTCACTATTTGCAAGACTGCAACTAAATTCTTTCCAAGACTGAATTGTAATTGTTTATAAGTGTTATAAATGTGAAGACACATCAAAGATGTTTGTACACTCCAGGAGAACCGTGGTTTCTGAGCCATCGCCGGAGTCTCATCATGTCCAGTTCCGCAAACGTTCCCATGCTTGCCTTGCAGCTTTCCATAGCTCTCCTATTAGTTGTTGACATTGTTCACGTGACTATTTGCATTAGCCAAGTCTCAAGACTTACGATAGTATAAAAGATTTACTTAAACCTTCAACCCTAACCACCTTGCACTGAATCATCGAGATGACTTGACAGCAACTCAACTCAAGCAAGACTCTCTCGTTTTTTTCCCCACACTGGGAATATATCTGCGACACTGAAATAGATTGAAAAACATTTGGTGTAAGGTGGACATAAAATAAACTCAATCATAAAACATGAGCATTCCCAAACTTTTGCTAGGCATTGTAGAAAGACAGAGAGTGACTGAAACCAAATAAAGACGAACATCTGCTCACAAAAGCCCAAATGCCAGCTTTGCAAATGAGGTTAATGGATTGTGGAAGGTGTCCGGTCACGTAGAACAAATGGCAAATAGCTGAGCATACGGTTCATACGGCCTTCAGACCGAAAAACCTAATCAAAACATGACATTTCAAGCAGAGCTTCAACATTTACCCATCCTGCTCCTCTCAGATAGTACAATAAATATTACACTTTATTACGGTCAAATGTTACAGAATACAAAATATATATATATAGCTGCAGTGGACTGTGAGATTATGTTCACTATGAGCTTCATTGTTTTTCCATTGTGAAAACAACTCAGATAGGTTCATTAGGATCATTGATGAACAGCATTCAGATCACTGACCTATCGACCCGTGTAAAGAACCGCTGCTAGACTAAACTCGAATATGAAGCCCTCGAAAACCTCAGGAAACACTAATAACTGCAGAGTGTTAAACACAACACTGAATACTTAATCTTTAGGTTGTTCCAGCGTGATAGTTCATTCAAATTCAGCTGAATTTCGAGAGGTTATGAAATGCATTGGTTTTTAATGTTGATGTTTTTATATTCTGTTATTCAAGTTCAAGTTCAAAAGGCTCTCATGGATGTTGCAGCCATACATACTCTGAAAAATACAACTCACAAGTGTTACATCGGGTTATTTGAGTAAGGCCACGAAAAAACATTCAATGCGCAATCAAAAAAAAACAAACATTTAAATTGGCACAAAAACTTTTAAATCATCATAATAAAGTTTCTTGAAGCCCATCAAAATGTTCTTTATTCTCTTACATCTTACATGTATATTAAAAAACATGCATTTCTATGCAACTAAAACCATTTGGATCACCTTTATTTTTAAGGTCCCGTCAACACATACAGTATCCATATATTTTTGAAAAAAAATGCTGTTTTGTCTCTTTTTTGGGCTTTCATTAACAGCAAAATGCAATTCGTGGTCACGAAAAATAGAGCTTTTATGAAACACAAAATACTCTCCAAGCTGGAAATTTGTGAAAGCTTTGTGAAAACTGAGCTTTATGAAAACACTGACATTACAGTGCATGCATGTTTCTGGCTTAATCTCGAATATCTCTTTACTCCCTCTATGGTGAACTAGATCTGGAATTAATTTTTCTACGTATGAATAAATGTAAATACTGTTCTGTGAGAAATACTGAATGTAATGCTCTGTTAAGAACAATAATCTTTAATTTTATGAATTGTACAATCCTTCTTTGTGGTGTGTTGATGTCTCTCTTTATGAACTCTTTCATTCCTATTATTTTACAAAAAAGATCACAATATTTACAAAAAAAAAATCTCACTATTGATAAAAGTTTTAAAAAATCACACTATTTATGTGAATGTGTCCAAAATTTCCCGCTCCACTCTTTCAGAAAGTTTACTTTAAATAAACATCAGCGAGATCACAACCTTCATACAGTTATGAAGGCTATACATATGATTCAATTAATATGATTCATCCATTTACTGTTTTAATGTGATTTTCAAAATGGGATAACGAACAATGTACATGTTTCACATTTTTGCTTATCTGAAACACAAGAATTTTATGTTTAATCAAAGTGTTTAAAATATAAAAGCTGCATATATAGTTATAGGGGGCTGCTTACTATTTGTAAAAATAAATAAATAAATAAATAAATAAACATTTAACTTAATTAGAAAATAAATGTTAAGAACGGTCTAAAGCGCTGCCACCCATGAGTGGGAGGTCGCAGGTTCGAACCCCCACTCATCCAGCTTTGCCATCAAGCTGCCGGCGCTCAGAGGGAGCACAATTGGCCCTGCTCCCTCCGGGTGGGTAGATGGCGCTCTCTCCCCACATCACTCTTAGGGTGATGTCCGCAGAACAGAGCGTCTGTGAGCTGATGTACCGGAACCGAGCGCGCTGTGATGCTACTCGGCAATGCTACTCTAGCTATGAGCAGCAGCTCGAAAAGAAGTGGTGGCTGACTTCACATGTATCGGAGGTGTTAGTCTTCACCCTCCTGGTGTGTTGGGGCATCATTAGTGATGGGGGAGTCCTAATGAGTGGGTTGGTAATTGGGGAGAAAATAAATGTTAATAAAACAATCGCTTATGCATCACTTTAAATGATGCTGTTTCGTTACAAGTAAAAAGAATATGTTATGTAAGAACTAAAAATCAACATTGTAATTGAGAATTGCTAAATGAATTCAAACTACAATTAAATGATTTATATTTATATTATATACATATATAATTTCAGTGTAGTCTAAGGTCTTATCAATACGAGGCCAAAAGGCACAGTATTGTGAAAGTGACCCCGACGCTAAAACTCACGATACTCTATAATCCACATTCAGTAATCAGACCTGTGTTAAAACATCATGTTCTCCGAGCTCCTCCGGTCGCTGCAGACCCTGAGAGTGAGCTTTCATGTCATGTTCTTCAGTCCAACTGCCCGCTTCCCTGCAGACAGCCCCTCTGACCCGATCCAGCGAAAACAAACCCGGCGTCTGCTGCTCTCTCTGCTCTCCCGGCGGATAACATGAGTCAATATTTTCTCTCCATCTCCCTGAGCTCGCTTTGTTTTTAATGGGCTCTAAGCTGCCGGGTGGTCAGATCACAGTCTCGCTGCAATAACACGTCCTGTCCAGGGAAAGTCCCGCCAACTGGGAATCACACACTGAGACTTTAAACAGGAACTTTAACACTGCAGATTCTGACCTGTGCTCCAATAGAAAGGTATAGAGGTAAATCTGAACTATTTAAAGCAGAGAGAAGAGGAAGACACTGAGTGATGTGACTGGAAACCACACTGGTGTCATATACTGTAGCTAGTCTCCCAGCTAACAGAGACAGTGTTTCAGTAACGAGTAATCTAACTAATTACTATGACTGTAACTATAACGCCGTTACCATTTCCGACACCCCGTTACTGCACGTTACTTAAGCCGCTCTATTGACTTTTTTTTTTTTACTTCGCTTTGCCCTGGTTAACCCCTCCTCTCTCCGGTGAACTTGAGCTTCTGGCCGCTGTGCCTGTGGTTTGGCGTGGTGAAGTGAGGCACAATTGTGACGATTTGCGTGCTCTAATTAATTCAGTGATTGCCGTGGACAGGCCAAGTTCCGATTTAAGGACGTTAGCTCTTTTTAGCTGCTCCGGTTTTTGTGGTGCTGCTGCTTTCTCTTTTAGAGCTTAGATTCTCTGCGCGAACCCGACCTGACCCGAGGACCGACCCGAAATCGGGCTCCTATTTTTATTTTATATAAAGCTCACAATGTTGCTAAGTAACCAATTATTATTGTTCGCTAACGAAATAGCGAAAACTGAAAGTGAAAAAAACATTTGTGTTAACTGAATCTAATAAAAACGGTAATTAAAAGGAAAAAAAAAACATAACTATCTCGAACTGTATTTTGTGTTTATAAAACTAACTAAAACGAACTGAAATTACTGATAGAATACCCTCATTTTCGTGTTTAATTTATTTATAAGCTCTGTTGTACAGCGGAGTTGTACAGAGGGCGGTGTTGTGCCGAGCGTGCGGCACCTCGTGGTCCGTGGCGTTAGTTCTTGTGTAAAGCGCTCGCGCTAGCCGCAAAATACGACAGAAAACACTGAGAAACTGCAGAACTATGTATGGGATTACAATATGCGTGCGAGGCAGATGAAAGAGAAACAGGACAGTGTGTGAGAACATTTACCTGTGAGCAGCTCATACCAGAACAGGCAAATCTCTCTCTCTCTCTTTCTCTCTCTCTCTCTCTCTTTCTCTCTCTCTCTCTCTCTCTCTCTCTCTCTTTCTCTCTCTCTCTTTCTCTCTTAAGTTTCTTAGATTGATCTCTCTGATGAGATGTGTGAAAACTAATAAAAACTAGCAAGCCCACCCTAAAAACAAATTAAAACTTACTGAACAGTAAGTAAAATGTAATCACGTACTGTAGCTCTGGGCGCACGTGAACGCCTCCGCGTTTGACTTGCAGCATTGTGTGTAGCTGTTCTTAAAAATAATTTAAATTAAATAATTGTTCTATGCTTTTATGTTACAGTGTTAATTAACATAATTCTGATTATATTTTGCTCATTCAATTATCCCGAAAACAGACAGTTTATGGGGCGGATCGGGTCAGGCTCATAATGACAGTTCATGGTTAGGGCTTGGACAGAACATGCACGGGCTCCGGCTGGGCCGATCTAAGCTCTATTCTCTTTTGGTGAAGCTGTTATATTAATACCATTTTAACGGTCATTAGATTTTTGTTTTTGTCCATTATTTTGTTTTGTTTATATATACATATTTCCTTTCAGTGTGGCTTGGTTTGTTTAATTTCATCCCCAGACGCGTTTTTCCGTTTTTTTCGTTTTTTTTCAGTATTACAAGTTTTAGTAATTTTCTTTGGTTGTGTGGAGAATTTCGTTTTGTTTTTTTGAAATTCGTTAGATTATATTTTTGTCAACAATTTGGGTTCATTTTTGTTTGTTATTTTTCTAATAATAATAGTAAATACATAATTGATTTCCTTTTTTTGACGGGCGAATAATAAAAAGTAACGCGATAGTTACTTTTACTGGTAACTAATTACTTTTATAGTGGAGTAACTCCGTTAGTAACTCAGTTACTTTTTTAGAGAAGTAACGAGTAACTATAACTAATTATTTTTTCAAAGTAACGTGCCCAACACTGAACAGAGAACGTCAGAAGAACGTTAAGGAATGTAAGTCCATAAAATTGCAGAAAAAGAAAATTCCAGCAACGTTCTGAAAACAAGTAACTTTATAATGGTTTGCATTACAATATGTTTTAAATATTCAGTTTCTAAATCAGTTTCTCTGATTTTGCTATTTATAGGTTTATGTTTGAGTTAAATGAACATTGTTGTTTTATTCTATAAACTACAGACAACATTTCTCCCAAATTCTAAATAAAAATATTGTCAATTAAAGCATTTATGTGCAGAAAATGAGAAATGGACAAAATAACGAAAAAAAATGCAGAGCTTTCAGACCTCAAATAATGCAAAAATCAATATTTGGTGGAATAACCCTGGTGTTTTTTTTTTTTTAAATCACAGTTTTCATGCATCTTGGCATGTACTCCTTTTTTCCATTTTTGGTAAAATCAAGGAAACTCATAATTTTTAAGCGGTTATTTTTTTCAGAGCTGTAGTTTTTTTCTAGATAGACAAATATTAACATAAATATTTTTTTTTTGCTTTAAAAGCAATATTTCCAAAAACTAATATAAATTAGATGCCAAATGTGACTAAAAATCCAGGGTTCAAACACAGGCAATCAGTAATGAAGGGCAGACGAAACATCTGAGTTGTAAATGAGATCATAAGTGAGAGCAATCAAGAACAGGGAAGTAATGCTGTTGTAAAGCAGGACAAACCAAAAAAACTCATTAATGAGTGAGTGTGCTGAAGAGCCATAAGTACTGTGGTCACAGGTGAATTCAATATTCTGGTGATATGCTTCCTGGAGGTGCTGTGTGCAGAGTCAGGTGATCGTCTGAGTGATTGATGTCATTGTGTGGTGCGTTCTGGGTGCTGGTAACTCTGATGAACTTATTTGATGCAACAGATGGAACTCTTGGTCTTCCTTTCCTGGGGCGGACCTGATGAGAGCCAGTTTCATCAATTTTTTTTTTTTTTTGTCTTTGCGACTGAAGTTGAGGATACTTTCAAAGTTCCTGTCTTTTCACACAGAAGCCATTGGTCACAACCTTTGCTATCCACAATCAAATCAATTTGTATCATGGAATTACAGCTACTCATGCTGGGCATAATAAATGATAATAGTAAGTATATCAGCAGTAGTGATGATATGTTTACCGCTCCAAGTAAAACTGCTATTAAAAAAAAAATGGAAATACAGTTGATTTTGACTTTTATTTCTGGCACAACCCGGCTGCCACAGTGTTAACCCAAGCACTGTCTGAAGTGGGGAGTCTTCAGGAACAGAGAGATTGTAGAAGTTCTCCGCTGACAGGCGGTGAGACCTAGCCTTAGGGGTGTTCCAGGGACATGTCTGTCAGCGGGAGACTGAGGAGCTGAGACCACTGAAGCCTTGAATGTGGGAACCAGAGCTTCGTTTCAGATTCTCAGTTCCTCAGGAAGCAGGTAGAGTGATCTCAGTGCAGGAGACACATGGGAGAACTTCAGCAGACTGTGGACCAGATGAGGTGAGTTAAGACTGTTTTAAATAAGGGTCAAAATACAGTAAAAAAAAAAGAAAAAAAGAAGAAGAAATAAATCATACGTTCTGGTTCTGAGAGTCTGGTCTGTGTCTGGATTACATTCATAGTGCTGTATCAGGTTCCCTTTGATGGTATGTTTAAGAGATAAACAAAACATCCTAATTAAATGCAGATTTGTCAGGTTTGTTGGACATTTGTTTAATATAAACTGTGAAAAATACATTTTAATTGTTTTGAATTACCATAATTTTTACACCTGATTATAAGGCGCACTTTCAATGAACGTCTATTTCTGGTCTATTTTCATACATAACCGGATTAACCGGATTATAAAGCGCATTATGCAACACTAGTAAGGAACAGGGGTGTCGCCATGTTTTCCTTCTAATTCAGCAGACCTCGCTGCTGGGTGGTGGTGGTGGGGGGATAGTTTAACTAAGTTAAATAAAGCTAAGCTAAGTAAACAAAACTGCAATTCCTTAAAAGAAAAAAAAAAGATTTTATTTTAACTTAAAACAAGCACTGGATGTTCATCTACAAAGATTTCTCTCCTGAAAACTGTTTATTTGGGAGAGTAATGTGCTTCTGTTTATTGACAGTGAGTTTAAATTTCCAGATTTCCACTAAGGCTAGGTGCAGCATTAGCATTAGCATTGTGATATCTGCGGTTAGTGCTAGTAAATGCCGCCTAACAGTGCTACACAGCTAGTGGTTTGTCCCACATAGCTTGTTTTAACACGGTAAACACACAGGGTACAGTCCGATATACTCATATCTGAACAGTAAAAGACCTAGCACTTGGCACAGTTAGCAGCTAATGCTAATGCGAATGCTGCTCCAGCAGTGCTAGCCAGGGTTAGCTGCAGTCTACAGGCCAATAGTACTTACCTCTGAACGGTGAAAGAGCTAGTGGTTGGTGTGCTTAGTGGCCAATGCTAATGCTGCTACAGCAGTGCTAGCCAGGGTTAGCTGTTGGCTACAGGCCATTGATACACTCCTCTGAACAGTAAAAATCTAGCGCTTAGTGGGGTTAGCGGCTAATGCTAATGCTTCTCTAACTGAAACTCCTGTATAACGCTGTACTTCAGCAGAGTGGCTTTACTGTTTAAATCATTTAAAATGAAATGATTTTAAGTGCAGTAAATAAAACAAAAGTAAACTGTCTTTAACAAGAAATGAATTTCCGCGAAATGTCTAAAAGTAAGTTATCAGAACAATAATCTATAAATCTAATTGTATCTGTTGGCAGATACCTGATGCCAGTATCTGTAAGTGCATATATTATAACTTCTTACATCACTTCTTGTGTGCTACACATTATTGACTGTCCACAGAAAACATTCAACATTTTTTTTTTTATTTGGTGTGCACAAGAAGTGAAAATGGACTGTTGACGGGGTGTAAGGTAGCGAAGAGCATTGTGAAGCACCTTGTACAGGGTGTACGATGGGGCTCAAGAGTGTTGCAATCAGTACTTTAGTTTGATTAATGTAAAATGTGTCATTAATACAACTTGTTTTATTTTAATTTGATCCTAGCAGAACATACAACAATTACAACAACATTTTATAGAATTTTAATAAGTTTTTATACCTGATAAAAAAATATATATTAAATTGAATTATATATCCTAAAGGGTTCTAGTTAGCACAACTTTCTGGTTTTCTTCAAAATTTAAAGTTTGAGTTGGACTCTACAGCAGTAAGTTGCCTTCAAATGAGTTTTCTCAAGTTTTTCATTTTTACAACATACCTCCTAGGGTTAAAATGCTATGAATTCCATCCCATTCCAAACCATCAAACCAAAACCAAGAGCTTTTTGATAACTCTCAAATAAAACAAAAAATACATCTGCAGCCAGTTTCATACCAAATACCTTAAAAAGACCTTTAAAAAATGAAAGAAACTCTGACCTGTGATTGACGGCGGAGCTTTTGAAAACCCCTACGCCTTTAACTTTAACTCCCATCACTTCGGAAGACGTATTGAAGATTCATAGTGGAAAATGGAGAGGGGATTGGTGTCAGACTGACTGCAGTTGCAGCCTCGATGGAAATCTTACTGGAGCATCACTGCGAGCAGACTCACCTTTACAGCTCACCTGAGGCCTGGCTACAGAACGGCTGAGTTTTACTGATTTATAGACGGACTCGTCTGAGGAGCACGTGTGCAGCAGGAGAAGGATCCCGGCTGCGGGGTCTCGGCGTTATCTAGTCTGAGGGCTACAGAGTGGGAGTGGAGTAGAGATCATGATTGAGGAATGTTCTGGAACAGCGTGTTCTTGAACTTATAATAACAGCAGCGTCTCCATGCTGAGTTTCATTTTCACACCACAACAAGCCCTACGAACTTTCCGCCGGCGGCTTCTGAACTGCTACCAAACTGATAATCGACTCGCTTTTTCAAAAATCCCGTTTCTTTTGTACTGTACAGCATGATTAATCAGCAGGATGGAGATTTGTGGAAGGATTTCAGGACTGCTCTCCAAACGACAGGTGTGTTTTGTGGATTTTGGCACAAAAAGGCATCCCTCACCACCCCCTCGTTTAGGAATCTAAGCATCTCTAACACAGAGGGAAATAATTACACCTAAGATTCATATTGTTTAAAGATCTGTTGAGGTTGGTTTGAATAAGACTTACCACCATTGTTTTCCCTTTCTTTTATACATCCATTCTTTATCCATCCACATTTCTTGCCTTTTCTTATTTTCATTATCACTTTATTTAGATGGTCCATTGAAAATGCCTCATCAATGCTCAAATAACATTTAGTTTCTTGTCTATTAAATGCCATTGAACTCTAAAGTGAACGTCAATAATTCCCTATTGAATGTGTAACCCTACACCTACAGTACTGTACAAAAGTTTTAGGCACAAAAGTAAATTACACTAATCCATTTATCTCAGCATTAGGAGTGTTTTTACCTGAAAAAAAGCATCATATATGATTTAAACAGATGCAAATAAACATACACACAGTAAAACATAACAAGAATTCTCATTTTTAACTATAAGTATGTTATATTCTGTGAGCTGAAGCTGAAGAACAAAGTCTAGTGATTCCAGATTTCTCCTGGATGCTCCTCAGCCAGCATGTGTATATTATGTTCAGTTCTAGCAGGAAAATTCTAGAAACAAAGTGCAGCAAGAAAGATTTAATCCCAATAAACACATATGACAATTAGTAATAGTGAATATAGTGTATATATGGCGTGTATCCGCAGCGTCTGGAACTTATCCCCTGGGCAACCGGCGGGACCGAACTGGAGGCGGTGGGGAAGGAGGAGGGTGAAAACGTATGTCAGCGTCTGCAAGCAGGGGAGAACAGGTATGAGGGAGGTCTTATAAGGACAGGTGGGAGTTGGTGATTGGCTGAGAAAAGTGGCGTGATTTCGAGTTTTCCGCTAGAACCTGTGCGGAGCTTTCAGTTCCGTCAGCAGCTCACCTGATTTACCAAATTTACCAATTTACTAAACCAGGTGTTGATTAATATGATGAGAACTAGTAATAAATCAATCAATAAATAAATATTAAACTCAGATGAGGAGAGATTGGGGGATGTTTTAAGGATGAACACTTACTTCACAGATAAGACACTTTAGTTTACTCAAATTCCCACAGGTGCCTAAAACTTTTGCACAGTACTGCAACTGTTACCAAAACTTGTATCTTAACATTTAAGCTTAGATTCGGTGTTAGATTTAAAGTTAGGTTAAGGTTTGGGTTACAGTTAGATTTTTAGGGTTGTAATAGACACTCAGGTCAAAGTTAGTTGAATATCTATAATCTGTCATGGACCATGCAAATAAAGTGTAACCTTATATTATTATATTACTTGCTAAATAAAATAGTAATGCACACATACAGCTCTGGAAAAAAATAAGAGACCACTTAAAAATGATGAGTTTCTTTGATTTTACCAAAGTGAAAACCACTGGAATATAATCAAGAGGAAGATGGATGATCACAAGCCATCAAACCAAACTGAACTGCTTGAATTTTTGCACCAGGAGTAAAGGCATAAAGTTATCCAAAAGCAGTGTGTAAGACTGGTGGAGGAGAACATGGGAAGATGCATAAAAACTGTGATTAAAAAACAGGATTTTTCCACCAAAAATTAATTGATTTCTGAACTCCTTCTTCATTGAATACTGATAAAATCTGTTCTGATCCATATATATGCCTTTAATTAAATTAATAACATACAAACAGCTGTAGTGTACTTATCTTATATTGAGCACATTAAGAAAAACAGCTGCAATTCAGGTTAGGTGAATTTAGCATTGATTACTAAGAAAAATGGTCTGATCATTATTTCAGTCACATTTAGAGACCAAGTCAATTAATATAAACTAATAACACACATATACTGTCCTACTGAGGACTTAACTGCAGAGTAGGCTTTGCAACTCAACTACACACACACATACCAGCTTAAACTCTTTTCCATTTTAATCTGTGCAGAAGCCCTGGAGTCGTATAAACCTTCAAAGGAGACCTAATGATTTCAGGGAATTAAAATGATACATGTCTGTAATTTCCAGTTCATTTTTATTTAATAGAATCATTAAATGAGTTTATATTTAACTTTACCAGTATTTCAGCAATATTGCTCATTCACAGCAATCCACCAAGGTCAGAGTGCACCTGACTCTTAAAGGGAATGGTAAGTGAAACACTTGATTGGTTTCTTGCCTATTGCCTCCAAAACACACCTGTGATTAATTAAGAGAAGTAGTAAATGTCTCACTGGTACATTAGTAATACGTGTGCATTTCGAGTTGCATAAGGCATACTTTTCTCGATGTTACAATAGCAAAGACACTTTAAAGGAGAACTGCGGTGTAAAATGGACTTTTGGTATAGTAAAACATGATAAAGTATTTTCCTTTGATGACTAGCACACCTACGTTCTCCCACAGCGTTCAGAGATCCAGACAGCCTTCAGACTGGGTGATACGGGGCATAATTTGCCCCCATAAATCAATTTTTCCACAGCTATCCAGCTCAAAGTAGCTACACACCTCCTTCCTAGAATCCAGAGATCTGACATTAAAAATGAGGCATTAATAACTTAAAAAGTGCACAGGAAGCTTATTGAAAAACACGGTTTACATCCTATAATGCTAGCTTCAGCTCTGCATAGTGCATAGCATAGCAAAGTCTATGTATATACAGGTGTTGGACAATGAAACTGAAACACCTGGTTTTAGACCACTATAATTTATTGTGGTGACGGACAGTTCTGGTGGAAACAGGAGAGTTGAGGTGCACATTGAATTCTGTCGTGATTTGATCAGCCGTGGTTTTATGTTTTATGGATACAATCCGGGTTAGCACCCGAACATCCCTTTCAGACAGCTTCCTCTTACAGCGTCCACAGTTAATCCTGTTGGATGTGGTTGGTCCTTCTCGGTGGTATGCTGACATTACCCTGGATACCGTGGCTCTTGATACATCACAAAGACTTGTCTTGGTCACAGATGCTCCAGCAAGACGTGCACCAACAATTTGTCCTCTTTTGAACTCTGGTATGTCACCCATAATGTTGTGTGAATTGCAATATTTTGAGCAAAACTGTGCTCTTACCCTGCTAATAGAACCTTCACACTCTGCTCTTACTGGTGTAATGTGCAATTAATGAAGATTGGTCACCAGGCTGCTCCAATTTAGCCATGAAAGCTCCCACACTAAAATGACAGGTGTTTCAGTTTCATTGTCCAACCCCTGTATATGCCTATGTTATTATCAGTTTAGTGATGGTGGCGCTCAGAGCTAAAGCTAGAATTATAGGATGTAAACAGTGGTTTTTAATAAGGTTCTTTTTCACATTTTTCAAGTTATTAATGGCTCGTTTTAAATGGCAGGGCTCTCCAGATTCTAGCAAGGAGGTGTGGAGCTACTTTGAGCTGGATAACAATGGAAAAAAACGATTTATCAGGGCAAATTATGCCCCGTGTCACCCAGTCTAAAGGGTGTTTGGACAAACTGTTAAATTTTCTGGATCTATTCATCAAAGGAAAGTACTTTTTATCATGTTTTACTACACTAAAAGTCAATTTTACAGTGGAGTTCTCCTTTAACACACCCTTATTACAACTGCACAGTGCGGAGTTAACAGCTTGCATATAGATTGCTAAAATAGGACCTCAAATATCCATCAGATGAAATATATATTTAAAAAAAATGTTGAACTAGTCCCAGTGGAAAAAGCTGTGCCGCTCTCCAGCTGGCACCTGCGGGTTTGTTTGACATTTAAAATTGATAAGTTGGTAATATGCAGACATACACACACACACACACACACAACGATTCATAACACATATAAACACACCCTCCTTAAAGGTCTCGCTGCCAGTCACTCCAGTCAGAAGGTATATAATCCCAGAAACCTTGTTTCTCCACCAGCTTCTGCTGAGGCTTATTTGTTCCTTTTGCTTTATTTGTTTGTTCATTTTTTTTTACTTACCAGTCGATTGTTTTGTACTTTTGACCTGTACTGGATAAAAGGGCCTAGAGAAAGTGCCACTTTTTGCAGGATGTGGTGAAAAATGTTCAGTCAATTGCGCTATCCTGAATGAAACTCTCCTAGAAGCATATTACAGGCCTTATAGAGCCTTATAGATTAGCCCCTTGAGGACCTCTCTAATAACATTGTCACTCTACTTTTACTTCATTGACTATCAGACTACAAGAATATAAATTAGCATTCACACCGTTTGTTGTAGCATTCAGTTTTTTAACCAATGCCGCAATAGTGCAGTGTTTTGCAGCTTCTGGCAGAAAAGCCCAGAGAAGTTGGCACCACTTCTGGACATGGTCAACAAAAGTTTTTTTTTTTTTTTTCATGTGTTTTGCACAGTAAAGTTTTAAGTGGTTAATGCAACTACATTTTTTCTTGAGTTCCAGTCCTGTCGCTGACTGTCTGCCTGTCCTGGACTCTAGCTCTCGACTACATTTCCCAGTATGCACCTGCGTTCTATCCTCAGGACAAGCCAGATAACGTGACTGTTCCAACTGCATTTTCCTGTTTCCCCTTGAATAATTACCCCTCTGTTTCTGTTCCCCGTCACCGAGTATTGAACTTATTTTCATAGTTCTTCTACCCAGCGTTTCTTTTGTGCTTTGTATTATTTTGTTGCTGTACCTTTTTTTTTTTTTACCTCTCTTTAGCCTAGCCCTTTGCTTATTAGCTTCTCTTCTTGGTGTATCCATGCTTTATTTTTTATTTTTTTGACTATTCCTTTGCCTTGCCCTCTTGCTAGTTTTGGACCTCCCATGTATGACTTCTAGTCTGCTTTCTCTAGTACATTGTTTCTTGCCTTTCCCATGCCTTTTGCAAGTTTTACCGCTTTGCTAATATACTTCATGTTAGGTACCTGCGCATGTCTATGTCTTGCCTAGCCTGCATTACATTTAGAAACATTGTTTAAAACATGTCTTATCTGTTTTATTATTATTTATGTCCTATTTGTTCTCGTTGCTTATTGTTTGTTCGTTTTATTTTTTTTATTTTTTTCATTTTTTTGCCACTTTCAATCTGTACGGTATAAAATTACCTCTTTTTACACTATGTTGTCGAAAATCTATGAGCTCTGAGCTGCTCAGAAGCTGCCCAACCACACACACACACTCACCCACCTCGAGCTAGTTATGTTCAGTCCACTGCACTAGCCTGGATGCATATTACAGGCCTCATAGGGCACCAACACTGAATACTGATTTCATTTGACCACAATGCACATTTCCACTCTGCCGCTGTGTAGTGGTGGTTCATTTTAGATGCTTTTAAACCCAGAGAAGTAGCCACCACTTCTAGACATG
Organism: Astyanax mexicanus; assembly: GCF_023375975.1. Taxonomy (NCBI): domain Eukaryota; kingdom Metazoa; phylum Chordata; class Actinopteri; order Characiformes; family Acestrorhamphidae; genus Astyanax; species Astyanax mexicanus. The sequence continues at coordinate 10,043,646 of NC_064415.1, read as the reverse complement.
GTAAAGAAACAGGGGTTGGACAATGAAACTGAAACACCTGTCATTTTAGTGTGGGAGGTTTCATGGCTAAATTGGAGCAGCCCGGTGTTCAATCTTCATTAATTGCACATTATTGCACCAGTAAGAGCAGAGTGTGAAGGTTCAATTAGCAGGGTAAGAGCACAGTTCTGCTCAAAATATTGCAATGCACACAACATTATGGGTGACATACCAGAGTTCAAAAGAGGACAAATTGTTGGTGCACATCTTGCTGGAGCATCTGTGACCAAGACAGCACATCTTTGTGATGTATCAAGAGCCACGGTATCCAGGGTAATGTCAGCAATACCACCAAGAAGGACCAACCAGATCCAACAGGATTAACTGTGGACGCTGTAAGAGGAAGCTGTCTGAAAGGGATGTTCCAAAAAACATAAAACCATGGCTGATCAAATCACGGCAGAATTCAATGTGCACCTCAGCTCTCCTGTTTCCACCAGAACTGTCCGTCACCACAATAAATTACTGTGGTCTAAAACCAGGTGTTTCAGTTTCATTGTCCAACACCTCTAAGACTTTTCTTATGTTTTGTACAGTACGTTTTAAGGGGTTACTGTGATTGTAACTACTTTTGTCTCTGAGGAACATTGCTTTAAACATTTCAATAATTTTCTCACATGTTCTGCAGTCTAATTTGTTCCCTCAGCTTATTGTTTGTAATTTTTTTTTGTTTTATTTGCCTCTCGTTTTTTTTTTTTTTTTTTTTGTACTTCCAACCTGTAGGGGATAAAAGAGCCTAGCGAAAGTGCCGCTTTTTGCAGGATGTGCTGGAAAATCTCTGAGCCCTGAGCTGTTCAGAAGCGGCCCCGCCACACACACTCTGCTCCAGCTAATTATGTTCAGCCCACTGCACTAGCCTGGATGAGACTCTCCGAGCAGCATATTACAGGCCTCATAGAGCACCAACACTCGCCTGTCAGAATTAGCCTGTGGAGCCCGAGACTCATTTATTCTGAGCTGGGAGAGAACTCGGGTTTAATTGAGTAGGTGAGACAGAGAGAGAGAGAGAGTTAAGCAGAGAAAGAGAGAGAGAGAGCTTGACTTTACTTGGGGAATACTTATTACCCTTCCAACGTGGTTAAGGCAGTGGAGCGGTAGTTACCGTCATAGCCCCTGTAAGGTAGTTTGTCTTAAAGCCTGCGCAGATACCGCAGGATCCGTCCTCTGTAGATGGTGTGTGTGGGTGTGAGCTTGAGTCTGTGACTATTTTCAGATGTGTCTGGATACTGTAGACAGTTCAATGCAAACATTTGGACGTGAACATCATCTGTCTGCGGAGCCAAAAAGACAGCTGAAGTTTTAAACCTGCAGGTTTAGACTGTTAGTTATGAGGCATGCCATAGTTTTACCATTGCTAAATCTAAAAAAACTAAAACCTGTTAAAGCATACATGTCAACATTGGGATTCATTTTAAAGATAAGTAGGGCCGAAGACTGTGCCTGGGCAGAAGCCTCTGCAAAAGACTATTAATGGGCCGAAAACTGTGAATGGGCAGAAGCCTGTTTAGAAATCTGTAATTGGGATGAGACCTGTGTCTAGGCAGATGCCTTTACAGAAGCCTCTAAATGGGCAGAAGCCTGTGTCTGGGCAGAAGCCTCTACAGAAGCTTATGAATGGGCAGAAGCCTGTGTCTGGGCAGAAGCCACTGAATAGGCAGAAGGTTGTGAATGGGCAGAAGCCCTTAAATGGTCAGAAACCTGTTGCTGGGCAAAAGCTTGTGGCTGGGCAGAAGCTCTCGAATGGGCAGAAGCCTGTGGATGGGCAGAAGGATGCGACTGGGCAAAGGCATATTTCTGTGCAGAAGCCTTTGAATGGACAGAAACCTGTGAATCGGCAAAAGCCTGTGGCTGAACAGAAGCCTGTGAATGGGCAAAAGCCTGTGGCTGGGCAGAAGCCTGTAGATGGGCAGAAGCTTGAATTGTATTACCATTGTTATTTTATTTTATATAAAATTATTGAGACAGCTGTTTGCAAGGACATTGTGAGCATAATGAAAGTTTTTGTAGTGTATGTTTTTCTTAGATGGAAAAAATAATTAAATAAATAAATAAAATTATATAAAAAAGAAAGATCATTCTTGATGCAGTGCAGTCTTAAGCTTAGGCTTGTGCTCTTGCTCTTTACACAAAGTAATTCCTCCTGAATCCTTGAATGGTTTAATGTTATTATGGACTGTAGGGGAGAAATATGCTAATTCCCTCTAGTCATTATTTGAGGGACATTGTTTTTAAACATATCAGTCTTTCTTTTCATGTATTTGTTACAACTCCACAAAGACTGCTCTTGTAATAAATCATGATTATAATCACCTTTCTGAAATCACACCATTATTTCAGTTTTTTATTTTTTTACATCACTATTTGACTGTTTTGCAGGCGTAACATGCAGAAATGGTTGTTTATTAATAAGTAAAATTGATTGAAGATTAAGATAAAACATGAAAAGTCTTGGTTTCACACTTTCTGCAATCAAATAAAAGGTAAAGTAAATGTAAGAAACAGTGTGTGCTTTAACCCTTCGGTTCTGGTTACTATCTATTACAAAACCATTATAACACAATATACACAGCTCCCACAGCTCCCTCCTGACTGATGTGGCCCAACGTTACCACACAGCAAAACTCCAAAACATACCACCAACTGCGCTCTGCACACAGGTCTGCTCCCTGCCTGTGAACACCACTCATCATCTCTGTTACTGCATTACATTAAACACAGCCCCGGGGCAGAGAGAGAGAGACACAGCAGGTCACACAGGGTTTAAAATTTAATATGAGGAGGCAGTTAGGAGTTAGGATCTAATCAGCCCTATGAAGTAAACAAACAATTACTGATTAGTAACAAAATACAAACTTATGATCTCCTATAAAAACCTTCCCTACAGGCCAAACATCCAGCACTACCTCATATCACCTAGATCGCAGTGCTATACTGTACAAATTGGTTACTGGTCTACATGTATTAATTCACTGTGATGACACCATTAGTTAAACATAAATATACCATAATATACCACTTTTAATATAATATGAATCAGACAGTTGTTATTTACATTGTAAGAACATAAGAACTGACCAATATACATGCTATAAAGTTACTTGGAATTAAGTATTTACAATTTACAAGTTTTAAAGCTAAAAAATGTTTAACGATCAGAATATTTCTTCCTTTTTCTGTAGATTTACCATTTTGGAGAAATATATATATATATATGTGTGTGTGTGTGTGTGTGTGTGTGTGTGTGTGAGATAGCAATCAGCTGTCCAGTAATTACTTTAAAGTCTTTGGTATCTTTATATGCTTTGTTTTTTATGTTTGGTTGGTAAATTTAAGTAATCATAGTCTAGTCTAGTGTCTGTTTCATGTTTTCTCAGTTTTGTTTTCCTTGATATTGTCTTTGTAGTTTAGTTTGCTTTGTCTGTTTTTTTTTTTTTTTTTTTTTTTTTTTTTTTTGCTTTTTTCAGTTTTTGTTTTTATCTTGTTTGTTTATTACATTAAATTGAAATGATACTACCTGCACTTATGTCCATCCCCTCATCGTTTAAACATGTATGTGTTAATAATCATATGAATGTATATTAAAGCAATATTGGTAACACATTTTAAAAGGTAAATTCCCTTTACTTACGGTGTAACTTCTCTGGATGAACCAGTAGATTCAAAATACTTACCGGGTCCTACAGGTACTTTAACTGTACGTATAAATAAAGAACAACCAGGAACAAGAGTGTAACAACTAGGTAGCTTTCTGAAACTTACCCTGTACTTTCCCAACACTTATGGTGTAACTGTTCTCTATGAATCAGTATATACTAAATATTTATGGGGTCCTACTCGTACTTAAATGTAGGTACAAATAAAACACAGGAAAACCTGCAATTTCCTTAAACTTGTGGTGCAATTTTCATATAGAATAATATATAATTATGTTGCGCTTTGTTCATGGCAGTTATAAAGGCTTCATTACAGCCATACTTCAGGGAATTATTATTATTATTATAATAATTTTATCAGTTTAAAAGAAAAAGGTGAGAATTTAATTTACGCTTTAAAACTGTTAAGATGTGGAGCAGCTAAAAACAGTCAGGGTGGAGTAGGAGGAAAACGTATAGTTTGTAACGTCAAGACTAAAATACAATAATATTTATATATCTTTCTTAACACAATCAGGAATGCTACGATTTTAAAGAACGTTTATTCATTAATACACAAAAACTATAAGGTTTTATATTAATGGTTAATAAACACACACCTTGGCTGATTTTTACTGTTATTACTCTATAAGTACACAGTAATTACTCAGAGACAACAGGAAGCACCGGGCTGTAGTATGTAGTGTACAGTGTTTTACTGTTCTTACTCTCTAAGTACGCAGTACTTATCTTCTTATAAAGCAATACTGCAATATTATAGTGCATCTACACATTTGATGCGCCTCTTTAATTCTACCAGGTGGTAGAAAGTGGAGAAAGGGAGATGAATGGGGTATTTCTGAGCCGTCGTTAGTTCGTAGGCTTTGTGAGGAGCGAGCGTTTGCTGTGCACACCGAGATATCAGTCACACGCTGTGTTAGCCTGCTGACGAAAGATGAGCGGTGTGATTTTATTTAACAGCTCATTTAACTCCCTGCAAAGGACTTTTTACCTCGACCATCTACTGGCGAGAGGCAAGTTCTGCAAAAACACCCCCAGGTAGATAAAATACGGGATGTTTTTAAGATTTCTGCTGTTGGGTTTTTGAAGAGCATAAAACTCAAAGTTAGATTTTAGAGCTAATATTAATTGAATGTGACTTTTGTCTTGTCTTAATTTTAAACAAACACTGTGTATCAATATATTTGTCCATAAATATCTCTGAATTACCACACTATTACACATGTAGAGGAATAAAGTTAACCTTCACTTTAAATAACTCTCTATATTTGATATATTTGATACAGTTTTTTTTATTTATGTGAGGATGGATTTTGCCATGTGTTCGGTACTACCTAAATAAGATGATTTAGCTATTTTTATATTAAAAAATGCTATTTTTTAATTAATTTTTCCAAGAATTCTTTGTTCACTCTGTAATCTTAGGATAACTCCACCCCTTTAAGAAAGTAACCTTTAATTCAATGAGATCACAATCTCATTGAGCACTTGCTGCTGCATGCTCAACATAATAATAATAATAATAATAATAATAATAATAATAATAATAATAATAATAATAATAACAATAATAATAATAATAATAATAATAATAATAATAATAATAATAATAATAATAATAATAATAATTTCACTCAATATCTCTCATATTGTCTGCATAAAAATTAAGCTTTAGCTGTCAATGATGTCATGGTAAAATATCACATTAATTAAAACAATTTTAGAAAATCTAAATGTATTTTTGAAACAGAAAAAGATCACTATTACAAATCAAACGCAAATTAAATGCTGGAAAATATAAAGCTATATGTGTATGAGCAGGTCAAATAATTTTAATCATTTTAAGTCATTTTTTGTGGGACAAAAATCACATTATTTTGATAATGATCTGAAAATGTAAATTAAAAGATGTTCTTCAGTAGGATATGGGTGTTTAGAACTAGAGAGGATTTTTTTCTCTAGTAAAAATAACTTTTTGTGTGCATGTGTGTGTGTGTGAGAGAGAGTGTGTGTGTACAGGAAGAGAAAGAACTTGTGCATGCTTGTTCTGTAATGAATCCAAAACTCAATCAAAACACAGTAAACAGAGCGTATCCAATGCTGTTCTCTTCTAAAAGCTCATTTGTTTTGAGGAGCAAAGCTTAGAGAATGATCTATTGCACTTAAAGTGACAGTTGCACACTTTTCCTCTTACCCCAAGTGTCATCAATCAACCACGACATGTTCAGTGTTTAAAGTTTTCTTCTTAAGTTTTGAGCTGGAGCTACAAAGTTCATGTAGCAAACAAGTAATGGAAGTGTATCATCACCAGATTACTGTTTATGGGCTGGGCTGAGGGACATGAGCAGGCTGAGGGACGTGGGCAAGATTTAGGATTCAGAGACATGAATGAGGGACATGGTCAGGATTAGGCAAACAGGCAGGTTAGAGGTCACAAAAATGTTGTGTTGGGCAGACTGAAGGAAAATGGGCAGATTGATTGACATGGACAGGCTGAGGGACATAGGCAGGTACAAAGACAAGAATGAGCTGAGGGACATGATCAGGATTAGGCAAACAATTAAGTTAAAGAAGACAAGAATGTTGAGGGACATGGGCAGACTGAAGAACAAAGACAGTTGGAGGAAAATGGGCAGATTGAAAGACATGGACAGGCTGAGGGACATGGGCAGGTAAAGAGACATGAATGAACTGAGGGACATGGTTAGGCTTAGGCAAACAGATAAGTTAAAGAAGACAAGAATGTTGAGGGACATTGGCAGAGTGTGAGACAATGACAAATTAAAGAATATGGGCTGACTGAGTGACATTGACAAGCTGAGGGACATAGTCAGGTAAAGAGACATGGATAAACTGAGGGACATGGTCAGGGTTAAGCAAACACGCAGGTTAAAGGACACAAGAAGGTTGAGGGACATGACTAGCAGAAGGACATAAGCAGACTGATTGAGTGACATGGACAGGCTGAGGGACATGGGCAGGTAAAGAGACATTAATGAGCTGAGGGACATGGTCAGGATGAGGCAAACAGGCAGGTTAAAGGTCACAAGAATGTTGAGGGACATGACTGGCTCGGGGACATAGGCAGGTTGAGGGACAGGGACAGTTTGAGGAATATGGGCAGATTGAGTGACATGGACAGGCTAAAGGACATGGCAGGTTGAGGGACAGGGACAGTTTAAGGAATATGGGCATATTGAGTGACATTGACAGGCTAAGGGACATGGTCAAGTAAATAGACATGAATTAGATAAGGGACATGGTCAGGATAAGGCAAACAGGCAAGTTAAAGGTCACAAGCATGTTGAGGGACATGACTTAATGAGGGACATGGGCAGACTGAAGGACAAGGAAAGTTTGTGGAATATGGGCTGATTGAGTGATATGGACAGGCTAAAGGACATGGCAGGTTGAGGGACAGGGTCAGTTTGAGACATATGGACATATTGAGTGATAATGACAGGCTGGGGGACAGGAATTTTTTAAGGAATATGGGCAGATTACGTGACATGGACAGGCTGAGGGACATGGTCAGTTTGAGGGACAGGGATAGTTTGAGACATATGGACATATTGAGTGACAATGACAGGGATGTGCTCAAGGAAATGATTAGGTAAAGAGACATGGATTAGCTGAGGGACATGGAAAGGGTGAGACACACATGCAGGTCAAAAGACACAAACAGGTTGAGGGACAGGCTAAAGGGACATGTGTGTCCTAAAGGACATGGTCAGGCTGAAGGACAGAGGATATCTGATGTACATGGCTGGGCTGAAGGACATAGGCAGGCTTTGAGATAAATGCAGCATGATAAACATGGCGGTTTAAGAAACATACCCAGGCTAAGGGACATTGGCAGGTTAAGGGACATGCCCAGCTTAGGGGACATTGGCAGGTTGAGGGACATAGTTAAGCTGAGAGACATAGGCAGCCTAAGGGGACATGGACAGGCTGAGAACTTGGGTAAACTAAGAAACAGAGGTCAATCGATCTGTAAATTTAGCATCATGACTTGTTTTGTTTTTTTCTCTCTCTTTCGGGTAATCTTGTCTTCCGAATCATTTCTTCTTCTGAGATGATTGCTCTGTTCCTTTAGTTCCAGAACAGATGGTGAATCAAATGATCCTTAACTAAACATCATTAACCAGGCTGCACATAACCCCACACCAGCTTGTGTGATCCTGGTGTTTTTACATTAGTTTTACCTTTTATTTAGCAGTTTTAATAAAGCATGTTTGTGCCATGTTGTCCTTATATTTAGCAGTTATCCTAAATGGAATTCTAAATAAATAATATAAGCTTCGCTTATCAATACATTTTGAGAAAGTATGTAGGAAATGTACGAAAGCAAATCTGTATTGTTGCACTTGAGAAAGTTTTGCCAACTTTTCTCCATCCTAACTTTCTTTGGAATGTACTGCTGGATTGGGGTAATTCTGAATTGGGGTAATGGATGCATATTAATGAATAAAATAAAGTTAATCAGATATATCATGAAATATTTTGGGTTCATACTGTCTGCAATGATATAATAGTCCAGTGGTTTTCAACCTGTGGACCGCTGCCTCCCCAGTGGGCTGCAGAGGTACTGCAGGGGGGCGTAGGCCAAAATAATTGAAGGCTATTGCGTTATAATCACAATACAGCAAAGAAACAAATCAAACTGTGATTTATATGATGTTGCACAGGTTAGAATGTTAATATTTTTTCGGCCAGAAATCAGGAAAAACAAGTACCTACCACTCAGAACTGTAGCTAAAAAGGTTTTAACTCTCAAAATACTAAAGTGCTAAATGTGGGGTTTAATGTTGGGAATAGTCAATTAAAACTGATGTCTGTAGGTTTTGGGATTTAGAGCCCTCTCTGGTGAGAATGGGTAATTACACTGAGCATGTGGAAGAATCAGTTTAAACATGGCGGGTGTGATGCGGTCTCCTTTCACAGCGTATGAATCTGATTCCAGGTTATGTTCAGTCAGTCAGAGAGAGAGAGAGAGCACGGCTCAGTCAGAAACTTCACTCCTTCGTTTCTTTGGTTTTACTATGAGTGAATGAGCTACTGAGCTCTGAGTTTCCCCTTCTGAAGTCTCCATTGCTCCACCAGCCGCTCACGTTCAGTAAAACTGAGCCGGATCTTCTTTTAAAACCCCCAAAACCCCAGTTTTTAAAAATGAATATATTAGGCTTAGCAGAAATGGTTGTTCCACAGCACACTGGTATCATTAAACTCAAAATTTTATCACGTCTCCACTCAGAAATGCTTCTGCTTTCAGTTTAGATGCAAAATAATACAGACTGTAACTTTAAGAAATAAAATGTTTTTTATACAATCCCATACAATATTTAACCTATAGGTTTATTCCTAGATGCTTCTGAGTACAAAGAATCAATGCCACTTCTGAACATGATTAACACAAGGCTTCTGTTTTGTACAACAATGTTGTAAGTGATATAATTTACAACATTAACCCTTTGAACTCTTGGCTGTTTTGATGTGTTTTTCTTCATTTTTGTCAATTCCTCTTTTCAGGTCTTATAACACAGTAATTATATCAGACAGACACATGTCCTGATCTCTTTTACTCCAGAAGACATACGGCTGCTGAAAAATATAATTATTTAAAATGTAAAAGGAAGAAGAATTGTTATATTTTCCTGGAACTGATCATGTTTTGCTCCAAATTTTACCAAGCGCCTGTTTTTTTTATTTTGTTTTTACTTATTTTTAAATGTATAGACTTTAAATATATTCACACCTAAGATATATTTTCAAAAATGGTTAAACTAGAGTGTATATGAGTGGAAAGCATAAGAATATTGATTATTACTTTGATAAAATACATGGAGAAACAGCATCAGGCGGATTTATTTTTCTTGATAATCACACCTCTAGGATACATACTAGGGTAAAACTAAAAACCTGACACTCAGAGCAGCCTATGCCTTTCAGTATTTTAATCAGGACACACAAAGAAAAATATATACAAAAATGTAAACTTTTTAGTCTAAATAAATAAAAATGTTTAGTGCAAAATAACTACTTAGTAAAAATGTGCAAGTTAAATAAAAACTATATAAAGTAGTGCGCACACCATACCTAGCTTTAGTTTGAGTAAAGCAGGTAGTTTCACACTTTTTCTGTGGACACTTTTGAGTCTTTATTTACTGATATTATTTGGTTTGAAACATCATATAAATATGTTTGAAGCACTAAAGGTAAATAATATTGGTTGGGGAAGGAGATTTTCTCACTTTTTTAGGTGTTTTTCTCAATGGGTTTCTTGTAGATTTAGCTTTACCGCACTGGGATGACTGTGATCACTATTTTTAGAAAGACTAATTTCTGCCCTTTCTAACCATATATGGATTATGTTTATGTGTGAAGGGATTCCTGAGTAATTAAGCTGAGAACTCAGGGTGTGTTTTTGGACGTAAAATCCATCTGTAGGGTTCTAAGGGTTAACTATCTTGTGTTCATACTCTCTGTTCATACTGCAAGGAAAAAGAGTTAAAGCAAATGTAGGAAATACATTTTTTACATGCTGTCTCGACTTAATTTTCTTGATTTGAGTTTGTAAAACCAAAGAAGGAAACCTGACACATCAAACACATCTTATCCGACTGGTCCACATCTTATCTGTGAAGGGAAAACTGGGCACTTCATTTTTAGACGATCTATCGCTTTAAACCTGCTGGCGCTGCAATCCAGAGAGAGCGGTTTATCTGCTGAATGCCAGGCAGCCAGACACACCTTGTTCTTCTCAACCTCTCCACATACCGAAACAATGATCTCCACTCTCGCCCCCTGCTGTGTGCCCAAATAAGGGCCTGAGGAGCTGGAGAACATGTGTGTCTCTGTTAGTGTGTGAGTGTGGGAGTGTGTACTTGAAGCCCACCTCACACACACACACACACACACACACACAGCTGCAAAGAGGGCCAGTGAAGCAGAAGTTCCACCTTCAACGGATGCCTGAACGCAAAAAAATAAATAAAAAAACTGCCCATCCAAAAATAATTCCTTTGTCTCGCCCTCTTCTCTCTCCGCTCGTCTTTTACAGCGACTCGACGGCCTGTACAGACTCCTCTCCAGCACTTCTGGATCTGAACCTGATCTTCGTCTAACCCCACTCCTCCCCACGCTCCCCGGCCAAGCGTGGCCAATTTTCCTGCCAAGCCAACCAGAATGGCAACAAAAGAGAAGTGGATAGATGGAGGAGTGCAGAGATCAGCCCTTTTCTCGGGACCGTGACCTCAGTCCAGGCCAGGTGGGGGAGCGGGCGGCTAAACGCTGATCCAGTGTCAGCAGGAACCCTCCCAAAAATGTCCTTCCACACGACCCAGACAAAGGAAGAGTTTCAGAAAATTACGGTTCACTTTGTGCCAGAGATTAGGATCCGAGTCGACGACTGGACTCTGGACTTCAGACTGAACTTGCCGAAATGCAAGACTTATAATTTACCTCTATTTTTAATGGGAACCTCAAGTGGTTCTGTGGACTAAGGTGCTTTTTTCCACTATAATCTGAGAAACGCTAGTTTGAATCCCAGCTAGTTTTCTTGCCAAACTCAGCAGCTGGAGTCTGAGCAAGCACAATTGGCCTCATCACAATTCCTCTCTCTGGGTAGATAGATAACACACAAGGTGGTGTTAATCAACACAGGCTTCTGTTATCTTATGTATCAGAGCTGGGGATCCAGCACTTTTCCCCAAGTGTGCTTGTTACCCAGTTATGCTACATTAGCAGCAGTTCCTCGTATGTATCAGAGGAGGCATGTACAAGACTTCACCGTTCTAGTGTTTGGGGCATTACTTGTGACAGGGGGAGTCCTAATAAGTAGGTTGGGTAATTGGCCTTCTAAATTAGGGAGACAATGGGATAAAACTATTCGGATAAAAAAAAATTACCCTATTGTCTTCACAATTTGGAATGCCAATTGCCCAATTTCTATGTATATGAACTCCACTATGACTACTTTTGCTCTCAGCACTAGAAAGATGAATACTAGCACTAGCCTCCCCTGACACATGTGAAGCAAAATCAGACTGTTAAAATGTCACAGGTAAAAAAAATATTTTTTTTTTACTTGAAGGGTAAAAGAGTACCCATACACATAATCTAAATTTCTTAATCTAAAAGGTAGAAAAGTCGTATTTTATTGCAAGAAGTGGCACTGTAGCACTTTATAACTTTTCCCCAAAAGAGCAGCAACCAATAAGGCACTTTGTCTCTTTTTTGCCACTCTACAAGGCACTTTAGAGATGCTTTTCCAACCATCAGAGCATCAGAGGGGGGGGGGGCGGTTACCCCCTCTGCCCACCCCCTTTGAGTCCACCAGTGGCCAGAACAATCAGAGGAAAGCGCCAGATCACCAGTTCTGATACCTTGGCCAACAGACTCCTGTGCTGAACAGCATTGCTTCGGGAGTGATGTGGTATATAAGAACACCATCTACCCACCCAGAAAGAGCAAACCCGATTATGCTCTCTTGGACTCCAGCCGCTGATGGTGAAGCAGCATGATCTGAGCAGGATTTGAACTAGCAATTCTTTGGATTATTGTGACCACTCAATCTAATTCTTTTAAAATATCAGCTTCAGAATCATGTTAATGCTCCCCGAACTGACAAGGTGACAATCTGTCATTGCCACTCTTGTCCAGAATGCTGCCACTGCACTTTAGCGCACTTTAGAACTTTAGTGGAGTTGCAGAAGACCTCTCTTCTAAAATAAAAGCTTGCAAAAGTTCGACCATCATTTTATCTAATCAACCAATTAACAGCTTCCCACTGCTTTTAAAAGCCGTGACTCACCCACTCTCATTTGCTGCTTTCAGACGTGATGTTACATCCCACCAACTCCAGGATGGTTCTACCAGTTGTTCTAGTACACTGCAAAAAACGATTCTTGAGCCCAGTAAACTTTGCTCATTAATATGAGAAGATTTTACCTAAAATTATACTTTTTGAACTATGCTTAATTAAAACAGTATGTACAACCCAATATTTTGTGTGTTTATTTTGTTTAGAAATTTGGAGAAATATTGCATGAATATTTGAGTAAAATCAACATGATTTGAGCCCAGTGATGTTTGCTCATTATAATGAGAAGATTTTACCTAAAATTATAGTTTTCGAACTTTGCTTAATTACAAAAATAAGTACAACCCAATAGTTTTAGTGTGTATTATGTTAAGATTTTGTTACGCCTAACTAAATATTTTAAGGCTGCTTGGGAGACCACGAGGCACTGATACAAGTACTTATCTCCACTGATGAAGAACTTTTGGAAGGCAGCGAGCATGGACTGCATGGGTAAGAGCACAGTGACTGATTATTTTTGAGATAGTTACAGTTGTGAGTTATCTGTGTAGTTTAAGTTGGTTTTAGAAACACGGTGCTTCAGTGAACTGTGTTGGCCTGCAGCTATAGGCAAGCATCAAACCGAAAGAAAGGGCAAATGTAGCTAGCTAGCACGTAGGCTAACCACTCGGGTGGCTATTCCGGCACTGGGCGCGTACAAACCGGGCTGGGCCGTCATGCTAACACCGCATTAGCGACCCCGGTGAGTAGACCAGAGTCGGTCTAGCTGGCTTAATCAACTTATTTTTAGCGTGCCGTAATGCTAACACCGCGTTAGCGTGCTGTAATGCTAACACCACGTTAGCGTGCTGTAATGCTAACACAGCGTTAGCGTGCTATAATGCTTACACCGCGTTAGCGTGCACCGCATTAGAGACCCCGGTGAGTAACGCCAGACCAGAGTCGGTCTAGCTGGCTAATCAAAGTATTGTTCGCGTGCTATAAGGCTAACGCATGTTAGCTACAATGATTGGCCACTTCAACCCCTTTTTTACAATCTCTTTTTTCACTGAGCAGCTTGGTACACTTAGTTCTATAATTATCAGTGTTGGGAATAACAGCGTTATAAGTAACGGCGTTAGGTAACGACGTCATTTTGTCAGTAACGGGATAAAATAATTAATTACTTTTCCTGTCGTTACAACGCCGTTGACGTTACTGGTGATTAAAAGCAGTGCGTTACTATATAATGATATAATAACAGTAATTCGAGCGGACCCCTGCCCAGGCTAGTGAGTAGTAACAGGTGTTTCACCATGAACTGTGACCTATAGAGATCTGTGACTCCAGGTCTAAACAGGTGACAGTTCTCGGTGTAACACCTGTTGAACTTGACACGCTCTTAACACGCCCTGGCCCGACGGCGGGCCAGATAAATATAATAATTAATATCTGGCTGTGTTTATGAATAATTACAGGCTCAATATATCAATGACAGCCTGCTGACTCTCAGGATTACGGAGCTGCAAACCGTTTTACTGTCGGATGTACGGTTCCTGAATAAGAGTGCGTTAGACGGTTCGGTCTGTGAACACGCTCTTTGATCCGCCTGGGGTTACTACAGGACACCCCTCACACGCAAACAGAGAATATCAGCACGTACCTCAGAGTCCGGGCTTCAGAACCCCTCCAAACATCACAACATCCATCAGTCCAGTCTCCAGTAATCCTCATATCCGAGCACTGCTTTTAGAAAAAAATATTATCAACTTTAACGGTTTATTTTAGGAGTTTCTCTTTGTTCTACAGCGATAAACTGCGCATGCGCGTTTCCATGGGCTTCAGCCTGAGAAAAAAAGAGGTCTGGGCTCAGCCAATCAGGTGGCGAGTTATGCGGGACAGAGGTGGTAGCCAATCAGAGCCAGTGTTTTTACACGTGTGCCGAAGCACACCTGTGACACTCTCTGTAACTGTTTACTTTTTGCTTTTGCTTTTTTTTATATAAAAAAAAAATGTTTTTTTAAAGGATTTTATTCTGCTCTATTCTGATGTGCAATAAATATAAAAAGTTATGTACAAACACCTTTCTGATCTACTTATTTCAACTGACTGTAAAAATGCTTTTTTTTTTCAGTAATTGGCCTGCAGGTTAGGGAGACAAAGGGATAAAATATTATTTTTGTTTCTACACTGTTTTACAGAGTTTTTGCAGATGAGCATAAAACACATGTATTTCTATAATTACAGACTGTTTGTTAAAAAAAATAAATGGAGTTCATTTGAAATGGTCTAAGACTTTTTTTAACTGCTTTTAAATATTTAATGTTCAGCTGCTCAATCTGCTGTCTTGCTCATGTTCATCTTACAATATTAAGTTAAGTTAATATTAAGTTTATTCACTGGACAAAGACATTTTTTTATGTGAAGGCGTAAAGTGATTTTTTTTGTACTGTCAGTATTAAGACTTTTTGAAAAAAGGACAAAAAAACTTTTCTTAGTTTTATTTAAGAATATGGTGCAACATTTTTGCAAACGTATTATTAAGTATTGCCAGTTTAAGATTTTTGTTAAAAATGAGTAAAAAAATATTTGTTGGTTCTACGTAAAAATATGGTGCAACATTTTTGCAACCTTATTATTAAGTAATGTCAGTTTAAGATTTTAGTTAAAAATGACTAAAAAATATTTGTTGGTTCTACGTAAAAATATGGTGCAACATTTTTGCAACCTTATTTTTAAGTAATTTCACTGTAATTTTTTTTTGTAAAAATGACGAAAAATGTTTCTATGGGTTTACGTAAAAACATAGTGCAACATTTTTGCAAGCAAATTATTAAGTAATATCAGTTTAATATTTTAATTAAAAGTTATCAAAAAAGATTTGTGGGTAACACTTAAAAACAAGCTTGCAAAAACGTTGCACTATATTTTTAAGTAAAACCAGCACATCATTTTTTACAGTGTATGAAACCAGTATAGTTCCAGTACAGTTTGTTGTTCCAGACATGACCAAACCTGGGCTCGCCAGAGACTACATGCAGTAAATGTAATATTAAACAGAAAGAAGCTATTCTTTTTTATTATACTTTTTTTGCTGGTGAACAAGGTCTAAAATTCTCAGACTAAGAATTTCATTGAACGTCTCCCCGAGTTTGTTGTTTGTTGCTTTATTTTAAACACCATATTTACTGTGCGTACTTCAGACAGCACTTCAGTTCCGTTCCTCTGACTGAAGCTTTTTCTGCA
The DNA here is from genome assembly GCF_023375975.1 of Astyanax mexicanus. Taxonomy (NCBI): domain Eukaryota; kingdom Metazoa; phylum Chordata; class Actinopteri; order Characiformes; family Acestrorhamphidae; genus Astyanax; species Astyanax mexicanus. Next base: position 10,027,908 of record NC_064415.1, on the reverse strand, counting down.
ACAAAAGCCTCATTATTTCAAGCCGTGTCAAACCTGACAGCTTTTTACAGGAGTTTTCTTTTGTTTGAATCAAAGATTGCAGCTTAAAACACAAGTAAGCAGGTGAAATTCCCTCTTTAGAGACTTGACTCAGACTCCCACTCCCGAGACTTGAGCGCAGGACGAGCAACACAGACACTTGAACCTCAGCTTAGACTCGAACTCCAGAGACTTGAGACTTTACTTGGGTCTTTGAACATCCCTGCTTTATGTATACCATCTTTACTATGAGTTCTTGTTTTTGTATTCGGAGTGTTTTTCCTTAGGTCCTCTCATAATATCGGCAGAGTGTTTTGTATCATTATTTAGAAGAGAGCTTTTTTACAACACCACAGTTCTGCATGGTTTTCTCAGCATGTCTTAGCAAGTATGGTTAGCTAACTACAGAGGTTGGATAATGAAACTGAAACACCTGTCATTTTAGTGTGGGAGGTTTCATGGCTAAATCATGGCTTGGAGCAGCCTGGTGGCCAATCTTCATTAATTGCACGTTGCACCAGTAAGAGCAGAGTGTGAAGGTTCAATTAGCAGGGTAAGAGCCTTTCACCATTATGGGTGACATACCAGAGTTCAAAAGAGGACAAATTGTTGGTGCACGTCTTGCTGGAGCATCTTTGACCAATACAGCAAGTCTTTGTGATGTATCAAGAGCCACGGTATCCAAGAAGGAACTACCACATCCAACAGGATTAACTGTGGACTCTGTAAGACGAAGCTGTCTGAAAGGGATGTTCGGGTGTTAACCCGAATTGTATCCAAAAAACATAAAACCATGGCTGCTGAATTCTATTAAGATAATTATGTGGCAAAGTCAGAGCTCACCTGCCTTTTAAAGTAAATGACAACTGACACACTGATTGGTTTATTTCATATTACGCCCAAAATTAACCACACCCATGATTAAGAAAGAGAATTAGTACATGCCTTTGCATGTTTCGAGTTTCGATACCAAAGACACAACAACATGCCCTTAATTCAGCTGCAGGATCCGCAATTGACTGGTGCACTAGAGATCACTAAAATAGGGACCCTTATCTTATTTTTATCATATTTTTTACTGACTTTGTTTAACATTTGCATAGATTAGCCTGTGCTAATGCTGTGGTAGCAATGTGGGATGAGGCTGGTAGCTAGTGCACTAAAGCATCAGTAGCAAAAGTAAAAGAGACGCAGGTTGCAGGTGTGTCAATGCAGCAGTATACTTGCCATCAGCAGCCCGAGCCCGAGAGAGCACTATTAACCATGGCTGGGTAGAGTAGATGGTGCTCTCTCTCACATTATTTTTAGTATGATGCTGGTTAGCACAGACATCTGTTAGCTGTAGCTAAATGTTAAAATGTTTGTGTTGTTAAAATGTTTTGTGATGCACCAATTACTCAAAGAGGCAATCACCATGGAAATGTATTACCACAGATTTTCTAAAGTAGTCACACTTGAGTCTGAAGTCACCATGTCCAAAACTATCTAGTAGATAAAGAGTTATAAACCTGGCAACACTCGGCTGTGTGGCAGTTAAACCGACTTCTGTAGAGTGCTGGAGTTCCAGCCATGCCAATACCTCTGAGATACGTCTAAGTGGCCTTTTTATCTACAACTTATCATCCATTATCTGAGCCTGACCTCACTTATGCTCTCATGGCAGAATGTTCCACAATCTAGTGTACCGCCTGCAGAAAAATAGTGGCCTTTACTCACTGTTATTATCCTTGATTTAAAAGAAACTCTGGAGCAGCAGGTGTCTACAAACTTTCGAACATATAGTGTAGCTCTAGCCAGTGTGAAAAGGCTACAATCCAAAAATACCATTGAGATCTTAGACGCCGCCAAACTTGAAACATCAGAGGCTTCTTTCTTCTTTATGTCCACCTCCTGACAGCCAAGAGCAGCTTAAGGTTTAATCGTTTTCTTCACATCTTAACTCCAATAACTCTACAATAACAGACCATCTTCTGTAACAACACTTTTTACCCTTTCACCAGTGAGTTTGGCCAAGCTGTACTGGTCTACCTAGAGTAAGAAACGTTATTTTGACAAATGCACGACAGGCAATTTTATGACCATGCCATTATGCACCATGCTGAGTCTGTTCACTCAATAGCCATCTTTGCAATGTGGTCAGACACCAGCTTCCTATTTTTTTTAAATGAAGAGATACCAAAATACTCTAAAGAAAACAAATCTAATGAAACAAACCTCATGAACAGTTTATAGTGTTTGGATCAAAAATGCAGAAAAAACATGATTTATTAGTGTGCTTTTGCTGCTGCACTTGCGCATATCTCCACATTAATGGGGGTGTATTACCATTTGCATAGATTAGCCTGTGCTAATGCTGTGGTAGCAATGCGGGATGAGCATTGGTTAGCATGGTGACACTCCTCCACTCTCGTTACAACCAGGAAGCTGATTGGCTGTTTTTTTTTTTTTTTTTGTTAAAGAGTGTGTGATTAATAACATCTCTACTCTACATGTATTAAAGGTGCAAGATGTGCTACAGTCTTAACCTTGTGAGATTTTTAGGTTATGGTTTAGGTTGTATTGTGACTGTATTGTTATCTGATTTATGTTTCTATTATTCTTTTTTTTTCATTTTCTTCTTATTTCTTGCTAAAAAGTGTTGCGTATCTCATACCAACTTTTCTAAAATATTGACAGTATTCCAACTCCACATTGCTGCAACCGTCTCATTTTTTTTTTTTAGAAATGTTAAATTTTTTTTCCAATTTTTCATGCAATTTTGCTAGGCCAATTTGTCACCTGTATATCCCCCATCACTAGTGATGCCACAACACAAGTAGGGTGAAGACTAGCACATGCCTCCTTCAATACATGTGAAGTCAGACTCTGCCTCTTTTTGAACTGCTTTGCT